>NC_077234.1:235711399-236017899 GCF_027887165.1 Monodelphis domestica | reverse complement strand
ACCAAACAATTTATAAAGAGGATTAAATGATGATCTAAAATTAAAAATTATTTGGCCCATGGAGGCAATCAGGTGGCTCAGTGGAAGAAAAGCCAGGCTTAGAGATGGAGAGTCCTGGGTTCAAATATGGCCCCGTACACTTCCTGGGCACATCATTTAACACCCCCATAATTCCTCATTGCCCAGCTCTTACCATTCTTCTGCCTTGGAACCAAACTCTGTACAGTATTGATTCTAAGATGGAAAGTAAGGGTCTTAAAAATTATTTGTCATAAATAAATCCACAAGGATTAACAGAAAAAGTAACCTGGGGAGAAAATATCTTTGCATCAAGCTTTTCTAGTAAAAAGAAAAGATCTTACGCCCAAGATCTAAGGAAATGATTCAAAATTCCAAGAAGAGAGTTATTTTCTGCCTGATAAATGGTCCAAGGTTACAAACAGGCAGCTCAAGGAAAGAAACCCAAACTTTATATAGCCACTGGGAAAAAAAAAGGTTTGAAATCCCCAATAATTTGAGCAATGAAAGAAACCTTCCCTAGCCTTTCTTAATGTTAGCACCTATCCTCTGATATCTTCAGTTTCTGCTGTACATCTCTTGTTTATATGGACTTGTTTGTTCTTTGTGGGCCTATTAATTATATTGTGAATTCCATGAAATCAGGAATTTTTACCCTTTTCCCTTTCTTTGGTGCCCCCATAGTACTTATATCACAGTGCTTGGCACCCAGTAAGTTTCTAAGAAATACTTGTTTACTTGACCTGAAATGCAAATTGAAGCAACTCTGAGGCTCCACCTTACTTCCATCAGATTGGCAAAGCTTACAAAAAGAAAAAGGAAAATGACACATTGGAGGAACAGCAGGAAAACAGGGCTAATGAGGCATTGCTGGTACATTTGTGAATTGGTCTAATTAACCATTTTGGGGAACAGTGTGAAAATGTGCTCAAAGAACTACTTAACAATCCATTTCCATCGAGTCAGCAACATCACCAGTAGGTCTGTTCACCTCTACCCCCAACAGTGGCCAAAGAAAGAGGAAAGGGCCTTAGCGGTGGAAAAATAGCTTTGTAGTGGCGAAGAACTAGAAATTAAGGGGCTACACAAAAATTGGGGGATGACTTAGCACGCTGTTGTACCCGATTATAATATACTAATACAAGTATGGTATCACTTCTGAACCCGGCTGGTCTTCCTGAAGAACACGTTAGGAAAGTGACACGGGGGAAGAGATCTCTTATGATTTAAACTATTTATAAGAACACGGTGTGTGGCATCTAAAAACTGGAAATACGGCGTCATTATTTTGCTGTGAGAAATGTTCAAAGGGACACTTTCAGAGAGACTGGGAACACTCGTATGAATTGATGCTGAATGCAGTGAATAGAACCAGATGAACAATTAAAATCAGCATTGTGAAAAGAAGTTATTTTGAAAAACTTAAGGATTGATCAACTAAATTTAGTCAATCTGGATTCTGGAGTGCTGATGGGAAACACTATCCACCTTGTGGCAAAGAGATAATGGACAGAATAAGAAAGGCATTTCTATCATGGGAATTGCTTTTTTCTTGACTATGCTTATATGCGACCAGGGTTCCATCTCTTTCTTCCTGCCATACTTTTAGGGATGAAGATATAAAACAAGGAACTTATGCATACTGTGAACCACTAGAGGTCACTACCACTTTAAGATGGCCTTGGTAGATTTCTAAGAATTAGAGGATCAAAACACACACAAAAAGACTTGGAAAGCCAAAGGGAGGGGACGGATATTTTAATAGTGTCTATTTCCCTTGGAAGATTCTAATCTAACCAAAATACTACTTTTTCGTCTAGTGAATCACATAGGACTGGCATCCAGAAAGATGAGTTTCAGGAAGAGATTTAAAATGGGATTTTTCATTTGAACCTTCTCTGTCTTTGAAGGTACAGCTCCTGTGACTGCCAGTTTTTAGCCAACTGGGGGGAAATTTGAATCAAGAGCTAAACAACCATTAGCACACATGTTCCTTCATGTTCTCTTCCTTTCCTTAATGCATTGTCTACATTTCAATGCGTTTCCTAGGGTATCTGAATAACTTCTCTGGAGCCAGTCTTTTCCTGGAGAAAATGTGGTTTTTAGCTAAAATGTAGACTGCCACTTAGAGATTTAGCCTATTTTTAAAAAATATTTTATTTGATCATTTCCAAGCATTATTCATTAAAGACAAAGATCATTTTCTTTTCCTACCCCCTACCCCCCCATAGCCGACACGTGATTCCACTGAGTATCACATGTGATCTTGAGTCGAACCCATTGCCATGTTGTTAGTATTTGCATTAGAGTGTTCGTTTAGAGTCTCCTCTGTCATGTCCCCTCAGCCATTGTAGTCAGGCAGTTGCTTTTCCTCAGTGTTTCTACTCCCACAGTTTATCCTCTGCTTATGGATAGTGTTTTTTCTCCTGGATCCCTGCAAGTTGTTCAGGGACATTACACTGCCACTAATAGAGAAGTCCATTACGTTCGATTATACCACAGTGTATTAGTCTCTGTGTACAATGTTCTCCTGGTTCTGCTCCTCTCGCTCTGCATCACTTCCTGGAGGTTGTTCCAGTCTCCATGGAACTCCTCCACTTTATTATTCCTTTTTGCACAATAGTACTCCATCAACAACATATACCACAGTTTGTTCAGCCATTCCCCAATTGATGGGCATCCCCTCGTTTTCCAGTTTTTGGCCACCACAAAGAGCACAGCTATGAATATTTTTGTACAAGTCTTTTTCCTTATTATCTCTCTGGGGTACAAACCCAGCAGTGCTATGGCTGGATCAAAGGGCAGACAGTCTTTTAGCACCCTTTGGGCATAGTTCCAAATTGCCCTCCAGAATGGTTGGATCAGTTCACAACTCCACCAGCAATGAATTAATGTCCCTACTTTGCCACATTCCCTCCAGCATTCACTGCTTTCCTCTGCTGTCATGTTAGCCAATCTGCTAGCTGTGAGGTGATACCTCAGAGTTGTTTTGATTTGCATCTCTCTGATTATAAGAGATGTAGAGCACTTTTTCATGTGCTTATTAATAGTTTTGATTTCTTTATCTGAAAACTGCCTATCCATGTCCCTTGCTCATTTATCAATTGGAGAATGGCTTGATTTTTTGTACAATTGATTTAGCTCTTTATAAATTTGAATAATTAAACCTTTGTCAGAGGTTTCTATGAAGATTTTTCCCCAATTTGTTGTTTTCCTTCTGATTTTAGTTATGTTGGTTTTGTTTGTACAAAAGTTTTTTAATTTGATGTAGTAAAAATTATTTATTTTACATTTTGTGATTCTTTCTATATCTTGCTTGGTTTTAAAGCCTTTCCCCTCCCAAAGATCTGACATGTATACTATTCTGTGTTTACCCAATTTACTTATGGTTTCCTTCTTTATGTTTAAGTCATTCACCCATTTTGAATTTATCTTGGTGTAGGGTGTGAGGTGTTGATCTATTCCTAATCTCTCCCACACTGTCTTCCAGTTTTCCCAGCAGTTTTTATCGAATAGTGGATTTTTGTCCCAAAAGGTGGGGTCTTTGGGTTTATCGTATACTGTCTTACTGAGGTCATTTACCTCTAGTCTATTCCACTGATCCTCCTTTCTGTCTCTTAGCCAGTACCAAATTGTTTTGATGACTGCTGCTTTGTAATATAGTTTGAGGTCTGGGACTGCAAGGCCCCCATCATATGTGTTTTTTTTCATTATTTCCCTGGATATCCTTGATCCTTTGTTATTCCAAATGAACTTTGTTATGGTTTTTTCTAAATCAGTAAAGACATTTTTGGGAGTTCAATGGGTATGGTACTAAATAGAAAAATAAGTTTGGGTAGGATGGTCATTTTTATTATATTGGTTCGGCCTATCCATGAGCAGTTAATGTTTTCCAATTGCTCAAGTCTAGTTTTAGTTGTATGGCGAGTGTTTTATAGTTATGTTCATATAGTTCCTGTGTTTGTCTCGGGAGATAGATTCCTAGGTATTTTATTTTGTCTAAGGTGATTTTGAATGGGATTTCTCTTTCTAGTTTTTGCTGCTGAGTTGTGTTGGAGATATATAGAAATGTTGATGACTTATTTGGGTTTATTTTGTATCCTGCAACTTTGCTAAAGTTGTTGATTATTTCAATTAGCATTTTGGTTGAATCTCTCAGATTCTTTAAGTAGACCATCATGTCATCTGCAAAGAGTGATAATTTGGTCTCCTCTTTGCCTATTTTGATGCCTTCAATTTCTTTTTCTTCTCTAATTGCTACTGCTAGTGTTTCTAGTACAATGTCAAATAGTAGAGGTGATAATGGGCATCCTTGTTTCACTCCTGATCTTATTGGGAATGCATCTAGTTTATCCCCATTGCAGATGATATTAGCTGATGGTTTTAGATACATACTATTTGTTATTTTTAGGAACGATCCTTCTATTCCTATGCTTTCTAGTGTTTTTAATAGGAATGGGTGTTGTATTTTATCAAAGGCTTTTTCTGCATCTATTGAGATAATCATGTGGTTCTTGTTGGTTTGCTTGTTGATGTGGTCAATTATGTGGATGGTTTTCCTAATATTGAACCAGCCCTCCATGCCTGGTATAAATCCTACTTGATCATGGTGGATGACCCTTCTAGTCACTTGCTGGAGTCTTTTTGCTAGTATCCTATTTAAGATTTTTGCATCTATATTCATTAGGGAGATTGGTCTATAGTTTTCTTTCTCCGTTTTTGACCTGCCTGGTTTTGGAATCAGTACCATGTTTGTGTCATAAAAGGAGTTTGGTAGAACTCCCTCTTTGCTTATTATGTCAAATAGTTTGTATAGTATTGGGACTAACTGTTCTCTGAATGTTTGATAGAATTCACTGGTGAATCCATCAGGCCCTGGGGATTTTTTCTTAAGGAGTTCTTTGATGGCCTGTTGGATTTCATTTTCTGATATGGGATTATTTAAGAATTCTATTTCTTCTTTTGTTAGTCTAGACAGTTTGTATTTTTTTATATATTCACCCATATCACCTAAATTGGTGTATTTATTGCCATATAATTGGGCAAAGTAATTTTTTATGATTGCCTTAATTTTATTGTTTAATTTCCAATTAGTTTTTCATTTGGTTTTCCATGTACCATTACTGATCATTATTTTTATTGCCTTGTGATCTGAAAAGGCTGCATTTATTATTTCTGCTTTTCTGCATTTGTATGCCATGTTTCTGTGACCTAGTGTATGGTCAATCTTTGTGAATATGCCATGTGGTGCTGAGAAGGTGTATTCCTTTTTGTCCCTATTTATTTTTCTCCATATGTCTATTAATTCTAATTTTTCTAAGATTTCATTCACTTCTTTTACCTCTTTCTTGTTTTTTGATTTGATAATGGTTGGTTCAAGTCTCCCACTAATATGGTTTTACTGTCTATTTCTTCCTTCAATTTTCCTAGTTTCTCCATTAGAAATTTGGGTGCTATATTATTTGGTGCATACATGTTGATTAGTGATATTTCCTCATTATCTAAAGTCCCTTTTAACAAAATATAATTACCTTCCCTATCCCTTTTGATCAGGTCTATTTTTTCTTTGGCTTTATCAGATATCATGATTGCCACTCCTGCCTTCTTTCTGTCAGTTGAGGCCCAGAAGGTCTTACTCCATCCTTTAATTTTGACCTTGTGGGTGTCAACCCGCCTCATGTGTGTTTCTTGAAGACAACATATGCTAGGGTTTTGGATTCTAATCCATTGTGCTATTCATCTACATTTTATGGGTGAGTTCATCCCATTCACGTTCAAAGTTATGATTGTCACTTGTGGACTCCCTGGCATTTTGATATCCTTCCCTAATTCTAATCTTTCTTCTTCAGCTCTAACTTTGTAATCCAGTGATTTATTTTAAATCAGTCTCCCTTGTCCCCTCCCTTGAAATATTTCCCTTTCTAGCCCCTCCCTTTTTGTTCCCTACCCCACCCCCCTCTTCTTCCCTCCCTTTTTTATGTTCCCTCCCCCCTCCCCCTCCCTTGGTTTTCCCTTCTCCCTACCCTTGTTGGGTAAGATTAGAATTCAAGATCCCAATGGATCTGGATGTTCTTCCCTCTCAGAGTTGATTTCCCTGAGAGTAAGGTTTAAGTAAAAACTCTCTTCCTCTCCTTCTTATAGGAGTTTTCTTCCCCTCCCCTTCCTGTGTGAATCTTTGTATGAGAAAGATTATTCTATTTGATCTTTCTTTTCCCCCTATTTACACATTACATTTCCCCAACATATTAATATATATAGATTGATATAAATATAGTCCTTATAGAAGAGAGTTTGAATAAAAGAAAAAGATAACATTTTTCTCCTTTCCCCTTTCCTTAATATTTACCTTTTCAGGTATTCCATGTTCTTTGTTTTTCAATATCGAACTTTTCACAGAGCTCTGGTCTTTTCTTTGCAAAAACTTGGAAATCTTCTATTTTGTTGAATGCCCATACTTTCCCTGGGAAGTATATAGTCAGTTTTGATGGGTAGCTGATTCTTTGTTGAAGGCCCAGCTCTCTTGCCTTTCTGAAAATCATGTTCCATGCCTTACGGTCATTCAGAGTGGAACTTGCAAGGTCTTGTGTGACCCTGATTGGCATTCCTTTATATCTAAATTGTCTTTTTCTGGCTTCTTGTAAGATTTTTTCTTTTGCTTGAAAGCTTTGGAATTTGGCAATTACATTCCTGGGAGTTGTCTTTTGGGGATTTAGTGTAGAGGGTGTTCTGTGAGCTCTTTCAGTGGCTGTATTGCCCCCTTGTTCTAAAATCTCTCGGCAATTTTCTTTGATTATCTCTTGGATTATGATGTCAAGTTTGCTGTTTATTTCTGGCTTTTCTGGTATTCCAATTATTCTTTTTTTTTTTTTATAAACCCTTACTTTCCATCTTGGAGTCAATACTGTGTATTGGCTCCAAGGCAGAAGAGTGGTAAGGGCTAGGCAACGGGGGTCAAGTGACTTGCCCAGGGTCACACAACTGGGAAGTGTCTGAGGCCAGATTTGAACCTAGGACCTCCCGTCTCTAGGCCTAGCTCTCAACACACTGAGCTACCCAGCTGCCCCCTCCAATTATTCTTAAATTGTCTCTTCTCTCTCTATTTTCCAAGTCTCTGACCTCGTCGGTGAGATATTTTATGTTCTCTTCTAGTTTCTTGGTCTTTTGACTTTGCTTTATTAATTCTTGCTTGTTTTCTTCCAGTTGGCTGATTCTGACTTTTAAAGCCTGTTTTTTCCTTTTCAGTTTCGTCAAACTGGTTTTGTAGATGCGTGAATTTCTTTTGCATTATTTCCCACTTTTCCTCCCAGAAGGCTTCCATCTTTTTGATCATTTCTGATTCAAATTCTTCATGGGTTTGTGGAGAGTTTCTATTTCCTTTGGAAGGTTTCAGAGTGTTTGCTTGTGTTTCCTCTTCTATATCCTCTTTATTTTGTATTTTTTCTCCATTAAATATGTCCAAAGTTGCCCCCCTCTTCTTGTTTTTCTTGGAGTGTTGAGGCTTTTCTGTGCTGTTTGCCATCTCTATCTGAGTGGGGAGGTCTAGCTTTTCTTTGTCTGTTGTTCAGAGGCTTTAGCCCCAGGCAAATTGTCCATTCGCGGGTGTTACTGCTCTCAGTTCCCTCCCGATGCTTCTTTGTTGCCTTACTCCCATGCTCTGAGCCTGGCTTTGCACTTTCCTGGAGGTATCTCAGAGCCTTTGTGGGCCAGAGAGGCCTGCACTTTGAGGGGGGAGGGGCAGAGGCTTCCTGGAGCTCCGAGGGCTCCTGATAAGATTAACTTCCCCTGGGTTGGATTGATTGTGTCTTAAAGCAGGGACCTTCCATGAGACTCGGATGGAAGGATCCAGCCAGGGAGCTACAGGCTCTCCTCTGTCTCTCTCTGTTTCCCAGATGTCTGGGTGCTTTGCGACTGGCTCAGGTTGTTTTCAGGATGTGGCCTTCTGAATAGCCAGCCCTGAGGGTTACTGTTGTCTCAGAAGACCCTGCTCTCTGAGGGGGGAGGGGCCGTGGCTTCCCGGAGCTCCTGATAGGATTAACTTCAGTTGGGTTGGATTGAGTGTGTCTTAAAGCAGGGTCCTTCCCTGAGACTTGGACGGAAGGATCCAGCCAGGGGGCTACAGGCTCCCCTCTGTCTTTCTCTGTTTCCCTGCTGTCTGGGTGCCCCCGCAACTGGCTCAGGTTGTTTTCAGGGTGTGGCCTTCAGAATAGCCTGCCCTGGGGTCCTCTTGCTGGCTCTTAGGTTCCCACTGCTGCCTCGGACTCAGTGCTCTGGGTTGGGGGGAATGGGTCCTGGGACCTTCCTTCTGCCTCTCCCTTAGATCTGAGTGATCTCGGGTTCTGGCTTTTGCAGGGCCGTACCTTTTGATCCAGGTCCAGGAGGAGGGTTCCCTGGATCTATCCTGTTGTTTGTTTTGAATTTCGGTGTCCTAGGAGCATACAGTTTGAGATCAGTAAGGAAGGGGTTTTCAGAGATCTGAACTTTAGCTCTCTCTAAGCTGCCATCTTGACCGGAACTCTTAGCTGATTTTTAAAAAGTGGAATTCTCTCTCTCTCTCCACATGACCTGTGAACTCTCTGTGCTGCCTACAAAGGAGATAGGACACCGAAAGGGCTGTTCAATGCCATTTAAACCTTTTGCTCCTAGTTCCCAATATGCTTTTACTTGTTTGGGCAATGACAACTGCTTCTCTTAGGGTTAATGAGTTCTGTGCCTTTAGTTTCATGTTCTGCCATAGACAGGACAGCTGTTCTCCTCTAGCAGTCTTGGGGGGTACAGATGGTCCTTCTTCTGTGCTCTTTTCTTCCTTAGAGGATCCCTGGATGGCATCTGGTACCATCATTAACCAGGGAAGGAAAGCTGCTTCTGGAGGAGGGACTTCATTCTCACATGCTCTCTCAGTAGTATTTAGGGAAAATATGGAAAGGAACTGGCCAAAGGAATTACGTTTTCACCACATTTTGAGCTGCTCAGGCTAATCATACTATGCAGATGTCCCTCAAAGCAAAGAGTTTTCAAATAATGAGCATCTCTGCAATGAAATTAATAGTCACTAAGAATGTGACTGGGAAGTCATGAGAACGTTTATTTCTCCCCAAAATGGGAGCGATAGAGCAGAAATGAAATGTGTCTGTTTATGGGAGAGAGACAGTTTTAGCAATCTGACCTTTCAAATGACAGTCCGATGCAATATTCCTTGTTAATCTAGCCAGCACAGCTAGGTGGAACAGTGGATAGAGTGCCAGGCTTAAAGTCAGGAAGACCACTCTTCTGGAGTTCAAATCCACCTTGGACACTGGACAAGTGACCTAACCGTGTTTTCCTCATCATCCTCTTATGTAAAATGAACTGAAGAAGGAAATGGCAAGCCATTCTAGTACCTCTGCCAAGAAAATCCTGAATGAACTAAAAATGATTGAAAAACAGCAAATCCAACCATAACAGTATACTGATTTGGAGTTAGAAAGACCTGAGTTCAAATCCTGCTTTAGAAGAATCTAAACTTATTAGCTCTTTACTTTGAACCTCTTAGCTTCCCTTTTCTTATCTATAAAATGAAGGGTTGTGTTAAATGGCCTCTGAGGTCCTTTCCATCTATGATTCTATGATTCTTGGAAGACTTGGTTAAATCAAACTGTATTTACTTGCCTTATTTTCCCTGTCAGTCTATCAGGAAAATAGTAGGGAGTGCCTACAGAGCTGTGCAGTTTTGGCTCCTTGCACTGTTGCCCAGCTTTGGAGAATAGTTGAGGCAAGTGGAAGTTGATGGCATGGTAATTTCTCCTACATTATTTAGAGATGCAAGTGATTTGGAAATCTGCTGATCTGTGATTAGTTTGCTATTGACAGAGATGGCAGGGAAAGAGCATTTGCTGAGCAGCAGCAATATTGGTAGAGTCTAGGAGTGGTGGTATGGCAGCTGTGCCCACTATATTTGTTTTGGGGTTGTGGATCAGGTTGTTCAGAGATGTCTATGTTGTTCTGAGTCATCCCTTTTGCTGCTCCTGGGCAGAGTGTGTATAAATAAGGCTGGCAAGTAATTGTGGAGCTATAAATTCAAATCCTGTACAATATAAAAATCTATATGGATCACATCAATGAACTGGTCACCAGTTATTGGAGTAACACTGAGCATTTTAACTCTAGTAACATTATATCTTCTGAAGGCATTAATGAAATAAGACCTACATTAGATATTTTCTAGGAGGAAAAATCCTTGTGTTTGGTTATAAGACACTTGTCATGTCAGTATTAAAAGATAAGTTGTTAAAGTAGGAATGGCAAATTAAGGCATATTTTAGAAATGTTGCTACTTGATCAGAAAGTCACAACAAATGTTTATTGAGCATGCATATTGTGACTTTAACTGTGCTAGGTTCCATGGAGGGAAATACATGATGGAATCAAGCAAAAATATGCTTAACTCTGTGTTCAGAGCGCATAAGTCCTTTCTCTGGAAGTGGATAGCATTTTCCATCATGGGTCCTTAGGAATTGTCTTGGATTATTGTATTCCTGAGAATAGCTAGGTCATTCATAGCTGATCATCATACAATAATGCTGTTATTATGTGCAACGTTCTCTTGGTTCTGCTCATTTCTCTTTGTATCAGTTATTATAAGTCTCGTCAGGTCTTTTGAAATTATTTTCAGAATTCATTATTTCATAGGACCATAGATATATATCATGAACTTATTTAGCTGTTCTCCAGTTGATGAACATCTCCTGGATTTCCAGTTCTTTGCTATCACAAAAAGAACTGCTATATTTTGGTACAAATACATCTTTTCTCCTTTTCTTTGATTTCTTTGAAATTTAGCCCTAGAAGTGGTATTACTTGGTCAAAAGGTCTGTACAGTTTTATAATCCTTTTGATAAAGTGCCAAATGTTCTCCAGAATGTTTGGACTAGTTCACAATTCTACCACAATCTTTCTAGCACTTGCCATTTTCTGTCATGTTAACCAAGTTTGAGATAGCATTTCAGACTTGTATTTCTCTAATCAGTAATGATTAAGAGTACTTTTCATATGACTATTGATAGCTTTGATTTCTTTTTCCAAAAGCTGCCTGTTCATATCCTTTGACCAATTGGAGAATGCCTCATATTCTTGTAAATTTGTCTCGCTACTCTATGTATTTGAGAAATAAGGTCTGTTTGGTTTTTTATTTTATTTTTATTGTCATGCAAAGCACACTTCCAGATTGGTCATTGTTGTAAGAGCACACTCATATGTAACCAAAACCCCCAAATGAAACCATAAATACACTGATGTGAGAGATATTATGCTTTGATCTGCATCCAGCTGACTGTAACAGTTATTTCTCTGGAGGTGGCGAGCATTCCCTGTCATAAGTCTTTCAGGATTGTCTCAAGAGTATCCCATTGCTGAAAGTAGCCAAGTTTTCCCAGTCAATCATCTCACAATATTGCTGTAATTGTGTACAGTGTTCTCCTGGTTCTGCTTATTTCTCTCTACATCAGTTCCTGCAGATCTTTCCAGTTTTTTTTTTCTGAAGTCATCTTGCTTATAATTTCTTATAGCATAATAGTCACCAACAAGTACCACAATTTGTTCAGCCATTCCCCAACTGATGAACCTCCCCTCAATTTCCAATTTTCTACCACTACAAAAAAGAGCTTCAATAAATATTTTGTACAAGTAGGTCCTTTCCCCCTTTTCATTATCTCTTTGGGATACAGACCCAGCAATCATATCACAGGATCAAAAAGTAGTTAGTGTTTGATAGCCTGTTGGACATAGTTCCAAATTGCCCTCCAGAATAGTTGGATCAGTTCACAACTCGACCCATAATGCATTAGTGTCCCAATTTTGTCACATCCCCTCTAACATTTATCACTTTCTTTTACTTCCATATTGGCCAGTCTGATAGGTGTGAGGTGCTACTTCAGTATTGTTTTAATTTGCAGAGAAATGAGTTCTTTATGAGAAATTTGCTATAAATTTTCCCCCCAGTTTCTTGTTTCTCCTCTAATTTTGGCTTACTTGTTTTGTTTGTGCAAAAGCTTTTTAATTTCATGCAATCAAAATTAAGTATTTTATTTCCCAGAATCTTCTCTATCTCATTTTACCTCTTAGTATTCTAATTGGGTTTTGTATAGCTCTCCTTTATGGCAAATGGAAAGGCCAGGTAATACTTAGGTTCTGGCAGATAACATAGAGGAGCAAATGGCAAGGCCCCTAGCATCACGAAGGAATGATGGCAAGGTTAGGCTCAGGGTTAGAGTGGAAAGTGGTTCTTGGATACTTTCAGGAGAGGTGTGGATGGGTTAAGATTCAGCTGAGAATGGAAATCCAGTGGGAAGTGAGCAATGGGACAATAGGATTTGGATTGAGAAAGGAGAATATCTGTGCTTCTTTTCTATAGTGTAGCATAGTCCCTTTTTTATGTTAAAGTCCCTTTAATGTAAATAGGGAAACAAACCTAAGGCATGAACCTTATAAAGTGAGGGGTAGAAGACAATGCAACAAATTAGGGAGATAGTTCTTATACCAACAAGTCATGGGACTTCTGAAAATTAAAGAGCAACCTGGGCTGAAGTTGTTGGGAGAAGACTTTTTAGTAATTTATGATATGGTTCTCCTTATTTCTATACTACATTTAAAGGTCTTTATACTTTATCCTTAGAATCATGGATGAGAACAAGGAAGAAATGGGGAGTCATAGGAACATAGATTTAGACCTGGGATGAATTGAATTTTTTAATTTTAATTAAAAAAAAAAACCCTTACATTCTGACTTAGAATCAATACTCTGTATTGGTTCCAAGGCAGAAGAATGGTAAGGGCTAGGCAATAGGAGTTAAGTGATTTGCCCAGGGTCACACACCTAGGCAGTATCTGAGGCCAGATTTGATGGAATGGACTTTGGAGGACATTGAGTCCCCTCATATTATTTTCCTTCCTTCCTTCCTTCCTTCCTTCTTTCTTTCTTTCTTCCTTCCTTCCTTCCTTCCTTCCTTCCTTCCTTCCTTCCTTCCTTCCTTCCTTCCTTCCTTCCTTCCTTCCTTCCTTCCTTCCTTCCTTCCTTCCTTCCTTCTTTCTTTCTTTCTTTCTTTCTTTCTTTCTTTCTTTCTTTCTTTCTTTCTTTCTTTCTTTCTTTCTTTCTTTCTTTCTTTCTTTCTTTCTTTCTTTCTTTCTTTCTTTCTTTCTTTCTTTCTTTCTTTCTTTCTTTCTTTCTTTCTTTCTTTCTTTCTTTCTTTCTTTCTTTCTTTCTTTCTTTCTTTCTTTCTTTCTTTCCTTCCTTCTTTCCTTCATTAATTAATTTAGAATTTTTTCCCATGGTTACATAATTTGTATTCTTTCCTTCCTCTGCCCTTCCCCTCCTGTAGCCAATGAGCAACTCAACTCAGTTTTACATATATCATCGATCAAGATCTATTTCCATTTTGTTAATATTTGCAATAGAGTGATCATTTAGAGTCTACATTCCCAATCATATCCCCATCGAACCATGTGATCAAGTAAATGTTTTTTTCTTCTGTGTTTCTATTCCCACAGTACTTTCTCTGGATGTGGGTCATGTTCTTTCTCATAAGTCTCCCAGAATTGTTCTGGATCATTGCATTGCTGCTAAGAGAAGTCCATTACATTCAATTGTGCCACAGTGTATTAGTCTCTGTGTATGGTGTTCTCCTGGTTCTGCTCCTCTCACCCTGCATCAATTCCTGGAGGTCTTTTCAGTTCCCATGGAATTCCTTCACTTTATTATTCCTTTGGGCACAACAGTATTCCATCACCAACATATATACCACAATTTGTTCAGCCATTCCCCAAATGAAGGGCATCCCCTCATTTTCCAATTTTTGGCCACCACAAAGAGTGCAGTACATGTCTTTTTCATTATTATCTCTTTGGGGTACAAACCCAGCAGTGCTTTGGCTGGATCAAAAGGCAGATAGTCTTTTATCGCCCTTTGGGCATAGTTCCAAATTGCCTTCCAGAATGGTTGGATCAATTCACAACTCCACCAGCAATGCATTAGTGTCCCAATTTTGCCCCAACATTTATTATTTTCCCTTGTTGTCATATTAGCCAATCTGCTAAGTATGTGGTGGTACCTCAGAGTTGTTTTGATTTGCATCTCTCTGATTATAAGATTTAGAACACTTTTCATGTGCTTATTGATATTTTTAATTTATTTATCTGAAAACTCCCTATTCATGTCCCTTGCCCATTTATCAACTGGGGAATGGCTTGATTATTTTTTACAGTTGATTTAGTTCTTTATATATTTGAGAAATTAGACCTTTGTCAGAGGTTTATGTTATAAAGATTTATTCCCAATTTGTTGCTTCCCTTCTAATTTTGATTGCATTGGTTTTGTTTATACAAAAAATTTTAAATTTAATGTCATCAAAATTATTCATTTTACATTTTGTAATATTCTCTATTTCTAACTTGGTCTTAAATTTTTCTCTTTCCCAGAGATCTGACAGGAATACTATTTTATTTTCACCTAATTTATTTATAGTTTACTTCTTTATATTTAAGTTATTTATCCATTCAGAATTTATCTCAGTATAGGGTGTGAGATGTTGATCTAGACTTAATCTCTCCCATTACTGTATTTCAGTTTTTCCAGCAGTTTTTGTTAAACAATGGATTCTTGTCCCCAAAGCTGGGATCTTTGGGGTTTATTGTATACTATTTTGCTGAGGACATTTACCCAAGTATATTCCATTGATTTTCCCTTCTGTCTCTTAGCCAATACCATATTGTTTTGATGACCACTGCTTTATAGTACAGTTTAAGATCTGGTACTGCTAGGCCTCCATCCTTTTTTTTCATTATTTTTTTCCATTATTTCCTTTGATAGTCTTGATATTTTGTTCTTCCAAAAGAACTTTGTTATAATTTTTTATAATTCAGTAAAAAAGTTTCTTGATAGTTTGATAGGTATGGTACTGAATAAGTAAATTAATTAGGGGAGGATTGTCATTTTTATTATGTTAGCTTGTCCTATCCATGAGCAATTAATGCTTTTCTGATTGTTTAGATCTAGTTTGAATTGTGTGGAGAGTGTTTTGCATTTGTGTTCATATAATTCCTGTGTTTGTCTTGGCAAATAGATTCCTAAATATTTTTATTGCCTGATTTTAAATGGAATTTCTCTTTCTAACTCTTGTTGCTGAGTTGTATTGGAAATATATAGAAATGCTGATGATTTATGTTGGTTTATTCTGTATCCTGCAACTTTGCTAAAGTTGTTGATTATTTCGACTAGCTTTTTGGTTGATTCTCTAGTATTCTTTAAGTAGACCTTCATATCATCTTCAGAGAATGATAGTTTAGTGTCCTCATTGCCTATTTTAATACCTTCAATTTCTTTTTCATCTCTAATTGCTACTGCTAGTATTTCTAGTACAATATTCAATAAAAAAAGTGATAATGAGCATCCTTGCTTCACTCCTAATATTATTGGGAAGGTTCTAATTTATCCCCATTTCAGTTGATGCTTTCTGATGATTCAAAATATAATTCTTTATTATTTTTAGGAAATGACCTTCTATTCCTATGCTTTCTAGTGTCTTCAATAGGAATGAGTGTTGTATTTTATCAAAGGCTTTTTCTGCATCTATTGAGATAATCATGATTTCTGTTGGTTTGCTTGTTGATATGGTCAATTATATGGATGATTTTCCTAATATTAAATGATCCTCACATTCCTGGTATAAATCCCACCTGATTATAGTGAATAATCCTAGTGATCACTTGCTGGAGTCTTTCTGCTAGCATTCTATTTATGATTTTTGCATCTATGTTCATTAAGGAGATTGGTTCATAGTTTTCTCTCTCTGTTTTTGATCTGCCTGGCTTTGGAATCAGTATCATATTTGTGTTATAAAAGGAATTTGGTAGAACTCCTTCTTTGCTTATTTTGTCAAATAGTTTGTATAGTTCTGAGATTAGTGTTCTTTAAATGTTTAATAGAATTCACTGGTGAATCCATCTAGTCCTGGGGATTTTTTCTTAAGGAGTTCTTTGATTGCTTGTTTGATTTCTATTTCTGATATGGGATTATTTAAGTATCCTATTTCCTCTTCTGTTAGTCTAGGCAGTTTATATTTTTGTAAATATCCATCCATTTCACCTAGATTGCCATATTTGTTGCCATATAATTGGGAAAAATAGTTCTTAATAATTACCTTAATTTCCTCTTCAGTAGAAGTGAGCCTGTCCTTTTCATCTTTGATACTGTAAATTTGTTTTTTTCTTTCATTTTTAAAAATTAGATTAACCAGTACTTTATCTTTTTATTTGTTTTTTTTCAAAGTACCAGCTCCTAGTCTTATTTATTAATTTAATAGTTCTTTTACTTTCAATTTATTAATTTCTCCTTTAATTTTAAGGATTTCCAATTTAGTTTTTAATCTGGTGATTTTTAATTTCTTCTCTTTCTAGTTTTTTAACTTGCATGCCCAATTCATTGACCTCTCCCCTCTCTGATTTTGTTCATATATGCACTCAGGGATATATATTTTCCCTGTGTACTGTTTTGGTTGCATCCCAAAGATTTTGATAAGCTGTTTCCTCATTATAATATTCTTCAATGAAATTATTGTTTCTATGATTTGTTCTTTAACCAACTGGTTTTGGAGAATCATATTTAATTTTCAATTAATTTTTGATTTGCCTCTCCGTGTATCTTTACTAATTATTATTTTTATTGCATTATGATCTGAAAACATTGCAATTATTATTTCTGCTTTTTTGCATTTGTTTGCAATGTTTTCATGCACTAGTACATGAATGTACCATGTGCTACTGAAAAAAAAGGTGTATTCCTTCTTGTCCCTATTTATTTTTCTCCATATATCTACTAACTCCAATTTTTCTAAGATTTCATTCACATCTCTTACCTCTTTCTTATTTATTTTTTGGTTTGATTTATCTAGATTTGATTGAGGAAAGTTCAGGTCTCCCACTAGTATAGTTTTACTATTTCTCCTTGAGATCTACTAGTTTCTCATTTAGAAATTTGGATGCTCTACCATTTGGTACATGCTTGTTGAGTACTGCTATTTCCTCATTGTCTATACTGCTTTTTATCAAGATGTAATTACCTTCCCTATCTCTTTTAAAGAGATTTATTTTTACTTGGGCTTTGTGATTGTGATTCCTGCCTTCTTTTCTCAGTTGATGCCTAATACATTTTGCTTCATCCTCTTACCTTTACCTTGTGTGTGTCTACCTGCCTCATATGTGTTTCTTGTAGAGAACATATGGTAGGATTTTGGTTCCTAATCCACTCTGCTATTTGCTTGTTTTATGGGCAAGTTCATCCCAGTCCCATTCAGAGTTATGATTACTATCTGTGTTTTCTCTATCATTTTGATTTCCTCTCTTAGTCCTGCCCTTTCTTCTTTTACTATTTCCTTCTACACCAGTGTTTTGCTTTTAATCAGTCCCCCTAATCCCCACCTTCATTTTATTTCCCTTCATACCCCCTTACTCCTTATTCCCCCTTTATTTTTCTTTAAGGTCTACTAAATTCACTCCCACCCCTCTCTTTCCTTCATTTTTGGTACCCCTTGCCCCACTCCTCCCCGCCCCCCTCTTGTTTTTTCCTCTCAACTTCCCTATAGGGTAAATTAGAATTCTTTACCCCCAATGGATCTAGATGCTCTTCCTTCTCAGAACTGATTCCACTGAGAGTAAGGTTTGAGTATTACCTGTTACCACTCTCTTATTCTCCTTCTTATAATAGTATTCTTCTCCTCATCTTCCCATGTGTCTCTTTATGTGGTATAATTTATCCTATTTTTCTTCTTCCTTCAAGTTTCTCTTGGAGCCATCTTCTATTCTACCCCCCCCCCCCTTTTTACATATCATATTAAACCACTTAGTACCCCAATTTCTACCTATGAATAATTCTTGTATCTACTATGATAGTGAAAACTATTTTTGAGAGTTATAAATTTCATTTTTCCATATAGGAATATAAAACTTACTGAAGCCCTTAAATTTTTTTCTGTTCTTTTTTGTTTACTTTTTCATGTTTTTCTTGAATTTTATATTTGGACATCAAATTTTCCATTTAGTTCTGGCCTTTTCTTTATAAATACTTGGAAATATTCTATTTTGTTAAATGCCCATAATTTCTCCTGAAGTATATAGTCAGTTTTGATGGGTAGATGTTCCTTGGATGTAGACCCAATTCTCTTGTCTTTCTGAATATAATATTCCAAGCCTTGTGGTCCTTTAGTGTGGAAACTGCCAGATCCTGTGTAATAATGACTGGAGCTCCTTGATATCTGAGTTGTCTCTTTCTGGCTTCTTGCAAAATTTTCTCCTTGGTTTGGAAGCTCTTGAATTTGGCAATTACATTCCTGGCATTTGTTTGTTGAGGACTTAATGTAGAGGGTGATCTATGAACTCGTTCAATGTCTATTTTGCCCTCTTCAAGAATATCAGGGCAGTTTTCTTGGATAATTTCTTGTATTATGATGTCAAGGCTTCTGCTTTTTTTTTTTTCCTCCTAGGTTTTCAGGTAGAAAAATGCTTCTCAAATTGTCTCTCCTGGACCTGTTTTCCATGTCAGTTATTTTTTCAAGGAGATATTTCATGTTTTCTTCCATTTTTTCATTTTTTTAAATTTTGCTTTATTAATTCTTGCTTACTTGTGATGTCATTAGCTTCTACTTGCCCAGTTCTAGTCTTTAAAGATTGGTTTTCAGCTATGATCTTTTTATTTTCCTTTATATTCTGGTCTAACTTGCTTTTCATGGTTTTCAGCAGGTCCACTCTAGTCTCAAATTTGCTTATTACTTCATGTGATTTCCGTGTTTCTTTTTCCAAGTGGGAGATTCTGTCTTTTAAACTATCATTTTCTTTTTTAATTACTTGCATTTCTATTTCTTATTTCTCTTCCCAAATTTTTTCTATTTTTCTTACTTGGTTCTTGAAATCCATTTCGAGTTTCTCAAGAACTTGTGACTAATTTCCATTTTTTGGGAAAGTTTGGATGTGTTTGCTTGTTTGTCTCTTTGTTGTTGCCTCTACACTCTGCTTCTTTACTCCATAGAAGTTATCCAATGTCAAAGGCTATCTCTGTTATATATATATATTTGTACTTGTGGATTGTAGTTCTTGGGTTTTGGTGGACATTGTTGTGTTAATTTTATTTTTCCTTCTCAGCCAGAAGTCTGAGTGAGAAGGGCAGGCCACTCTTGGTGTGGCAAGCTACAGAACAGTTTTGCCCTGAGGATTTTTTTCCAATCTCTGTGTTGGCTGTGGGCAGCCAGTCTCTGTGCTATCTCTGCTCCTGTGCTCCAAGCTCCTCAGCCTCTGGTTCTCAGTCCCGCTGCCAAGGCTTTGCTCTGTTCTCAGGGGGTAAGACTGTGGTGCCCTCAGAGAGCCCCCGAGAATTTAGAGTTTGCTCCAGTCCTTGCTTTTACTGTGTCATGGTAGGTGGTGTGGGAGAGGGGTGATCAACTTGCACTTTGGTAGGTGTAATTTTACCACCTTATAGCATGGAAATGGCCAAACCCTGCCTACCTTCAAGGCTGCACTCTGTGGCAGAGCCCTTCACTCATCTGATTCTGATTTTTTTCCTTTTAGACACTTTGTTGTGACTGATAATAGGGTGAGTCGTGATGATACTTCCATTCTGAGGCCATATAATCTCGGAAGTGTGAGTCCCCTCATTTTAGAAAGAGACCATATTATAGTCAGTCACTGTCTGAGGTGGGATTTGAACCCAGGGTTTCTTAACTCTGAGTCCAGTGTCCTATCCACTAAGTCATCTCTCAACTCAATTCTGGAGAGTATGCTCTTCATCTACAATAATTCTGTGACAGCCTTTTGGGCTTTCCTACCTTCTCTGGCAGACCCATTATAAAGAAAAGAATAATAACATTTTTTGAGATAAACATGGTTTTTGAGGATACAATATGGACTCCACACTTCTCTTCCTCTCTGAACCTCTGCCTCCAAGTAACCACTGGTATCATTGAGAATGAGACAAAAAGATGCCAAGCTGATGACCCTAATGAAAAACAATGTTCATAAGAATTTACAAGCATATGAACCTCAAGGGGTAAATTTATAGTTCAATATAAATATTGAATCCATTAAAAACAACTTCTAAATGAGGATATAATCTTCACGGTAATCCTACAGATGTAGACACATGAGCTCCCTGCAAAGAGGTTAGATTATGTAATTTTTCTTACCAGACTCAAAGATGCCCAGGCCTTGCAGCTAAGGGAAAAAAGAGGAGAGGAAAGAAATGTGGCTGCTTGACCCATTGCCCTTTGCAGAAGAGGAAGAAGAGAAGGCCTGTGACCCTGTAATTTCTCATACCATTTCTGGTCTAATTATGTCATGTGCAATCGCTTTCCTTATTATTAGTGTCTCAATCGATCTTCCTACATTTCCTAGGCATCAGAGACAAAAATCACAGCCTTTGGATGCCAAGATGTCAGATCTATGGGTCATTGGTGAAGTCTCTTTTTAAGAGAAATCTCAGATTAAAATAAGGAGGTCCAACCCTGTTGATGACAGAAAAGCGCCTCCTTCATTCAAGCACAAAGTTTATTAATACTCCCTTTTCCTTTGTATTGCATTGGCTGTGTGTTGATCATGGACCATTCCCTGCTTCATTCCAAATAATCACTGGTAGCAGGGTGCAACTTATAACTACCACATTGCTAAGTTTAGCTATTAAAAGCAGCACCAACTGACTTGCCTTTTGTCTTCTTTTCCTTCCTTCGCTTATCTTCTTCAGGCTGAAAAACTGATAATATCAGGAAGGAAAGAAACAAGAGACTTGAACAAAATAGTTCCCAAACTGAAAGATCAGTTCCTGAAAATGGGTGCATTGCCATTCATTCTGTGGTAATTTAGTGTCTTGACATTTTAATATTTTCTCCATATAATCTTAAGAAATCTAATTAGCTCACTAAAGAAATTTTGTGTTTTCTTTTTTTTAAATTTTATAATATTTTATTTGATCATTTCCATGCATTATTCATTCCCCAATTGATGGGCATCCCCTCGTTTTCCAGTTTTTGGCCACCACAAAGAGCGCAGCTATGAATATTTTTGTACAAGTCTTTTTCTCCATTATCTCTTTGGGGTACAGACCCAGCAGTGCTATGGCTGGATCAAAGGGCAGACATTCTTTTGTCGCCCTTTGGGCATAGTTCCAGATTACCCTCCAGAATGGTTGCATCAGTTCACAACTCCACCAGCAATGACTTAATGTCCCTACTTTGCCACATCCCCTCCAGCATTCATTACTTTCCATAGCTGTTATGTTAGCCAATCTGCTAGGTGTGAGGTGATACCTCAGAGTTGTTTTGATTTGCATCTCTCTGATTATAAGAGATTTAGAGCACTTCTTCATGTGCTTATTAATAGTTTTGATTTCTTTATCTGAGAACTGCCTATCCATGTCCCTTGCCCATTTATCAATTGGAGAATGGCTTGATTTTTTGTACAATTGATTTAGCTCTTTATAAATTTGAATAATTAAACCTTTGTCAGAGGTTTTTATGAAGATTTTTCCCCAATTTGTTGTTTCACTTCTGATTTTAGTTTCATTGGTTTTGTTTGTACAAAAGCTTTTGAATTTGATGTAGTCGAAATTATTTATTTTACATTTTATGACTCTTTCTATGTCTTGCTTGGTTTTAAAGTCTTTCCCCTCCCAAAGGTCTGACATGTATACTATTCTGTGTTTACCCAATTTACTTATGGTTTCTTTCTTTATGTTTAAGTCATTCACCCATTTTGAATTTATATTGGTGTGGGGTGTGAGGTATTGATCAATTCTTAATCTCTCCCACACTGTCTTCCAATTTTCCCAGCAGTTTTTATCGAATAGTGGATTTTTGTCTCAATAGCTGGGATCTTTGGGTTTATTGTATACTGTCTTGCTGAGGTCGCTTTCCCCCAATCTATTCCACTGATCTTCCTTTCTGTTTCTTAGCCAGTACCAAATTGTTTTGATGACTGCTGCTTTGTAATATAGTTTGAGATCTGGGACTGCAAGGCCCCCCTCATTTGTGTTTTTTTTTCATTATTTCCCTGGATATCCTTGATCTTTTATTATTCCAAATGAACTTTGTTATGGTTTTTTTCTAAATCAGTAAAGACATTTTTGGGAGTTCCATGGGTATGGCACTAAAGAGATAAATAAGTTTGGGTAGGATGTTCATTTTTATTATATTGGCTCGTCCTATCCATGAGCAGTTAATGTTTTTCCATTTGCTCAAGTCTAGTTTTAGTTGTGTGGCGAGTGTTTTGTAGTTGTGTTCATATAGTTCCTGTGTTTGTCTTGGGAGGTAGATTCCTAGGTATTTTATTTTGTCTAAGGTGATTTTGAATGGGATTTCTCTTTCTAGTTCTTGCTGCTGAGCTGTGTTGGAGATATATAGAAAAGCTGATGATTTATGTGGGTTGATTTTGTATCCTGCAACTTTGCTAAAGTTGTTGATTATTTCAATTAGCTTTTTGGTTGAATCTCTCGGATTCTTTAAGTAGACCATCATGTCATCTGCAAAGAGTGATAACTTGGTCTCCTCCTTGCCTATTTTGATGCCTTCAATTTCTTTTTCTTCTCTAATTGCTACTGCTAGTGTTTCTAGTACAATGTCAAATAGTAGAGGTGATAATGGGCATCCTTGTTTCACTCCTGATCTTATTGGGAATGCATCTAGTTTATCCCCATTGCAGATGATACTAGCTGATGGTTTTAGATATATACTGTTTATTATTTTTAGGAATGACCCTTCTATTCCTATGCTTTCTAATGTTTTTAATAGGAATGGATGTTGTATTTTAACAAAGGCTTTTTCTGCGTCTATTGAGATAATCATGTGGTTCTTGTTGGTTTGCTTGTTGATGTGGTCAATTATGTGGATGGTTTTCCTAATACTGAACCGGCCTTGCATTCCTGGTATAAATCCTACTTGATCATGGTGGATGACCCTTCTGATCACTTGCTGGAGTCTTTTTGCTAGTATCCTATTTAAGATTTTTGCATCTATATTCATTAGGGAGATTGGTCTATAGTTTTCTTCCTCTGCTTTTGACCTGCCTGGTTTTGGAATCAGTACCATGTTTGTGTCATAAAAGTAGTTTGGTAGAACTCCCTCTTTGCTTATTATGTCAAATAGTTTGTATAGTATTGGGGTTAACTGTTCTCTGAATGTTTGATAGAATTCACAGGTGAATCCATCAGGCCCTGGGGATTTTTTCTTAGGAAGTTCTTTGATGGCCTGTTGGATTTCATTTTCTGATATGGGATTATTTAAGAATTCTGTTTCTTCTTCAGTTAGTCTAGGAAGTTTGTATTTTTTTATATATTCACCCATATCACCTAAATTGGTGTATTTATTGCCATATAATTGGGCAAAGTAATTTTTAATGATTGACTTAATTTCCTCTTCATCAGAGGTGATGTCACCCTTTTCATCTTTGATGCTGTTAATTTCCTTTTCTTCCTTCCTTTTTTTAGTTAGATTGACCAGTACTTCGTCTATTTTGTTTGTTTTTTTTCAAAGTACCAGCTTATTGTCTTATTTATTAAATCAATAGCTCTATCACTTTCGATTTTATTAATTTCTCCCTTAATTTTTAGGAATTCTAGTTTGGCTTTCTGCTGGGGGGTTTTAATTTGATTGCTTTTGAGTTTTTTTATTTGCATTTCCAATTGATTGATCTCTGCTCTCTCTAGTTTGTTAATATATGCTCTCAGGGATATGAATTAACCTCTGATTACTGCTTTGGCTGCATCCCAAAAGGTTTGAAAGGATTTCTTGCCATTGTCATTTTCCTTGATGAAATTATTAATTGTTTCTATGATTTCTTCTCTAACTAAAAGATTTTGGAGTATCATATTGTTTATTTTCCAATTAGTTTTTGGTTTGGTTTTCCATGTACCATTACTAATCATTATTTTTATTGCCTTGTGATCTGAAAAGGCTGCATTTATTATTTCTGCTTTTCTGCATTTGTATGCCATGTTTCTGTGACCTAGTGTATGGTCAATCTTTTGAATGTGCTATGTGGTGCTGAGAAGAAGATGTATTCCTTTTTGTCCCTATTTATTTTTCTCCATACGTGTATTAATTCTAATTTTTCTAAGATTTCATTCACTTCTTTTACCTCTTTCTTATTTTTTGATTTGATAATGGTTGGTTCAAGTCTCCCACTAATATGGTTTTACTGTCTATTTCTTCCTTCAATTCTCCTAGTTTCTCCATTAGAAATTTGCGTGCTATATTATTTGTTGCATACATGTTGATTAGTGATATTTCCTCATTATCTAAAGTCCCTTTTAACAAAATATAATTACCTTCCCTATCCCTTTTGATCAGGTCTATTTTTTCTTTGGCTTTATCAGATATCATGATTGCCACTCCTGCCTTCTTTCTGTCAGTTGAGGCCCAGAAGGTCTTACTCCATCCTTTAATTCTGACCTTGTGGGTGTCAACCCGCCTCATGTGTGTTTCTTGGAGACAACATATGGTAGGGTTTTGGATTCTAATCCATTCTTCTATTTGTTTACGTTTTATGGGTGAGTTCATCCCATTCACGTTCAATGTTATGACTGTCACTTGTGGACTCCCTGGCATTTTGATATCCTTCCCTAATTCTAACCTTTCTTCTTCAGCTCTACCTTTTAGTCCAGTGATTTACTTTAAATCAGTCCCCCTTGTACTTCCCTTTCTACCCCCATCCCTTTTTATTCCCTCCCTTATTTTCCCCTGTAGTCTTTTTGAAAATTCCCCCCACCCTCTCCCTTCCTTGAACTGCTTCCCTCCCCACCAGTCTGTTTTTTACCCTTCTACTCCTCTATAGGGCTCAAATCTATTCTCTTCCCCAATGGGTTGGATTGCTCTTCCCTCTTTGGGTCAGTTTCAAAGTACGTAAGAGTTGAGTATTTCCTATCTCCAACCTCTTTACCCTTCCAGTGTATTGATGTTCTCCCCCCTCCCGCCATGAGATTCTTTGTGACATATAAATTTACCCCCATTTGTTTCTTTTCTCATTTCTTTTAGTCATAACCTCTTTTCTTTTTTAGCTTTAGTCATGCATATATGTATATATATATATACATAGACATGTATATGTATTTATGTATGCATATATCTATATACCTATTTATATCTTGTCCTTTCATCCTATACAGTTTGTCACTGTTCCCTCTGAGTGTAGTTTTTCTAGCTGCTCAGGTGATAGCAACAGTTTTTAAGAGTTGCCAATGACCTCTTTTCTTATAGGGATACATGTAATTTTAACTTATTGAGTCTCTTAAAAATTGTTGTTGTTGTTGTTATTTTTTCCCCTCTTTTTAAATTACCTTTTGATGATTCTCTTGAGTTCTGTGGTTGGACTTCAAATTTTCTGTTCAAGTCTGGTCTTTTATTTATGAATGCTTGGAACTCTTCTGTTGTGTTAAATGACCATACTTTCCACTATAAAAATATAGTCAGTTTTGATGGGTATTTTATTCTTGGCTGTAGACCTAGTTCCCTTGCTTTCTGGAATATTGTATTCCATGCCTTTTGGTCCTTCAGTGTGGATGCAGACAGATCCTGTGTTATCCTCACCATGTTTCCATGGTATCTGAATGGCTTCTTCTTGGCAACTTGTAATAGCTGTTCTTTCATCTGATTGTTTTTGAATTTGGCTATAACATTTTTTTGTTGTTGTCAGTTGGGGATTAAATACAGGGGGTGATCTGTGGATTCTTTCAATCTCCACTTTCTCCTCTTGTTCTAGGATCTCGGGACAGTTTTCCTGGATCATTTCCTCTAGTATTATGTCTAAGCTTTTTCTTTTGTTGTGGTCTTCTGGTAGTCCAATTATTCTTAAATTGTCTCTTCTTGAATGATTTTCTAAATTGTCTGTTTTGTGAATGAGATGCTTCACATTTTCCTCAATTTTTAAATTCTTTTTGTTTTGTTTTATAGTGTCCTGCTGCCTTGTGAGTCACTTGATTCTAGTTGTTTTACTCTGGTTCTTAAAGATTGGATTTCATCTCTGGCCTTTTGGTCGTCTTATTCCTTCTGGTCTGATTTTCTTTGAAGATCGTCTTGCATCCTCTTTACCTCATCTTTCATCTCCTTTGCCTCATCTTTCATCTCCTTTGCCTCATTTTCCAGCTGGATGATTTTGGCTTTCAGGATATTATTTTCTTGTTTTAGTTCAAGTGCCTCTGTTTCCAGATGACTTATCTTAATTTTTAAGTTCTTTTCCCAATTGTCTTCAGCCTCTCTTAGTTGTGTTTTGAATTCTTCCACAGCCTGTATCCAATTTGCTGGGATTTCAGGTTTATTGTTTGCTGATCTCTCCTCCTCTGTTCCATTTGCTGAGTAGTAGCTGTCTATTGTAGTTTCTTCTTTTTCTGTTGTTTGTTCAAATTCACCCCTTTTTTACTCCTCGTATTTGTCTGTGCTCTTGTTCCTCTCATTTTTTTTTTTGTTTTTTGGGGACTTTCCTTGTAAGGAAAATTGTAAAGCCATTCCTTGTAATTCCTTGTAAAGCCATTCCTTGTAATCAAGAAGAGAGACATAGATAGTGGAACAGAGAGAGGGAAAGGAAGAGTTAAGTTGTTACTTAACAAAACCGCCAACTGGGTTTAAGAATAAATGCCATTTTCTGTTGGATATTGTTTTTTCAACTGTTTTGAACTGGAACAAGTTTCTTTCTTTCTCTCTCTCTCTCTCTTTCTATTTCTTTCTTTCTTTCTTTCTTTCTTTCTTTCTTTCTTTCTTTCTTTCTTTCTTTCTTTCTTTCTTTCTTTCTTTCTTTCTTTCTTTCTTTCTTTCTTTCTTTCTCTCTCTCTCTCTTTCTCTCTCTCTCTCTTTCTTTCTTTCTTTCTTTCTTTCTTTCTTTCTTTCTTTCTTTCTTTCTTTCTTTCTTTCTTTCTTTCTTTCTTTCTTTCTTTCTTTCTTTCTTTCTTTCTTTCTTTCTTTCTGTCTTTCTGTCTGTCTTTCTCTCTTTCTCTCTTTTCCCCTTTCTCCCTTTCTTTCCCTTTCTTCCCTCCTTTCCTTCCTTCCTTCCTTCCTTCCTTCCTTCCTTCCTTCCTTCCTTCCTTCCTTCCTTCCTTCCTTCCTTCCTTCCTTCCTTCCTTCCTTCCTTCCTTCCTTCCTTCCTTCCTTCCTTCCTTCCTCCTTTCTCCCTATCCTATTTCTTCTTTGCTTTCATGATGCTAGTAAATATAAGACCCATTTTAGCCAATTGATTGTTTAATGACTATTCACTGAGTGCCCATGGGGTATATAATGCTGTTAGAAAAGTCTTTGAGATCTGAAACCTTCGTCTTTCTCTAAAGAGGAGAAGGGGGCTGCTGAGAAGTGTCTTTATCAGAAGATCACACAAAACTACAAATGTTGGTGAATATTCTGAGAAGGGGTATGCTGGAGGTGCTTGACCCTACTGACCATTGTTAAGTTTTCATTGTGAACATTCACTCCTCAGAAATTGGCAACTGCTACAATCAGGGCTTGATTTATTGTTTTGTTATGGTCTAAACTAGAGATGGGGCCTGCAAAACACTGAGCCAAGACGGCGTTATAATTTAATTGAGAAATGTTTAAAAACATAAATAAAAAATGTAATGAAAAATGTGTTGTTTTTCAGTCATTTCAGATTCTTTGTGAACCTTCTTGGAGTTTTCTTGGCAAAGATATTAGAGTGGTTTACTATATCCTTCTCCAGCTCATTTTACAGATGAGGAAACTGAGGCAACGGTGAAACATTTTGCCCAGGGTCATACAACTAGTCAGTGTCTAAGGCTAGATTTGAACTCAAGAAGATAATTCTTCTTGATTCCAGGCTTGGTGTTCTATCCACTGTACCACCTAGCTGCCCCAATAACCCAATGTAGATAATATTAATTAGTATATTTTTTAAAGGTAAATATATCACCTCAGGAATCTATTTGGGTTTGATAATCATTGATCTAGACCAAGGGTGTCAAATATCAGGTCTACACTGCTGTCTGCAACAGAAAATATACTTGTGAAATATTTAACAAAATAAATAAAAATACAGAAGAACATTCTGTTGTTCAGTCTTGTCTGACTGATGTTATTTAGCATTTTCTTGGCCAGGATACTGGAGTGATTTGCCTTTTCCTTCTCTAGCTCATTTAACAGATAAGGAAACTGGGGTAAAGAGGATTAAGTGACTTGGCCAGGGTCACACGGCAAGAGAGTGTGGAAAACAGAGCCTAGGTAATGTTAATATATAGATTTCTAAGTCAGCTGTGCAGCTGTGGTGGCCCTCATTTATATTTGAGTTTGCCACCATGAGTCTAGACTTGAGACAGTATAATGGAAAAAAGGCTAATAATGTCCATTGGATTTAAAAGTCAGTCATCAGTAATTTTCTTTCTTTTGGAGACTTTGTTGTTAAACATGTACCTGTTATATCCCAATGTGAAATGGTGGAAAGAGCATTGGCCTCAGAGTCAGAAGACATGGGTTCAAATTCTCTCTTTGGTCATTATTACTTATGTGACCTAGTTTGTTCAATCTCATTTTCCTCACATGAGTGAGATGGACTGGAGGGTTTTCGTCTCTGGCTGGCATACTAAGCGTCCCAGATCCAGATCTATGATCCACGAAAGCATTCACTGGCACTGAAACTTCTGTCCCCATGAAACTGGTCATCCTTCCCTCCCCCCATTGCTGGCTGCTGCCTCCAGTGGTTCTGAGTCGCTATGGCAGGCTCTGGGATAACAGCTGCTATTCTGAGACACTGATGTTCCAGTGCCAGGTATGGTTGATGAGGTAGAGCAGGCGCGATCTGACGAGCTTGAATTACTACCGAATGGCCCCAAAGGGGAGGGAAACAGCTGGAGAGGAATCGCCAAGTGTTTCCAAAGAGGCTGGGCAGACAACACGAGGGAGGACAGAGAAATATGAAAATGGCACCATGTTAGTGGGGCATGAGTGGACTGACCCCGGCTTGCTATTGCTTCGAGGCAAATGAAAGTTTTTGGAAAGGTGTGAGCACAGCAGGCGAGTAGCAAAGCGTCTCTCCTAACTGCAGACCAATGTGTGGGCAGCACTTGGGGATGGGAGAGTCATGGAGAAAAAAGCCCACTGCTCAGCTTCCTCATTTCCCACCCAAGGGCAGAGGGAGAAGAGCTGTTTCTACCCTGCTCTGATATTTCTCCTGGATGGCTCAAAGCTTAGCCCAGGAGAGGGTCGAGCTCTCAACATCAGTGAGGATTTATTGGGCACCTACTATGTTCCAAGCTTAGCCCAAGAGAGGGTTGAGCTCTCTCAACATCAGTGAGGATTTATTGGGCACCTACTATGTTCCAAGCTTAGCCCTGAGTGAGGGTTGAGCTCTCTCAACATTAGTGAGGATTTATTGGGCACCTACTATGTTCCAAGCTTAGCCCAAGAGAGGGTTGAGCTCTCTCAACATCAGTGAGGATTTATTGGGCACCTACTATGTTCCAAGCTTAGCCCTGAGTGAGGGACGAGCTCTCTTCAGAACAATGGGGATTTATTGGGCACCTACTATGTTCTACTGTTAGACACTGGTGATATGAAAACAAAAATAAATAGTCTTTGCCCTCAAGAAGTTTACATTCCATCAGGGGAAGCAACACACATACTCACACTACAAAGTATATACAAGTTAAGCCAGGTGGCAACACAGTGCACAGAGACTGCAGTCAGGAGGACCTGAGTTCAAATTTGACCTCAAGACATTTACTACCTGTGTGACCCTGGGCAAGTCACTTCCCCTCTTTTGCCTCAGTTTTCTCATCTGTAAAATAGAGATTGATAATTACATCTACCTTGTGGGTCATTATTCAAATCAAATAAGATAGTAATTGCAAAGTACTTAGCACTGTGCCTGGCACATAGTAAGTGTTGTAGAAAGTCTAGCTATGGCTCTTCTTGTTTGGTGGGGGCAAGTATTAGCAGCTTGGAGGACAGGCTAAGGGAGGCCTTCTATAGGAAGTGTCCTTTGAGCAGAGCTTTGAGGGAAACTAGGGCTTCTTAGAGGTGGGGGTGGGGAGGGAGCCCCTGATGGGCATGGGAGAGAAATTGGCGTGCATCAGCGGTGGGAGAAGCAGCCAGGAGGCCAGTTTCTCTGCATCGCAGAGTGCATAAAGAAGCCTATTGGGTGACGAATGTGGAAAGGTGGGCTGCACCCTAGCTTAGGAAGGGGTTTAAAGGCCAAACCAAGGAGTCCGCATTTTCTTAGAGCCAACAATTCGAGTAGAACGACAGCATGATGAGACGCGCTCTAGGAAGATCACTGTGGCAACTGCATGGAGGATGCTGTGGAGAGGGCGGAAAGCCAGAGGCAGGGTCATATGGCAGTGGTCCAAGCCACAGAGCACGGGGACCTGGACCAGGAGGGCGGTGGAAGGAGCAAAGAGAATGGGGGAGAATTGCGGCGGCAGCAGTCTACAGTCGGGTCAAAGAAACACTTTCCCCCGAATGATTTCCCCGGAGCCCACACTTCCTTTCTGGAGGAGGGAGCCAGAGGGGCTTTTGGGGGGAGGAGGAGGTACCTCTACTGTCCCCCAAGTTACGGGAACTGCTAGGCAGGCTGCGTTTCTGCATCTGCCTGGTCATTAGGCTGTGCGTGAAGGCTTCAATTCCAATGTTTTTGCTTTTTGCTCTTGCTCAGGGATCAGACTGGGTCCCCAGAGGCTGCCTCTCACCCTTCTGGAGAACTGCTTCATGCCTTCGCCACGTTGCGCAGGATAGATCCATCCCAGGGAGCTGTCCGGAAATCAAATATCTGCAAATCTAACCTCCTTCCAAAAGACAAATCAGAGTAATGCTATTGTTAATCTCGCCAGGAAGGCTTATTTTTTTAAGCCCCTACTTTCTGCCTTAGTATCAATTCTAAAAAGATGAGTAGCAAAGGCTAGGGTTAAGTGACTCGTTCTGAGTCTCACACCTCAGAAGTATCTGAGGTCAAATTTGAACCCAGACCCTCCCAACTCTAGGTGTGGCACTCCATCCAGTCAGTGAAGCACCTGGCTCCATCTGATGATTTACTTTTTAGGAACTCTGTAGTGAATCTTTTGGAATAGCAAATTCTCTCCCCCCTCCCAAAATTCTTTTTAAAGCCAATAATCCAAACCAGATGTATATCTTGTGCAAACTGCGGATTCTGTAGTGTTGTGATAGAGGGCATGTGCTGGTAGAATAAGGGATGAGAAGACCAAGAATAGCGAATAGTCCTTAGATTCCAGTCTCTCCTGGGACTAAGGACAAAGAGACTTTTACAAGGATGACCCTGGGGTCTTAGAGCCCTCCTGAAAATCACATCTGTCAACGCTGGCAGGCAGCCAGAGGGCTCAGATGTTCATATATAGCCTGAACTTCATCTCCTCGTCTTTCCAATTTTCTAGCTTAATGAAACATCGAGGGAGCCTAGGAAGCCTTCAGTGGGATTCCACAAACCTCTGGGGAAAAGATGTGTTTCTGAGAGCTTTTCCAGGCTATTCTTAGGGCCCATTAGAGGGGGAAAAGCACCCCTCATGTATGTCTCCAGCTTGCACTGATTTTAGGACCATTCCTCTGTTTTGTTGCTTCTCATGGTGACAAACATTATGGAAAGGCTAGATGAAATGTTTCCCCCCAGAAGAAAAGGCTCTGAGAAACCACTGGCCAGTCATTCACCAAGGTCATCTGGCCATTTCCTCTTCTATTCTCTGTTTGCTCTCTGTATAATAAAATCAGTAGTACTATTGCTTTTGTTTTTATTGTTTAAATTAATTTAAGCAAGCATAACATCAAGCATTGTGCTGAGTATTTTACAATTATTATCTTACTTTATCCTCACAACAACACTGGGCCATATGTAGTATTACAGTATTACTTTTTAAAATAGTATTATTTTGTAAAAGTAGTACTTTTACAGATGAAAAAACTGATTGAGACTATTACTTTTGTATTTTGTATCTCCAATTTATCATATATATATATATATATATCTTAAAAAAACTTTTATTTTCTACCTTAGAATCAATACTCTATGTTGGTTCCAATGACTTGCCCAGGGTCACATAGCTAAGAAGTGTCTGAGGCCAGATTTGAACCCACATCTTTCCATCTCTAGGCCTGGCTCTCCATGCACTGAGCCACCTAACTGCCTCCTATCCTGTATATATCTTGTTTTACATAGTTGTTTTGCACGATATCTTCCCAATTAGATTATTATCTCCTTGACAACAGGTGCCATTTTTGCCTTTTTGTCCCCAACATTTTGCACAGTGCTTGGCAAATAGTATTTACTAAATACTTAAAATGAACAGAGCCAAGAGAACATTATATCAAGCAACAGAAATATTATTTGAAGAATATGTCTACCTCCAGAGAAAAAAGTGACAAATAGAAATAAGCAAGTTTTATAAATATATATGTCTTTTTGTTGAATGATGCCTTCTTTAATGGGGAGAGAAGAGGGAAGGAGGGAATTATCAGAGAATTTTAATTTAACAAAAATAAGTAAATAAAAATAAATACTCATTGACTTGTCTTGGGTTGAAAGGCTGTGTCAGTTTCTTGACTTATGAATCAACCCTCTGTCCCTGTGACTCTCTAGACCTAAACTCTTTTTTTTTCTGGCCATCACTCCTTTTTGTGTGTATTGTCTTCCCCATTAGAGTGAATGCTTCTTGAGAACAGGCAAAATAATGATATACTATTGTGCTGTAAGAAATGATGAGGGAACTGTCAGAGAAACCTGGAAAGATTTTGTATGAACTGATGCAGAGGGAAGTGAGCAGAATCAGAACAATTTATGCAGTAACAACATTGTAAAGACACGATTGAAAGAAAGACCCAAGGACTCTAATGACTAATTTTAGAGGGTCAATGGCAGAGATGTGGTGGACCAATATTGCAGAGGGCTGATAGCAGAGAGCTAATGGCAGAGAGGTGATGGACAAATTATTGGAGAATGAAATATTTTTGGACAAGGTCAATATGGAAATTTATCTTGTTTGACAACACATATTTGATATAAAGGTTTTGTTGTTGTTATTGTTTTTGCAATGAGAATGAGAGCAGAGAATTACAAGTGTGAGAAAATAGTTTTTTGTTTATTAAAAATATTAAATGTCAAAATAACAATTTAGTAATAATAAAAAACAAGAGACACAGAAAGAAGGGAAGCTAATTCATTTCTTAGTGCTTTCAAAATAATATTGCTTCCAGCTTAGAATTTTTCTTTGTGTACTTGATCTAGTCCACCTCTTCTTTCTATCTTAATCATTTTTGTGCCATTTCTACTTTCTCAAATACTATACTGGGGACTTAAGTGTTAGAGTTCAAAAATGCTGGTTCTACCATCATCGATAATGAAAATAGTTTGTATAGTAATGTTGGTAGATCTGTCTATTCTTTATGTGTTTGCTGTCTTCCTTCCAGTTTCATTTACAAATACTCTTTGGATTATTAGGATTAATTAGTTCTCATGCCAAGTTTTCTGCAGACTCATTTTCTGCTCCACTGTTTTTTGAGGCAATATTACTTATAATGTTCTACCACCCTCCTCTGAATGGTTGTGAAAATGAATTAAATCCAGTTTTGTCTTGACTTATGTTCTCCTACTTGGCAACGAAATTCAATGTGTGGTAGCTGTGTCAATTTCTGGACTCTGGTATCATCTTTGAGATTTCTTTATATTCATTAAACTTTTGCTAGAAATGGTTATAATTGTGTTGAAGTCTTTTTAAAAATCTATTTCCAATTTTTATTATATAAGATGTCTGTGTTGCCTTCATAGGTTATAAGTATATCTACATGGGTTTGTCACTGGGGAATGTGACTCTGGGGAAACTTTGATGAATATCTTAGAAATCTTTTCTACTCCTCTTCTTGGGAGATTTTGTTTCTTGTTAGGAAGAGAAGTGATTGGGGCTAGCCACTCTGTTCTTGTCTTGTCATATATTGGATTTTATCTATATTATCTATTTATATACACATATTTGTCTCTGTCTCTCTCTTGAACATTGATAATCTAGGTCAAATGATTGCTTTCTGTTCATCTGTTAGAAAAGAAGGGTAGCATCATCTAACTAAAAGCTTGACCTCTTTCAAATACCAGTTACACAGAAGACATCACAAACAATTGAAGAGTAATTAAATTCATTTATCCAATCAGATAGTAAATAGAAATTAGAGCAGTTGTATAGACTAAGATAGAACAAACAATAAGTAGAGTGTTAGGCTCTTCTAATATAAGTAAGGTGTCTCATCTCAGTAAGGGAGAGGCTTTTATTTCATCCAAAGGGAAACTCCCCAAAGGAGACAACATGGAAATGAGACATACCATCTATTTTCTACATATCTGCCTTCCCTAAGTCTTCCTCTCCAGGTTTCTATGTTTTTATGACTAGCTTAGATTGGAACTATTATTATTGAGCCACTTCTCTTCTAATCTTTATTGATTCATCTAAAAGAAAGGATTTTTTTGCCCTAGTAGAAAAGACACTCATATTAATAGTCAGTTGTTTACTGTTTGTTATGTAGGTTAATTTTTTTCTGATTTTCTTAAGTTCCCATCATGTGCAACATTTCCCAACTTATTTCTTCAAGTAAGTATTTATAACATAGAGGTGATCTTTGGTCTTTTTCATTTTTGAACCCTGAACAATATTTTCCAACATATATTTTGCCACCTTACCCATGCCCAACTTTGGGCATTGAAGTCAACATAAATGATACCTTGAAGTCAATATATCTAATGCATATGTTGACTTAGTTTTGAAGATCTTGTTAATTTTTTCAGCTCCGCCTCTTCATTCTCTCCAAGAGATGTTGGCTCAGAAGCTACCATTATTTTCACGGTGGCTTTTTTGTTTATGTCCATCATGAGGACTTTGAGATGACAAGGATCCTGTGAAGTAAAATTTTTTGTTGCCTTTGGGTGCTCAATGAAATCAACCTTGGCAGCTCCTTTATTTGCCTCTCTAAGGAGAATCTTCCAGCCATAATTTTTTTAATCTATGATTTCTTTTTATTTTCTCATCATAATAAGATTGTCAATATTATTATGGTTGAGTTCTCAGTAGGTCAGCTTGCTGGTCATTAAAGAGATATCTCACTTTAGATGTTCATAGTTTAATGAATGCTTGTAGATTATTTAAAAAGTGTATAGTCTTTTTTGACTCTTTCCCTTTCACACTCACCATCACTACAGAAGCAGAAGGAAGTCCAGATAGGTTTCAGGGTCATTTGGTGCCTTTCTCTGTTCCTTGGTTGCAAAAGCTTATAAATTCATCAATTAAAAGCCAACTGCCAGTGATGAGCCTTTCCATACTTACTTTCAGAAATAGATGTGACCTGGGGCAGAATTTTTGTAGAGGTTGCAAATGGGACCAGAACCAATGCTTATGCAATACTAATGTACAAAAGAAAATATGGTCAATTGGTCTCACCAGAGTGCATTTAAATAATCTCTGATCATTTATAGCTTTAGTTTCTTTTTATATTATAATTCTTTGTTGTTATTGTTTAGTTGTGTCTGACTTATTGTGACCCCATTTGGTATTTTCTTTCCAAATATACTGGTGTAGCTTGCCATTTCCTTTTCCAACACATTTGATAGATGAGGAAACTGAGGCAAACAGGGTTAAAGGACTTGCCAAGGGTCACACAGTTAGTGTCTGAAGCCAGATTTGGGATCAGAAAGGTGAAAGTTCTTGACTCCTCCTTGTCCAGCACTCTATTCACTGTGCCATAGATCTTTTTACCATCCATCATTAATTATAGATAATTATATCAAATAGGGAAGTTTGAAGAGAAAATCAAGTAGAATTTATCATGCATCTGTCGTGTTCCAGACACTGAGTAGAATGCTGTAAATAAAAATGCAAAGGTGAAATACTCCTTGTCCTCATAGAGCTTACATTCTATTGTGAGGGAATAGCATATGTATCTATATCTTTTTCTGTATAGCTACATATAAAAAACTCCACCACACAAGGTAGATACAAGATATTTCTGGAGGAATAGACATTAGAAGTCAGGGGGGCAAGAGAGAGCCTCAAGCAGAAGATGGCACTTGATCTGAGTCTGGAAGGACAGTATGGCTGACCAATAGAGAACACTGAAGAGAGTAATGTGTAAGAAGACTGCAAAGGAAGGAAGAGGCATGATTGTAAAGAGCTTTAAGTGCCAGACAGAGATTATATTTTGTCCGAGAGGTAATAGAATTATAGAAATGATAGAATAGAAATAATTGGATTTTATTGAGTTGGGAGTGACATAGTCAGAACTGTGTCTTAAGAGAATCACTTTTCTGGGCAAATGGAGGTTATACTGGAATGGGGAGAGACTTGAGGCAGGAAGATAAATTAGGAGGCTATAAGAAGAGTTCAGAGGAAAGCAAATGGGGCAGCTAGATGGCCAAGGGATGAAGTGCCATGTCTGGAGTTAGATACTTAACTCAGGATTTGATCCTGAGCAAATCAATTAACCTAGGTTTGTCTCAGTTTCCTCATCTGTAAACCTGGCACTAAGTAAGCATTATATAAATGTCAGCTATCATTAACCCACACTGGTAATTGTATGAATGGGGAAAAGAGAACAGATGTGAGAGATGTTGTGAAGATGATGGGTTATGTGTGGTAAATGAGATTAAGGAGGTGAAGATGACACGTTGGTTGTGAACCTGGGTTATTGTGCAGGTGGTGCTGCCTAAATTATAAAAGGAAAGTCTGGGAGCGAGGTGGGTGTTAGAGAATAATATTGAACTCTGTTTTGAATATGCTGATTTTGAGATATTTGTAAGACATTCAGTTCAGCAATGTAGGATTCAGGCAAATGATAGGGCTAGACATATAGACCTAAAAAGTAATCAGCCTGGAGGTGATGATTGAGTTCATGAGGTCACCAAATGGGATTGTGTACCCAGAAAAGGTTTCAGAGCAGAGCATTTCCCCACATTTGTCGAAGATGACATCAATTAGTAAAAGAGACCAAGAAGAGCAGTCAGATAGGAAGAGAACCAAAAGAGGGCAGTGTCAAGACTATCCAAAGAGGAAACAGTACACATGAAGAGATGGTGGTCAAAGGATAAGAATAAAGGAAGTACAACTTTTATTTTAGAATTGTTTTTATGTTTTGAATTAAGTATTCTTATTTGTACAGTAGGATTTCGATTTATGTGAACGTAACACATGAAAATTCAGGTATATGTGACTGGCAATTGAAAAAATAAAGGGAGAAAAATATTTAAAATAAAAAATTTAACTAAGTCCACCCCATCTTCCCAACTGGCAATTTGCCCAATCATGTTCATTTTCTCTCTGAGCTTGGTTAGTGTGCCATTACATCATAACAAGTCCTATCTGAGTCAAAGCAGTGCCTCTCTTTGTTTCATTAATGCAATTTAGTTAATAATGACCACAAAGTACAAGGGTAGTGATGCAGGGAATTCTGGCAAGTCTAGAAAAAGTCATAAAATGTCTAGTAGGTATGTTTGCATAAGAAATAATTATTCAATAATGGAATTTACTATCACACACAATTTTCAGCCTTCAAAAACGGTCTTAGAATTGAGGTCCTACAATATACAAAGAATAATATAAGTGTAAATAATATATATATACATAATATCACAGATTAAAAGCATGACATTTAAAACTATTTTACAGTTTTGAATTTCTTGAAGATATTCTTGTATATTACTACAATATGTATTCACCATGAATTACCATTTTAGAAAATCTTAGAAACAGCCATGCAGTTATATATACAACCAGCCAGCAGATGGGTGATATTAAGTTAGCTCCTTCATTTTCTAATGTATAAGGTTTGCTTCTTGAGTGCTTTTCTCAGTTAGTCTGGCCTGGATCCAGAAGGTAATGCTTTGCACCTCGGGGGCATTGATGCAGAGTTGACTGTAAAACCCAGCCTGGACTCCACCTGACTCCTGGATCCCTTATCCTCTGGACTGTTTTATAAATGCTCTTGGTCAATATGCATGGTTTGCAAGATAAAATAGCAAATAAGGTTGGGGGCGATAGTCTAGAAGGGGCATTTTATATCAAATCTTGTCTTTTCTTAAAAAAATTCAAGATGTTCTGAATTTTAGAAAAGGTCTATTCTAGAAATTTAGTAGACTATATAAATTTCTCAACCTGATTCTTGGCAACTTTTAAAGGGAAACATGAGATGCTTCTGTTTTTCCACGGAATACAAATCATTTTAATAATCCTTCTTAGCTGCCTCAGGGGAATTGTGAGGAATCAGACAGATGGGAAAGATAACTGTGGGAGACTCAGGTACCCTCCATAGGAAATAGATCTGTGGGAGGTACACCATTTTAGGAAATGTCAGAGAGAGGACATAGGATGGCAAAAAAAAAATCATTGACTCTGTGTTTCTGGGGAAACACTTTTGAGGTACACCATCACTGCTAACCACTGACAAAGTGCTACCTATGGGCAGATAAGAATAAGAGCCCTGGAATAGCAACTCCCCTTAGTCCTGCTTCTATCCTGGTCCCAATAACCATTTTCCAGGTGAGAAATCCCTATGGAGATTTGACCCAGCAATGATTACCTCTGTAGGTACTGTATTTTTTACCTCCTTAGCAGTCACAGTTACTGAAGACCTGGAGAGAGTTTTTCAGTGGGGTTGCCCTTAAAGAAAGCACATTAGAATTGCTTTGCCAATGAATTCTAAAGAAGATGAGCAGCTGGATGGCGCAGTGGATGCAGTGCTAAGTCTAGAGTCAGGAAGACTCACCTTCCTGACTTCAAATCTGGCCTTAGACACTTACTAGCTGTGTGACCCTTGGCAAGTCACTTAATCCTGTTTGCCTCAGTTTCTTCATCTAAAAAATGAGCTGGAGAAGGAAATGTTAAGCCATTCCAGTATCTTTTCCAAGAAAACTCCAAATGGGGTCACAAAGAGTCTGACATGACTGGAAAATGACTGAACAACTAAAGAAGGCTGGGTCTCTCTATCTGACCTTGTGACAGAAGCTGGCACTAGAGAAAAGGTGCTAGGCTGAAGAATATGTGAAATGGATTACCTCTGGAATTTGGAGGAGAAGACTCTGGCTTGGAGAGCAGTGAGGGGCTCTTGGTCTTGAGAAGCTGAAGAGAGAAATTGGGAAAAAGACTTTCTCCTGAGGGTTACCAATTTTTCCTGCTGGTGACTGGAAATCTTTCCCCTCAACACTTCCCAATGGAAGGGACTTCTGAAGAGAAACCTCTGCAGACTTTACCTCAGCTCCTGTTGCCCAGGGGTGAGTCAACCTGACTTTCTCTCAGAGGGCTCAGGCTGCCAAGGCCTGAGTTCCCCCCAAACTTGAGGAGAGAAGGAAAAAGGTCTTAGATAGAGACAGGGATCCCCTTTTCCCACTTTCCTTTCCCATTCTTCCCTGACCATTATTCCTTTTGTATTACCTGATTGAGTTGACATTAAAAGTTATCTGTTCCCCAAACAGTGTGAGTGAACAGATCAAGGGGAGACCCTTTGGTCTCTAGTAGCAGAGGGGGGACAAGAAGGACAAGAACGAATTTGGGAGAGCTACTTTAGCTAAGGAGGGAAGGCAGAAGGGGGAAAATCTTCAAATCCCCTCTCCTCTCTCTGAGTCAACTCATTACATGTGCTGTCACCCCTGAACCCCACTTTGAGAAGGGGGTTCTTCTCTTGTTCCCCTTCTTCATACTGAAAATCTAAACTTCCCTCAGGGTACAAACTTCCCTCTTTTATCTTTTTTTTTAATACAACCTATAAGTCTATCCTCTATGTTCAGTCCAGTACAGGTGAGCTCCTTGGGAGGAGGAACTGTCTTTCTTTTCTTTTTTGTATCTCCACTGCTTAGTACAGGTTTTGTATATAATAAGCACTGAAATACTTCTTTTCATTCATACTAAGCATCCCATAATAACTGGATGGGGGCAATAATCCAGAGAAGTAAGAAATCCTCCAAATATACCTAGGTCTTTTGTGTCAGGAGGGAACTTCTGATGCCAGGATAATGCAACGAATCAACAGTCTGGTAGAGATTCTATTTCATGGTGGATACAATTTATTAAACACATTAACCACACCTCCAAATCTGTGATCCCAGGATTATTTTTATTTGTAGGAGATACGGAAAGGAGTAATGCTGCATTTTCAAACTTTGAAGCCATATCATCAGTCAAATCACTGTTCTGTCACCGCCTTAGTTCCTTGCAGAAGTAGTCATCAAAATACAAGCTGCATTTAACAAGAGATTTCAAAGTCCAGAAAGGAAAATGCCATTTCGTCATTTCAGATTAAAACTCACTGAGGCAGATAATTGTGAATGACCTTTTTTAGCACAAATTGATGGAGCCCAGTTTGAACTTTAGTTCATATATCTAAAATCCATAGATTTGTGGAGTTTGAAATTTAGTCATCTAATTGATTTTGAAATTGTGGAAAGGCAGGGACACGACTTAGCATTATAAAACTTATAGTATGGAGGTACACCAACTATGGAAACAAGACCCAATGACATTTGATTTGTGGGATCATATTATAAAAACCTACTTAGAAATTATGAATTTGGACTTATCCCAATCTTTTACTTAACGTGCCATTATTAACAAGTATTTTTCCATATGAATTTTTAATAAGATACTCGAGAAGCCAGCGGATAAGATATTATTGATAATAGTTAAGTCATTATCATCATATTGTTGTTATTGTGTACAACATTCCTCTAGTTCTGTTCACTACATAACTGTTTATTTTGTGGGTTGTCAGATATATAATAATTTACAGAAAAGGAAGCCATTCATAAAAACATCCCTGGTATATAAAGTTCTTTTTCAGACTATTTTGTAAGCTAAAGTTGACTTTATTTGTCTCTCTCCTGTCTTTGTGTTGAATGAACTGTGACAAATGGAAGTTTAGGTTATCATTACCCTCATTTATTCAACAAGGATAGCTTGTCAGCAAACCTTTAGAGACAACATGGATAGTGGATAGAATACTGATGTTAGAGTCAACATGGCATATGTTCACATCCCTTTACTGACATTTGTTAGCAATATGGCAATGGGAAAAGTTATTTGGCACATCTGAACCTCAGTTTCCTTGCCTGCAAGATGGAGAGAATATTATTTTCCTCACAGGGTAGATTTGAGGCGCCAGTGAGAGAATAGGTGCCAAGTTTGGGGATTAACAATTTTAAGGCAAATTGGTCATGAAAGCAGTGCATCCAGGTTGCTCAGTGGAGAAAGCACTGGATCTGGAGCCAGAGACACTTTTCCTGAGTTCAAATCTAGCTTCAGACACTTACTAGTTATATGATCCTGGGCAAGTCACTTAACCCTATTTGCCTCAGTTTCCTCCTCTATAAAATGAGGAGGAGAAGGAAATGGCCAACCACTTCAGTATTTTTGCCAAGAAAACCCAAAATGGGGGCACCAAGAGCCAGACAGGACTCAGAAAGGACTGAACTACCATGAAAATGGTCTACCTGTACCTTCATATACTGTTACTTTAAAAGCATCTTGAGAATAGGACTGATAGCATGCCAGTCTTTGTATTCATAGAAAGGAACACAGTGCTTTGGGCTATCTATTAGAGATTCAGGAGCTCTAAGGCACCTACCAACTAAGAATATATCATCTCTCTTAGAGAAGTTGTTTAATCTAGGTTTTATTGAATCGATAATGGAGACAATGGTGGCACTAGTCGAGGTTTAGGGAGCTAGGAAGTGGAGGGATAAGAACCCATGATTTTCTATGAGTGGAGCCTAGGAAGAGGCTAGAGGGAGATTGTAGATGGAAAAATGGAAGAAATCCGGAATGCTTAAAAACAGACACTAGAAATACAGAGGAAACTTGAAGTAAAATCATGACTTGAGTTTGGCAAGGCTACTTAAGGAAGACCCCTTGGGAGAAATAATGTTTGATTGGCTGTTTGAAGGAAATGAACCCTACAGAAGAGAATCAAACCTAAGTTTTAAGGAGGGGAATATAGCATGGACAAAGGATAAGAAACAGTCAGGCAAATCATTCATAGATCTGTGCATATATATATATATATGTATATATGATGAGTTTAAGGAAGGGGGATTGTAATTAGATTTGGGCTTTTATTGGTATTACCAACTCTCCCAATTCAGGTTGGTCTTAGAGAGAGAGCTCTCCAAAGTACTTAATATAGAGAGGTTCAGTGACTTGTAGAGGGTAACAAAGCAGCTCCCTACAGTGGGAGTGAATCGAGCTGGAGGAAGAGTCTGAAGATTAGCTATTATCGCTCTGTTTTGCCTTATCTAGAATTTTCAGTGTCTTTAGTGATCATCTAATTTAATCTCCTAATTTTCCAAATGAGGAAACTAAGACCCAGAGAGTTGGATGGCTCGCCCGAGGTTGCACAATTAGTAAGTGGCGGTGGTTTGAAGTAAGAATTCAAACCAGGTTTTCTGATTTGGAGCACAGGGCTCTTTTTCTACAGAAAGAGAATCACTACTTGAAGCAACTCAGGGAGTTTTGTGTAGGAGTTAATAGATGACAGCAGAACTTAGCATAGAAGTGGAGGGGAATCAAGGGGTCAGGAGCCAAGTGGATAAATCAGAGTAAGGATGCACAGAGAAATTAGAGGTGAAAAGAGGAATATGGATTGAAACCATACTGGCAGATCGGTGTCTTTGTGCTTCCAATTCATCCTTCGAAGGACGACCTGAGTAATCTTCCTAATTAACTTCTCCAATCATTCCAACCCTCTGTTTTCTCTAGCCAGTGGCTTCCTATTTCAGATCAATAGAGGATAAATTTGACATCAAAGCCCTTCCCATATAGCTCCAATGTATCTTTTTATACTATTTTACCATCATATACATTCCAGGCAAACAGGGTTACTTTCTAAATAACCTCTTATATCTAACCCACCCGTCTCTTGATTTTTCTCATCTCCAGTTTCAGATGGATTGCTCTTTTGGTGCCCTTTCTGGATTATACTTGAGATCTTTCCAGCTTGAGAGAACCTTCCAGATTTTATATTCCATTGCCATAGTGTTTGAGAATCCAGGGTCACCTCCATGCCATAATGAGACACAAGAGCAAGCCTTCAATGGGAACCTTGCCCATCATATTCATTGAGTAAATATTTGTTCAGTGGGATTGAATTGATTCAGAAGGCATGCAGGAATCAGAATTGATAGTAAGGCAGTGCGTGAAATCAGGTGGAAATATAGACAAAAGCCAGGTGGGCAATGGTCAGTGCAAGACAATGAAGTCAGCAGCAGGGAAGCAGAACAGAAAGCAGCTAGGGTCAGTAGTACATATAGGTCTTTGATGTTCAGTCATTCAGTCATGTCTGACTCTTCGTGACTCTGTGGTCCATACTAGCCATGAAGTTTTCTTGACAAAGAAAATGGAGGGATATGCCACTTCTTTCTCCAGTAATTAAGTCACCTGTGAATAGAGGTTAAGTGACTTGCTCAGGGTCATACAATATGTATCTGAGGCCATATATGAGCTGAGCTCAGGTCTTTCTGACTCCAGGTTCAGTGCTGTTTTCACCGAGTCACCTAACTGTCATATATATTATATAACATATATGTCATGTATATAGTACAGATCAGCAAGTTGAAAATCAGGTTTGGGAAGACAGATAAGAATTTTGCAAGGGCAGAAACTCTAGTTGGCTTGCCAGTGACTGAAGGTAGAAGTAGGTAAGTAGGTAGGATGGTGACAAAATAAGGAGCTTGAGAATAAGCTTGAAGAGAGGTTCTGAAAATACTTTTACATTGAAGATTAACTGTAGGTCACAGGAGGAAAATGAGTTAGTATTAGTGGAGAGAATTAGAGACATTTAAAAGCAAGTAGGAGAATTAGGAAAAGTGGTTTGTGAGTCAACGTGAAAAAAAATAAGGTGTTTCTCAACAGCACAACATTTTTCCATCCTGAAATCTTTCCTGATGGTGCTTCAGATCTTTCAAGAGATGTAAGAAGTAGCAAAGTGATAGATTATAATCAGTTCTGATTACAAAAATATGTGTATATGTATTTATAATTTTATTATGAATTTGACAAATACCAACACAGATTAACATTATCATATTCAAAGTAAGAATAAAAAAAAGAGGTTGCATGCAAAATCATGGAATCTTAAATGTCTTTATTAAAAAAAGCATAAATTAACCTAAAAGAGCAAATGGCATTTTCCTTATTGGATTTTTTTAAACCCTTATCTTCTGTTTTATAATCAATACTGTTTGTTGATTCCAAGGCAGAAGGGCAGTATGGGCTAGGCAATGGGGATTAAGTGATTTGCCCAAGGTCATACAGCTAGGAAGTGTTTGAGGCCAGATTTGAACCTAGGATCTCCCATCTCTAAGTCTGGCTCTCAATACACTGAGTCACCCAGCTGTCCCCTCTTTCTGGATTCTTTAAATGTTTTAACAAATGTAGCTTACTTTCAGATCTTTGCTTCTGAAAGTAACTTAAGGACTGTTGGAACAAATATTTTACTGGTAATATTGCGTCAAGGTTTAAAAATATAGCTTTGATTTTCCTCACAAATAAAATATCCTTGAAATATAGAGCACAATCATAATTTGAAATTGATTATTTTTATTTTTGTTATTAATATGGTCTTCTTTATATATTGCTTTCTAATACTGAACCAACTCTGCATTTGTGACACTAATACAGCTTGGTATGTAGTCTTTTAAGTATTAAGTGGCATTAAGTGGCAACCTCTTCGTTAATATTAAATTTATTAATTAATAATTTATTATTAAATAAATAAATAAATAAATAAATAAATAAAAATTTAATATATTTGCATCAGTATTCATTAGAAATATTGACCTATATTTCCCCCCTTTACTTTATCTCTCCATAGCTTAAAAATCAGGAACATTTTGACTCATAGAAGGAGTTTGGTAGAGTGCTTTCCTTCCCTACTTTGAAAATAGTTATATAATATTGGCATTAATTATTCTTTGATAGAAATAGAATTCACTTGTAAATCCTTCTGGTCCTGCACTTTTTTTTCCCCTTGCAAGTTCAATAGTAGCTTGTTTGTTTCCTTCTTTGTTTCCTTCCTTTCTCTTTTTATCTCTTTCTCTTTGATACTCTTTCTCTATCTCTTCCTTTCTTTCTTCTTCCTTTCACTTTTGAAACTAGATTATTTAAGTCTTTTTTTAATTCTTCTGTTATTTTGGGTATTTTATATTTTTGTAAACATTCATCTTTGTTGTCATGTAATTGAGCAAAAATTTTAATAATTTATTTAACTTCATATTAATTGTTATGAATTTTCTTTTTTCCAACTTGATTTTGATAGTTTGCTTTTTTAGCAAACACTTTGTCTATGTAATTTCTTCAAATAATGAGCTGAAAATTGGGTATGGACAGGTTAAAAAAAGTTGTCTAAGTCAACTAGGACCATAACATAAATGGAAAAGAATAATATGAGAAAAAAGATGGAAAAGTAGGGCAATAGTTGTATTGTAGAATGCTATGAATGTCCAGGCTAAGGAATTTGGACTTAAGTTGTTAAAAAGAAGCCATGGAGAGACTATGAATGGAGAAGGGATGTAGTTGCATTGAGAGATGAGGAAAATTAGCCAAGAAGAAGTGTTCAGGATGGATTGAGGTGGAGTGGGGAGATGATATGGGTAGAGCAGTGTGTTATAAATTTGTTATAAAAAACCTAGGGCTGGAAGGAATGGTGGTCTGCATTGGATTTGTGACAGTATACAGAGAACAGAGGCAAGAAGGAAGTAGTGGTGATACAACAGAAGGAGCATTCATCCTCGAGTCAAATTGGGACCAGGATTCAAATCCTATTACTGTTATTAAACTTGGGAAAGTCACTAAACTTCCCTCAGCTCTCACATATGTAAAATTAAAAAGGTTTCTTCCAGCTCTAGAGTTATCATCCTAGTATTTATCCATGAATCTATCTATATATCTACTCATATTTATATATGATACATAATATCTATTATACATACATTATATAATATTGCTATAGGGTATATCATATTTAAATACAATAATACTTATAATCTGTCATTTCTACTTACTTATATATGCATTTATTTAAATAGTATATGTATATTTATATAAATTTAATAATTAATCAGCTTTCTACTTATTTTATATATGTTTACATATTACACATTCTATTATAGCTAGATTTATCATCTATCCACATATCTATACATACACATACATATATCAAAGTAGAACTGAAAGGACTTAATGTTTATAAATGGTGAGAGAGAAGTTGGATAACAAAAAAGAAATATGAGTCAGCTGTTAAATTCTCATCAGTATGGTATCAATAATTTTTATCTTAATATTACCTGACTATTCTGCTGGGTTCTGATAGAGAAATGCTGTGGGGTATGTGTTATGAAGGTGAAAAAAATTAAGAATTCTGGTAACAGAAAAATCTTGGGAAATTAGCTTACTTGTTTGCTTGTTACTTCAAAATTCCTTGTCTCTTCCCCAGAAAAGGTATCATCAAACAAAAAGATATACATATACATGAAACTGTGTCCTGCGTGCTTCTATTTATCAGTTCCTTCTCTGGAGATGGACAAACAAATTGTTCTTTGAAAAATACTTATGGTCCTATATGTAATGTTCTCCTGTTTCTGTTCACCTGACTTCTCTCAATTTCATGTAAATCCTTCCATGATTTTCTGAAATTAACTTGTTCAAACTTTCCCATGGTGCAGCAGCCATCCATCATAATCATGTGCCCCAACCTGTTTACCCATTCCCTAAATGATGGGCATCCTCTCAACTTCTAGCTCTTGGCCACCACAAAGAGAGTTGCTACAAACATTCTAGGACACACAGGTTCTCCTCCTTTTTCTCTGATCACCCTGGGAAACAAATCGAATAGTGTATGGCTGGGTTAAAAGATACGCATATGATACTACTCTCTTTTTCCTTGATGGACAAGATCATTACATTCCTCCCCAATAATTCTTTCTTCCAATGCTGATGTTGATTAATAATATGAAAATGTGACACTTCTATGCCCCACTGGAGTAAGGCAGTGCCCTAAGAAGCCAAACAGCTCAATGAAATGAAAAATTCAGCAATTATACAGATGTTTCCAAAGGTACCACATGTTTCCCGTTGCCTAGCAAAACATCTGGTTGGTTGAGCTTTGCATGTTTTAGTTTGATGTTTCACGCAGTTATTTTTGTGAAATTTGGCAGACAATCTGATCGCTTGCCCTCCGAAGAAGGGGTAGCTATCTACCATGTTAGAGAGCAGATTGCCAAAAGGGTTTTGTGATATCTATACATTTTGTGAAAACACATGCATAATTAGAAGGAATTTCTTCAGTGATTCGAATTAGAAATTGCACAGATGAGTCTCATTGCTCTCATGTACTATTTTTTTTGGGGGGTCAAGATCACAAGGCTTGTAAATGTCAGATCTTGTTTACAGATAACAGTGAGCTTCCATGTAATATTCAGTGCACTTAAAGAAATCATTTCCACTCTGTCGAAGCTGTACCTGAACAGATGTCTTCGAGTGAATTTATTCGTTGTATCAAGTGTTTCTTGTGAAGTAGAATGCTTTACAAATGTCCCTTTGGGGTGAACAGATTGTGTTTCTGCTAAGGGAATTTGAGAGAGCCAAGCAATCCACTATAATTCAAACAACTCCTTGTTCAAGATCACCAACTGTTTATATTAGTAACGACATGATTCATTTATGTAGCATCTCCATGTAATCGCCTCATAAATTTAAGCTATTAGACAAAGTGGGCAGACTTTGATTGAAAACAAGGGTCTTTTCAATAATTTTCATGACTGAAAGGGATTCATATATATACCCTGATGGAGATCTTGCCAATGATGGATGACAAAGATTATGCTTTAGATCAAAAGTTAAAAAAAATTTTATTTTTTCCCAGTGCCATGTGTAAACAATATTAAACATGTTTTCTAAAATTTTGCATTACAAACAAATTCTCCTTCTCTTTTTCCCTGAAATGTCAGGAAATTTACTAGAGGTTATACATGTTCGATAATGCAACATGTACTTCCATATTAGTCATATTGTGTAATGAAACAGATTTTTTAAAACCCCATGAAGAAATAAAGTGAAAAATAGAATACTTTGATCTATATTCAAACTCCATCACTTTTTTCTTTGGAGGTTGATAGCATTTTTCATTATGAGTCCTTTGGAGTTGTCTTGAATTGTTGTATTACTGAGACTAGTTAAGTCATTCACAATTGATCATCAAACAATATTACTGTTACTATGTATGGTGTTCTCCTGCTTCTACTCATCTTTTCATCAGTTCATGTAAATCTTTCCAGCTTTTTCTGAAATCATCCTGCCCATAATTTCTTATAGCACAATAGTATTCCATTACAATCATATATCACAACTTATTAAACTATTCCCCAGTTGATGGACAGCCCCCCAATTTCCAGTTCTTTGGCACCACAAAAAGCACTACTAAAATATTTTTGTATAAATTGGCGCTTTTCCTTTTCCTTTTTTTTTTGGTAGATCAAAAGTTCATAACCTTTTCTGAGTCATGAAATATTTAGGAATATGGTGAAGCCAGAATGAATACCTAATATCAAATCTATAAAATTACAAGGGAAAGCAGTTCTATTCAAATACAGTAATCTATGTATATATATTTAACTATATCTTTATGTTTATTTCTATCTATCAACCAAGTCCATAGAGCCCCATCTCTAGACTCAGTTCAAGTACTCATAGGATCACAATACTGAAATTGAAGCTCAGGGAAGGCAATTGATTTGCTCTAGATCACATCTATGCTAAGCACTGAGACAAGATTTGAACATAGGTGATTTGACTCCAAACCCAGTGCTTATTTCTCCTGTACTGTGCAGTATCTTTTCTACTTCTTAGCTAATTCTATGAAAGGTAAAATGGTTGGGATTGGCCATTCAATTTTGTACTTTCATTTAACAGTAGCTTATATTTTTTTAAAGTTTATTTTTCAAATGACACATTTAAAAAATTACTCTCTCCTTTTGATGTGGGCTGACAGTGGGCAGTAAAGGGCAGTTATAAGAATAGGACCCTCATATTCTGAAATCTTGCATTTCTCACTAGTTATCAGTAGTTAAACATCAACTGCAAAACTGATAGTCTCAGCACTAGTCGGGCATGAATTGTAGATTGTTTAATTATCCATTCTGTGTACTAGATCTGTAACATTCTATACTAGGCATCAGCTTTGTACCTTCGCTGTTTTATTAATTGCTTATATTGTTCTTAGAAATAATTAATGACCTGTTGTGGTCCTCTAATGTACTACAATCCCTCCCCGTATTCCCACTCTGGAAAGGCATCAAGACCTCTCTCTCTGACAAATCATAACAAGGTGGCCAATGGAGGAACATGGAACCTGTACACTGGAGACTCTGGCATTCTAGAAGAATCCCCCAATCTTGTGCATGCTCCTTATTCCCTATGGCAACAAACCCCAAAACTTACTTCTACCTGAGTTTGGGAAGGGAGATGCTAAGCTGCCAGACCCCAATAAATATGCCAAACCTGATCCAAAAGGGTGCAGTAGCTCCATTCCATGGAGGAAGCTGCTACCCTATAGCAGAGCTGTTACTTCATACTATCAGTTCCAAAGAGGCTAGCCCCTGGACTTATCCATTGGCCCTTGGGCTACCTGATTATCCCCCAGACCATTCCACCAACTATTTGGCTATTATACCACCAAAACCAATTTCTACTTCAAATAAAATTCTTTTCTTACTTCTGGATCAAGTGGAGTTTGAGCCTCCCATTCTTGGGACAAGGCTTTGCTACAAACTTAGCTGTGTTTCTCCCACATCACTTTCCATTAACCCTGTCTTTCAATGAAGCAATTAAAAAAATTCCCCAAATAAATCTCTCTGCTTAATTGCTTAGTCTAACAAAAAAAAATCTATGTATGCAATATGATTTTTTCTTGTATTTTAAGATCAGCACCTCTCTGTAAGGAGGCGACTGGTGGGTTTCCTTTTCATTCATTTGGACTTGTGGTTTTTCATAGAGTTGATAGTTGATAGGATCTAAATTTTTCAAAGTTGTTTTTTCGTGCATCATGTTTTTTGTTGTTGTTGAGTCATTTTTCAGGCGTAGCTGACTCCTCTGACCCCTTTTGGGGGTTTCTTGGCAAGGATACTGCCCTTTCATTCTCTAATTCATTTTACATATGAGGAAACTGAGGGTTAAGTGACATGCCCAGGGTCACATAGCTAGTAGGTGTTTGAAGCTGGATTTGTGCTAAAAAAGATGAATCTACAAGACTCCACGCCCACTACTCTTTTCACTGTGCTACCTAGCTACCATGTAAAGTCTTTTTTATCATTGTATAAATTATTGCCTAATTTTATTTATTTTGCTCAGCATCAATTCCTAAAAATTTCTCTGGTTTCCTTTGAAATGATCAATTTCATAATTTCTTATAGTATGATAAAAATCCATTACATTCATATGCCACAATTGGTTTACCCCAATAGGATAAACCCTTAGTTACCACTTTTTGACTACCACAAGAATTCGATAAATATTTTTGTACATATAGATTGTTTTCTTGATTTCTTTGGAGCAGAGGCCTCTATAGTGGCATAGTTAGACCAAACATTATATATATATATATATATATATATATATATATATATATATATATATATATATATATATATATATATATAGGTAAATTTTTTGGGTAAATTTCCAAATTGTTTCTACAATGACTGGACCAATATATATCTCTGTCAGTAGTTTACTGATGTATTTATTTTCCCATGCTTCTCCAATAATTGTCACTTTTGCCAGTCTAATAGGTATGAGGTAGAACCTCAGTTGCTTTAATTTGTGATTCTCTAATTATTAGTGACTTTATAGCATTTTTTCATATGATTATTGACAGCTTGAATTTCTTCCTTTGAAAAATTTCCTATTGATTGTTTGATCATTGATGTATTAGGGAATGGCTCTTAATCATAAATTTGAATTTGTTTTTTACATATTTTGAAAATGAGACCTTTATTAGAGAAACTTATTGATTACAGAGATGCTTTTCCCAGTTACCAGTTTCGCTTTTACTTTTTACTAAATTATATGTGTTTGATGTCTTGTGAAGTTATTCACTTCTATTTGCTCAATTCTAATTTTTTTAAACCATTACTTTCCTTCTTAGAATCAATACTATGTATTGGTTCTAAGGCAGAAGAGTGGTAAGGGCTAGACAATGAAGGTTAAGTGACTTGCCCAGGGTCACACAGCTAGGAAGTATTTGAGGCCAGATCCAATTCTAATTTTTAAAGAATGTATTTCTTCTATGACCTTTTGATCTTCCATTTTCATTTGTCCATTCTACTTTTCATGGAATTCTTTTCTTCATTGTATTTTTTTGCCTCTTTTTCTAGTAGATCAGTTCTGCTTTTTTTGGGAAACTTTTTTCTTCATTGGATTTTTGTGCTTCTTCTTCCAATTGAACAATTTTGTTTTTTTAAGATGTTATTTTCTTTTTGCATTACTTTCACTTCTTTTCCTCATTTTTCTTCAACCTGTCTTATTTTATTTTTTAACCCCTTTTGAGTTCTTCCAGTGTTTAAACTAGTTTCCATTTTTCTTTGAAGTTTTGCATATGGTTGCTTGGATCTCACAGTCCCCTATTAAGTGTGTTCTACTCTTTTTCTCCCTAGAAATTTTCTAGGATTAGTTATTTCTTTTGCTGTTTGCTCATTTCCCAGCCTTTTTTTTGACTGTGCACTGAGAATTCTGTTTCTTCTGCTACTGGCTTGAAGGGATTGGTATTATGAGCTATTTTGCTCTGAGGCTAGGTCTTTGCCACAGCATAGACTTGAAAGGGCCAAGTGCTCTGGACTTCTGGGTCTCACTGTGGGCTTGTCCAGGGCCTTGGACTTCAATGAATGGATTTGGTGTCCCCTGTTGTTAGTGTAGCCTGTGTCCTGGGATCCTGAAGTTACCCAGTGGGCAGGTTTAGAACCTGATGCAGTAGGTGGTAGGTGGTTAGCCAGCACTCTCTGTGTGAAGTTTTGCTTCTGGTTCCTCATTATCCTGTGAATATCAACTATCTCTGCAGACCTTTCAAGTTGTATTCAGTGAGAGAGCCCCCTCATTCCATCTTTCTGTTGGTTTTTGATTCTTGTTGTTTTGAGATGCTTTTAAAAGATTGGTTTGGAAGGATTGTCAAGAGTGGTTCCAGCTTTTGTTGCTACTGAGCCACCATCTTGTCTTTGCCCCCCACCCCACCCCCAAATTAGATGTGTTTGGACAAAAACTTTTTAATACTATATAATTAAAATTGTTCCTTTTATTTTTGATCCTTTCTATCACTTGTTAATCATGAGCTCTTCCCCATCCATGCATTTGAAAGATAGTTTCTTCTTTGCTCTCTAATTTATTTTCAGTGTAATCTTTTATATAGAAATTATATATCCATCTGGAACTTTTCATGATATATGATAAGAGGTATTGCTCTAAAGCTAAATTCTTCTAGATTTATCTCTTTTCAGTTTTCCTAATAGTTTTTGCTAAATAATGAGCCCATCTTCCAGTAACTGGGGTCTTTGGATTTATGATACATGATTCCATTATTTTTATTTGTTTCTGTATGTTGTATACCTATTTTGTTTCACTGAATGACCTCTTTCTCTCTCTTTTAAAAACAATAATAAATTGTTTTAATGTTTAATGCTTTATATGACAGTATGAACTACGCTACTTTATAGTCCCCCCTCCATTCTCACTTTTTATTATTATCTATCCTTTAGATTCTTGACTGTTCATTTTTCCAAATAAATTTTATTAGTTTTTTCTAGCATTATAAAATATTTTCATGAGTTTGATCAGTACATCAATTGGTAAACTAATTTAAATAGTATTATCTTTTTTATTATATTGACTCAAATTTTATAGATTGGATAGTTATTTTGAATAGAATTTTTCTTTCTAGCTCTTCTTGCTGAATTCTGTTTTATATATATTTATATACATACACATACATATATGTTGATTTATAAGGTTTTATCTTATGTCTTCCAACTTTGTTCAATTTGTTAATTCAGCTAATTTTTAGTTGACTATGATTCTCTAAGGATGCTATCATATAATTCTTTAAAAGATAATTTTATTTTCTCTTTGTCTATGCTTGTTTCCTTAATATTTTTATTTTTGTTTTATTGCTATATCTAACATTTTCCATTACATATAATGTTTGCTCTTAGATTTAGATAAATACTACTTACTATAGTAAGAATGATTCATGCTTTCTTAGTATGTCTAGGATTTTTAATAGAAATGAATGTTAGTTTTTGTCAAAAACTTTTTGAACATCTATTGACATAATTATTTTTATATATAGTTTTCCTTATATTGACCCATCCCTGTATTCCTGATACAAATATGATATTGTCATTGTGTATAATTTTAATGCTACTTGTTAATATATCATTTAAAATGTTTATCAATGTTCATTAGGGAATATCAGTATATAATTTTCATCCTCTGCTCTTTCTCCACCTGGTTTAGGTGTCAAAACCATTGTATAAATTTATATCAGTGAGAGAGATTAGAAGAGTGCCTTATTTTATAATTATTACATATAACAATAAATAATGCATATAATTGCATATACTAATATGCTAATAATTGTATTTAATAATAATGCTATATAAAATTTATATAGTAGTGAAGTTAATTGTTCTTTGAATGTTTGTTAGAAATCACTTGTGGATCTTTCTCTTTCTGGAGTTTGTTTTCTTTTTGGAGGTCATTTGGAGCTTGTTTAATTTCTTTTTCTAATATTGGGTTTTTGAAATAACTTATTTCTTCTTTTTTAGTCTGAACATTCTATATTTTTATTAAGAATTCATATATTTCTTTTATGCTGTGATTTTTAGCAAAAAAAATGGGCAAATTAGTGTTTGGTAATTTCTCTTATTTATATTTGTATAATAATTTGCAAACATGACATTTCTTAAATTCCTTGTTTCTTTGGATGGTACCACTATTACCTCCACCTTCTTCAGTTTTGTGACTTTAATTTTTTTCTCCCCTTAAGCTTCTATATAGTCAATCAGTTGCCAAGTCATGTTGATTCTAACTCTGTGGTGTTCAGTTTTTTTCAGTCACATCTGACTCTTTTTCTTTGGGGTTTTCTTTGCAAAGACACTGGAATTGTCTGCCATTTCCTTTTTTTAGCTAATTTTACAGAATAGGAACTGTAGCAAACAGGGATAATGACTAGCTCAGGCTCACAGTTAGGCAGTATATGAGACCCTACTGAAATCATGAAAGTGAGTCTTCCTGACTCCAAGCCTCGTTTTCTAAATACTGCGCCTCTTAGTTGCCCTGTAAGATTTATTATCATTATAAAAATTGTTCCTTCTGAAATCATCTATTTCATTATTTCTTAAAATACAATGAAATTATTATCACCTCTATTATTTAACATTGTACTAGAAACACTAGCAGTAGCAATTAGAGAAGAAAAAGAAATTGAAGGTATTTAAATAGGCAATGAGGAGACCAAGCTGTCACTCTTTGCAGATGACATGATGTTCTACTGAAAGAATCCTAGAGATTCAACCCAAAAGCGAAATAATCAACAACTTTAGCAAAGTTGCATGATACATAATAAACCCACATAAATCATCAGCATTTCTGTATATCTCCAACACATTTGAGCAGCAAGAACTAGAAAGAGAAATCCCATTCAAAATCACCCGAGACAATATAAAATACTTAGGAATCTATCTGCAGAGACAAACACAAGAACTATATGAACACAACTACAAAACACTCTCCACAAAATTAAAACTAGATCTAAACAATTGGAAAAACATTGACTGCTCATGGGTAGGATGAGCTAACATAATAAAAATGACAATCCTACCCAAATTAATTTACTTATTTAGTGCCATACCCATTGAACTACCAAAAAACTTTTTTATATATTAGGAAAAACCATAACAAAGTTCATTTGGAAGAACAAAAGATCAAGGATATTCAGGGAAATAATGAAAAAAAATGCAAAGGAAGGGGGCCTTGCAGTCCCAGATCTCAAACTATACTATAAAGCAGTGGTCATCAAAACAATTTGGTATGGCTAAGAGACAGAAAGGAGGATCATTTATCCCAAGAATAGACTTGGGATAAATGACCTCAGCAAAATAAGCCCAAAGATGCCAGTTTTGGGGACAAAACCCCACTATTTGATAAAAACTGCTGGAAAAATTGGAAAACAGTATGGGAGAGATTAGGCTTGGATCAACATCTCATATCCTACACCAAGATAAACTCAGAATGGGTGAATGATTTGAATATAAAGAAGGAAACTATAAACAAATTAGGTGAACAAAGAATAGTATACTTGTCAGATCTTTGGGAAAGGAAAGACTTTAAAACCAAGCAAGAGCTAGAAAAAAATCACAAAATATAAAATCAATAATTTTGATTACATCAAATTAAGAAGTTTTTGTACAAACAGAACTAATGCAACCAAAATTCTAAGGGAAGCAACAAATTGGGAAACAATCTTCATAACAAAAACCTCTGACAAAGGTCTAATTACTCAAATTTATAAAGAGCTAAACCAATTGTACAAAAAATTAAGTCATTCTCCAATTGATAAATGGGCAAGGGACATGAATAGGCAATTTTCAGTTAAAGAAATCAAAACTATTTAAAAGCACATGAGAAAGTGCTCTAAATCTCTTATAATCAGAGAAATGCAAATCAAAACAACTCTGAGGTATCACCTCACACCTAGCAGATTGGCTAACATGACAGCAAAGGAAAGTAATGAATGCTAGAGGGGATGTGGCAAAGTAGGGACATTAATTCATTGCTGGTGGAGTTGTGAATTGATCCAAATATTCTGGAGGGCAATTTGGAACTACGCCCAAAGGGTGCTAAAAGACTGTCTGCCCTTTGATCTAGCCATAGCCCTGCTGGGTTTGTACCCCAAAGAGATAATGGACAAAAAGACTTGTACAAGAATATTCATAGCTGCGCTCTTTGTGGTGGCAAAAAACTGGAAAATGAGGGGATGCCCATCAATTGGGGAATGGCTGAACAAATTGTCGTATATGTTGGTGATGGAATACTCTTGTGCTAAAAGGAATAATAAAGTGGAGGAATTCCATGGGGACTGGAACGACCTCCAGGAAGTGGTGCAGAGTGAGAGGAGCAGAACCAGGAGAACACTGTACACTGTAACATTTAAAAGTGTGGATGCCATAAACTGTAATAATTAAAATGGTTGAGGTTCATAAACTGTAGTGATTAAAATAGTAGAAGATATAAATTGCAGTAGATATAAGAGTGGGTGAGTAAATTGTGACCGCAGAAAACATGTTTTCACTATAGTGTCTTGTTTTAAGTCAAATATAACGTGGTCGCCAGGGAAATATTCCCAATTATGAATATACCCAAGTCAAATGGGTTTTATAGAGAATTTAATTGATAATACAATGAGGAATCAAAGAAAGAAAGAGTAAGAAAGGAATAAGTATGAAGGGCTTTAAACCAACATGGCCTAGACCTGAGTCTTAAGAGAGAGAGATCAGTCAGTCTTTTATCACTCACCACAAGATCTGTCCAAGCAAGGAGTCTAGTGACACCAGGCCAGCATCATCTCAGCTGACTTCACCAGCTCAATCCTGAATCTGAATGTTTCAGAATGAGTCCCCGAGAGAGTCCCGAGAGAGACCCTTCAAGGCAGCTTTTCCCAGCTGACTGTTTTTCTACTCAGATTTCTCATCTCCTTATATAGGTATTTTCTCCTTTGTCACCTCCCCTAAATTCTTACATCCACCAATCACAGTAGACGTTTTTCAAAGGACAGACCATTCTTAATTCACATTTTGTTATCACCTTCTTAATTCACATCTTGCTCTCACCTTTTCTGGGTAGACTAAAACTTCTGAGTAATTCACACCAGGAAAGCTCTGAGTAAGTTTTCACTTCTTTGCTCCTTGTAAGTCCACAAGTTGCCTGACCTTTATAGGTACTTAGCACCCCTTTCTAAAAATAGGCCTGGCTTAAGTATGGGTTTAAGTACTTTTCATTGTTCAGAAAAGAGTTTACAACTTTATCTTCCCCTAAAGTATGTTTAAGAATGGGTGGAGTAGAGGTCTTCCCATTTCTGATCTAAGTAGAGTTCTCACATTTTAGATCTAAGTAGCTTCACTGTTAAAAATGGGGAATGGTCTTAACCAAATGTTCTTAGGTAGAGTCTGAGAATCTTTTAACATTCACAAGTCTGAGAAATTTCAAGATTCACAACACAGAGGCTGATACACTGTGGTACAAATGAATGTAATGGACTTCTCCATTAGTGGCAATGCAGTGACCCGGAGAAAAAACACTACCAACATCCAGAGGAAACACTGTGGGAGTTAAAACACCAAAGAAAAACAACTGCTTGAATACATGGATCGAATGGGATATGGTTGAGGATGTAGAGTCTAAATGAACATCACAGTGCAAACATCAACAACATGGAAATAGGTTCTGATCAAGGACACAAGTAATACCCAATGAAATTGTGCATCAACCACGGGAAGGGTGGGTGGAGGGGAGGGAGGGAAATAATGTGATTATTGTAACCAATGAATAATGTTCTAAATTGACTAAATAAACTAATTCAAATGGGAAAAAATAATACAATAAAATTCCATTTCACTCATATGCTATAGTTGGGCTAGACATTCCCAAATAGGAAAAGCTCTTAGTTTTCAAATTTTGGCTACCAAAAGAACTGCTCTTGCTTTTTCTAAATTACTTTACAGATGAAGAAATGGAGGTGAATAGGGTAGTGACTTGTCTAGGGTCACACAGCTTATAAGGTATCTAAGGCCATATTTAAACTCAAGTCTTTTTGACTGTAGACCAGATTCTTTGTCCACTGTACCACTTAAATATTTGCTTCCTTTTCTCTACATATATGGCCATTACCCTAGTTAAGTCTTTTGTTATTTCTTTACTGGACTATTTCAATAACCTCCTAGTGGACCTCCTTGCCTCCAGACTCTCCCCTCTTCAATATATTCCCTACATTATTGCCAAAGGGCTATTTCCCCAAAACAGGATCTGACTGTCCATAAAGCTGCATAAACCTCCTATTTTTTCTGAGTTCAATAATAGACCTTTCTGTTTGGCAATGAGAATCCTTCACACTCTGGCTCCATCCCATTGACCTTTCTAATGTTATTACATATTCTTCTTCTTCTTCTTTATGTGCTCTGTGTTCCAGCAAAACTGTAGTATTTGTTGTATCCTGTGCATATCATCCAATTTCCCATCTCCCTTCCTTTCCATGGTCTATTCTTCCTGCCTGGAATGTCCTTCAAACTCAACTTCTCTCTATTACAATCCCTAGATTCTTTGAGCTCTGATCAAATTCCACCTCAAAAGCATAAATCCAAGCTTCCCTCCCAGTTGCCCTCCCCACTTCCTTACCTAATATTTACATACTTTCTCTAGTAAATACAAACTTTGAAAATGAAAATGAATATACTGAATCAATTTATGAAATAACTACAAGGATACTCACTTGACATATGGAGAAGCTGAGGCTCAAAGAAATTGTAGAGAATCAATACTGGAATTCAGATCCTCTGTTTCCAAGTTCAGTATACTTTTTTCAGTATACAAAGATCTTGGGTCTTTATATTGTCATTTTGTTACACCTGGATGAAGTGTTAAAATAAGGAATGACTTAAAGTAAGGCTTCTAGAGGAGAAGGAACAATGGTAGGAGTCATTCTCAGGATCCTCACTATTCACACTGGAGCATGCAAGACACTTTTGTCTCATGCTTGCTATGGTACCTGTGAGCCTTCACCATGGACATGTAGGAAAGCTTCCCTAGGTTTGAGAAATTCTGCAGATCAAAAACTTTAGCTCATGAGCCCCCACTGATGTATTCATTTCCCCCTGACAACCAGATGATGCACTAATTAAAAGCAAACAGCATCCCAAATAAAACAATGAGGAAAGATTATCTGCAGCTCACTTCCATTGACAGATGGGATATGCTCTCAGAGGATGGAGCACACATATAGTGAGCTCATATGATATGGGAATAAAGAGAGAAACATTGATGTGCTGGTAAATGTTTAATAACTAGCTTTATAAAAAATGTATGCAGGATACACTTTTAAGTTTCATCAGCATTAAATTAACCTTTTCTCTATCGTTTCCTTAAATCTAGACAATCAAAACAATACATTGAGACCTAATTTGTAGCATTTGATGATTTCTTAGGTAAAAATGCTCACAGTGAAAATTCAATAATTGATTTTTGTTTTTGATTTTGACTCTAACATTCCTCTACACAGAGGTCATAGATGTGGAGAACAGGGTAGATAGGTGACATTTTTAGAAGGAATACATGTCAAACACCTATGTGATTAGGGTGTACATATTTCTAGGACAGCTCACACTTCTGACACTGTAGGGTTGCAGATAATCGATGATACCATTGCACTGCTCTCCATTGGACACCATGTTGTCTTTAATGGATGTCATTTCTCTACTTTCTGTTGCATTTAATCTGCTGGTTTTCTTTGGTGTTCATGTAATTATTGAGTAACTTTTTCTTAGCAACTGATTTCCTTCAGCTATTCCATGTGATTTGCTGATCTCCATTCCAACATGCTAAAGACTGGTAGATAGGATGTCTCTTCTTAGCAAATGTATGAGGACTTTAAAATTTTAGTGCTTTGGGGAGACAATGGGGACACCATACCTAATCAAGGGATAAATGACAATAATAATAGCTAAACTTTTAAAAATGCTTTATGAAATGCAAAGTACTTTATGTGCTATCTAATTTGACACTCATAATAACCCAGTGTTATTATTATTTTCCCCATTTTACAAATGAGAAAATTGAATCTGAGAAAGGATAAGCAATCTGCTGAGTCACACAGTTAATTAGGGTCTCAGGAAGGATTTTAACTAAGGTCTTCCTGGCACTTAGCTGCCTTAGTGGTTTTTTTTAACCCTTAAGTTTCTGTGTCAATAACAACTCTAGGATAAGAGGGCAAGGCTAGGCAAATGGGGTTAATCGACTTGCCCAGGGTTACATAGCTGGGAAGTGTCTGAGATCAGACTTGAACATAGGTCCTTCTAACTCTAGGCTTGGTTTTCTATCCATCGTGTCTCTTAGCTGCCCATCAGAAGCTTATTAAGAAAGCTAAAATTATTCCTATGTCCCAAGCTAGATTTGTTCTCTTCATTATTTCTCCTCTTGATCTAGGCTTATGGTATCTGACAACTGTCTGACTTGTGGTTAGGAAATTCCATATAATACCTCTTTTATCCTTTGTCCCTATCAATCCCATTTAAGAAAATCTGACCCACAGAAATCCACAGGAGTTGTGGAGAGCTGATGGGACCAAAGGGAAGATTATGCCAAAGATTCTGTTTGACTTTGGCACTATATTTTGGTGAGCACCAAACCTCCCTAATGCCCCTAAACTGCCATAAGTTAGAGGTTAGAGCTTTATGACTGATAAATCAGTGAAAGGATTTGGTAAAGGCTAGCCCAGTGGCTTAGGAGGCTACATATATAAAGAGTACATGTAAATGTGTTTTGTAGTTGTGATTTAAGTAAAGACTATTTTCTTTCTTGACAGTGATGAGGATTGTAACATCTTTCTATATCTATGGAAAGTAGAAACATTAGGATATTCTCCTCCCTATGGACCTCTCTTTGTAATATGTTACTAGGTTAAAAACATTCCCAGAATTTTACTCATGATTACAAGCCACTGACACTAATACATTGCTGGTGGAGTTGTGAATTGACCTAACAATTCTGGAAGGCAATTTGGAATTTTGCCCAAAGGGCTTTAAGAGAATGCATGCCCTTTGATCTGGCAATACCACTACTAGGTTTGTATTACAAGGAGATAAAAAATGGAAAAGGATCTGTTTGTACAAAAATATTTATAGCTGCACTTTTTGTGGTGGCAAACAATTGGAAAATGTGGGCTTGTCCCTCGATTGGGGAATGGGTGAATAAATTGTGGTGTGGTGTGTGATGTAAGATTATTGTTCTATAAGGAATGATGAGCTCCTTGATTTATATAAGAACTAGAAAGACTTGCATGAACTGATACAGAGTGAAATAAGCAGAACCAGGAGAACATTATCACAGTAACTGAAACATTGTGGGATGATCAAATGCAATTGACTTTGCTACTAAAAGCAATGCAATGATCCAGGACAATTCTGTAGGACTTATGACAAAGGATGCTATCCACATCAAGAAAAAGAAATGTGGGAACAGAAATTCAGAAGAAAACATGATTTATCACTTGTTTATATGGGTATCTGATTTGGGGTTTTGATTGTAAAAGATTACTCTATTACAAAAATGAATAATATGGAAATAGATTTTGAGTGAATATTTATTCACTCAAAATCTATTTCTATATTATATATTCACTCAAAATCTCTCTCTCTCTCTTTATATATATATATATATATATATGCATATATATATATATATATATATATATATATATATATATATATATATCCCAGTGAAATTGCTTGTTAACTCTGGGAGGAGGGGAGGAAAAAGGGAGAAAGACAACAAGAATCATGTAGCCATGAAAAAAATGAACAAAAAAAGATTACAAGCCATTGGTCTTACATTCAACTTGTAAGTCACACAAGGGGAAATTTCATCTTTTATTTTTTATTTACAGGATCTCACTCCTCTGTTCTTCACATTAAAACCATTAGAATAAAGAGGAGATGATGACTGTCGATGGTGTTTAATTATTGTATCTGTGTTCAATTATCACAGCCCTCAAGCTTTTATGATCTGAAATGAGCCTTTAGGTGGTAGAGAGAACATAATTTAAAAACAGAACAAAACAAATCCAACACCTGTAAAACTTTTTTGCTGATCTTGTCCCAACCAATAGTTTCTATTTTGCCAAGAATAATCTGACTTGTAAGAAATCTTCACTTTGCTTATCTATTTTCTTCACCCAACTGGAAGATACCCGAACAGCCTGGGCCAATACCTTACAGAATAGGAACAATTAATTTTAGGATTAAGCCTGATCCCTAATAACAGAAATCTGGGAATAGAGTATATCTTGCTTCTTGGAATGCATTTCTTTTAAGTACCAAGAACTGGGCAGCCACATCTCCATGCCTTTCTGATCCCTCAGTTCATTGTGACATTGCTTTCCAGTCCTAATAAAGACTAGATGCTTCATGAACCACTAAGGAGAAGATAAAAAAATGCCACTGGATAATGAATCTCTCTCTCTCTCTCTCTCTTTCTCTCTCTCTCTCTCTCTCTCTCTCTCTCTCTCTCTCTCTCTCTCTCTCTCTCTCTGTCTCTCTCTGTCTCTCTTTGTCTCTGTCTCTCTCTGTCTCTCTCTCTGTCTCTCTCTCTCTGTCTCTCTCTCTCTCTTCCCCCTCTCTCTGTCTCTGTCTCTGTCTCTGTTTCTCTCTCTCCCTCTCTCCCCCAGCTCCTCTCTGTCTCTCCCCACCTTCCTCCTCCCTGTCTCTCTCCTGCTCTAGCTCCTCTAGCTCCTCTCTGTCTCTCTGTTTCTGTTTCTGTCCCTGTCTCTCTGTCTGTCTGTCCGTCCATCCATCTGGGTATCCCAGTCACTCCTTCCCCCTCTCCTTCCCCACCGTTTTCTCCTTTTTCATGAAAAGACTTGCTCAGGGTCATACACAACTGCTAAGTGACAGACAGGACTTAAACCTTGGCCTGCTGGCTTCTGATCCAGAGCTCTTTCTAAGACACTATGTTGCCTTTCCAAAGGGAAAAGAAAATAGTATATAAACTAGGCTCCTGGGTAGTCTATTGGAGCCTGGGAAGAGAACCCAGATTGATAGTCTTTCACCAAGGCCGACTGATCTCAATGACACTTTTTATTTAGTGGGAATAATAGGAGAGGTGAAGAGCTGCAAAGTGGGTTGCCAAGAGGGAGGAGAGGGGAGTGTGATAATGATGATGGTTATAATTAATAATAATAATAATAATAATAATAAAGGAGAGGCTAGAAAGAAAAGGAGAAAGAAGGAGAAGAAAATAAAAGTAACAGCTGGGCAGAGCGAGGTCCCAAAGCATGTTGAGAATTTGGGAGATTTGCATGACAGGTTTTTGTAGACGATAGTAGACAGGGCAGATGCAACATGTTCCAGAGTGTAAAATTGCTAATTTCCCAGAGGGGAACAATATGTTGCAGGGCTCCTGCTTTTCATTAGGTCTTTTATTTACATAATTCTGTCACTCCACTCTCCTTTTAAATTCTGTTCCTCTGCTAGAGATGCCATTGTGGATAATAGCATTTACTCTTTAGGAGATTATAGAGGCACTAGGGAAAGGGAAGCACTATGTGCTGAGACTTTAAATCATTCATCTTCATGACTGCTATTGCCCAGATGCTGCCTGACCTCAAGTCTAAGTGAGAAGACAGATATTTCTTAATTCAAGCACTGAAATCTTCTCAACTCCTTTCCCTTTGTTTTGATAGGACACACAAGACTGCATATGACCATATAGTGATATTATTGGAAAAAGGAGTGAGAATGGAGGTGGGGGGAGGAGGAGGGAGACAGAGACAGAAAGTGAGAGACTTAGAAAGACAGGCAAAGAAATAGAGAGAAACAGACAGAAGTCAGAGATTCCGAAACAGAAACAGAAAGACAAAGAGAGATTTTGTGAAAATAAACTGATATTATTTACAGAATATGTGAAACATTGTCAATGGTGTCATGAAAACATAAGTCTAAGAAGCTAGGTGCCAAGAGAGGTCCAGTGATATGGCTTAAACCCCAATTCTTTTTAAAACTACCCCCCACCCTCTCCCTCCCTTGTACTGCTTCCCTCCCAACCAGTCCGTTTGTTACCCCTATACTCCCCTATAAGGCGCAAATCTATTCTCTGCCTCAATGGATTGAATTGTTCTTCCCTCTTTGGGTCAATTTCGATGCACGTAAGACTTGAGTATTTCCTGTCTCCAACTTCTTTACCCTTTCAGCCAGCGTATTGATGTTCTCCCCCCTCCAGCCATGAGCTTATTTGTGACATATAAATTTAACCCCTTTTGTTTCTTTTCCCATTTCTTTTAGTATTAACCTCTTTTTTTAGCTCAAGTTGTGTATATATATATACACACACACATGTATTTGTATTGATGCATACATATATCTATATACCTATTTATGTCTCGTTATTTCATCCTATAGAGTTTGTCACTGTTCCCTCTAAGTGTAATTCTTCTAGCTGCCCAGATGATAACAACAGTTTTTAAGAGTTACCAATGACTTCTTTTCTTATAGAGATACATAACATTTTACCTTATTGTGTCTCTTAAAAAAAGTTTTTATTCTTGTTTGTTTTGTTATTCTTTTTTCCCTCTTTTTTAATTACCTTTTGATGATTCTCTTGAGTTATATGCTTCGACATCACATTTTCTGTTCAGGTCTGGTCTTTTCTTTTCAAATTCTTGGAATTCTTCTATTTTGTTGAATGACCATACTTTCCCCAGGAAGAATATAGTCAGTTTTGCTGGGTAGTGATTCTTGGTTGTAGACCTAGTTCCCTTGCTTTCCGGAATATCATATTCCATGCCTTCCGGTTCTTCAGTGTAGATGGAGCTAGATCCTGTGTTATCCTCACCGTGTTTCCATGGTATCTGAATGACTTCTTCTTAGCAGCTTGTAATATTTTTTCTTTGGTCTGATAGTTCTTGAATTTGGCTATAACATTCCTGGGTGTTGTCAGTTGGGGATTAAGTACAGGAGGTGATCTGTGGATTCTTTCAATCTCCACTTTTCCCTCTTGTTCTAGAATATTGGGGCAGTTTTGTGAATAATTTCCTATAATGTTATGTACAGGCTTTTTCTTTTGTCATGGTCTTTTGGTAGACCAAGCATTCTTAAGTTGTCTCTCCTGCAATGATTCTTCTGTTTTGTGAATGAGGTGATTCATATTTTCCTCATTTTTTTCATTCTTTTTGTTTTGTTTTATAGTGCCCTGCTGCCTTGTGAGGTCACTTAATTCTAGTTATTTTATTCTGGGTCTTAAAGTCTGGATTTCATCCCTGGCTTTTTGGTCATCCTTCTCCTTCTGGTTTGATATTCTTTGGAGGTCATCTTTCATCCTCTTTGCCTCATTTCTCATCTCCTTTGCCTCATTTTCAAACTAGTTGATTTTGGCTTTCAAGACACTATTTTCTGTTTCTAGATGACTTATCTTAGTTTTTAAGTTCTTTTCCCAATTGTCTTCAACCTCTCTTAATTGTGTTTTGAATTGTATTTTGAGTTCTTCCAAAGCCTGTATCCAATTTGCTGGGATTTTCGATTTTTTTTTTGCTGATCCCTCCCTCTCTGTTTTTTTTCATTGCCTGTACAGAAGCTGTGTATTGTAATTTATTTCTTCTTCTTCTGTTTTTTTGCTCATATTTACCCCTTCTTTATTCCTCGTATTTGTCTGTGCTCTTGCTCCTCTCATTTTTTTGGTTTTGGGGTTTTCTGTCAGTCTCCCCTCTTATAACTTTGACAAAAGATCTCTCCCTGCAGTCTGTGGGGGAGTGGTATTGGAGTTTGAGCTTCCTTGACGTCTGAAGACTTTTGGTGGGATTAAGTTCATCTGGGTTGGGCTAGATGTGCCCTGAAGCCAAAACCTCCTGGAAGGCTGGAACAATATGAAGGGCCTCAGCCCCTATGACCAAGCTGCCTGCTCTTCGCTCCCTTTCCAGCTCCTTCCCCTCCACCTGTGTTTGACATTCTAAGCCTGGAACAGCTCTGCCTGCAAGGTACTCCCTCCAGATCAGCACCTTTGCCTGCCTGTTGCCCCTGGAGGCTTAGCGCTCTAGGTTGTGGGGGGAGGGGTCCTGGGACCTTTCTTCTGCCGTCCCCTTAAAACTGAGTGTTCTCAGATTCCAGCTTCTGGGGGGGGGGGTGTACCTTTTGGATTGAGTCCAGCAGGAGGGTTCCTTGGCTCTGTCCAGTTGTTAGGTTTAATTTTCAGTCCCCTAGAAGCACTCAGTTTGTGATTGGTAAGGGAGGTTTTCAGAGGTCTGAACTTCTGCTGCTTCCTTTTATTATTATTATTTTTTTTGTTTTTGAGTTTTTTTATTGATTTCTTTTTATTTCAAAATATTTTTTCACATTTACATGATTCATTTTATTTCCCTCCTCCACCCCAGAGCCGACAAGCAATTCCACTAGGTTGTACAAGTGTTATCCTTGATACCTATTTCCATATTATTCATTTTTGCTATAAAGCCTAAACCCCAAATTACATCCCCATATATGCCTGTGATAAGTGATGTCATATGTTTTGCTTTTGCATTTCTACTTCCCTAGTTCTTTCTTTCTTTTTTTAAAATTTTATAATATTTTATTTGATCATTTCCATGCATTATTCATTAAAGACAAAGATCATTTTCTTTTCCTCCACCCCAACCCCCATAGCCCACGCGTGATTCCACTGGGTATCACATGTGTTCTTGATTCGAACCCATTGCCATGTTGTTAATATTTGCATTAGAGTGTTTGTTTAGAGTCCCTCCTCTGTCATGTCCCCTCAACCGCTGTAGTCAGGCAGTTGCTTTTCCTCGGTGTTTCTACTCCCACAGTTTGTCCTCTGCTTATGAATAGTGTTTTTTTCTCTTAGATCCCTGCAGATTGTTCAGGACACCGCCACTAATGGAGAAGTCCATTACGTTCGATTATACCACAGTGTATTAGTCTCTGTGTACAATGTTCTCCTGGTTCTGCTCCTCTCGCTCTGCATCACTTCCTGGAGGTTGTTCCAGTCTCCATGGAATTCCTCCACTTTATTATTCCTTTTAGCACAATAGTATTCCATCACCAACATATACCACAATTTGTTCAGCCATTCCCCAATTGATGGGCATCCCCTCGTTTTCCAATTTTTGGCCACCACAAAGAGCGCAGCCATGAATATTTTTGTACAAGTCTTTTTCCTTATTATCTCTCTGGGGTACAAACCCAGCAGTGCTATGGCTGGATCAAAGGGCAGACAGTCTTTTAGCACCCTTTGGGCATAGTTCCAAATTGCCCTCCAGAATGGTTGGATCAGTTCACAACTCCACCAGCAATGAATTAATGTCCCCACTTTGCCACATCCCCTCCAGCATTCATTACTTTCCTTTGCTATCATGTTAGCCAATCTGCTAGGTGTGAGGTGATAGCTCAGAGTTGTTTTGATTTGCATCTCACTGATTATAAGAGATTTAGAACACTTCTTCATGTGCTTATTAATAGTTTTGATTTCTTTATCTGAAAACTGCCTATCCATGTCCCTTGGCCATTTATCAATTGGAGAATGGTTTGATTTTTTGTACAATTGATTTAGCTCTTTATAAATTTGAGTAATTAAACCTTTGTCAAAGGTTTTTATGAAGATTTTTTCCCCAATTTGTTGTTTTCCTTCTGATTTTAGTTACATTGATTTTGTTTGTACAAAAGCTTTTTAATTTGATGTAGTCGAAATTATTTAATTTACATTTTATGATTCTTTCTATGTCTTGCTTGGTTTTAAAGTCTTTCTCCTCCCAAAGTTCTGACATGTATACTATTCTGTGTTTACCCAATTTTCTAGTTTCCTTCTTTATGTTTAAGTCATTCACCCATTTTGAATTTATCTTGGTGTAGGGTGTGAGGCGTTGATCAATTCCTAATCTCTCCCACACTGTCTTCCAGTTTTCCCAGCAGTTTTTGTCTAATAGTGGATTTTTGTCCCAAAAGCTGGGATCTTTGGGTTTTTTGTATACTGTCTTGCTGAGGTCGCTTTCCCCCAGTCTATTCCACTGATCCTCCTTTCTGTCTCTTAGCCAGTACCAAATTGTTTTGATGACTTCTGCTTTGTAATATAGTTTGAGGTCTGGGACTGCTAGGCCCCCCTCATTTGTGTTTTTTTTTTCATTATTTCCCTGGATATCCTTGATCTTTTGTTATTCCAAATGAACTTTGTTATGGTTTTTTCTAAATCTGTAAAGACATTTTTTGGGAGTTCCATGGGTATGGCACTAAATAGATAAATAAGTTTGGGTAGGATGGTCATTTTTATTATATTGGTTCATCCTATCCATGATCAGTTAATGTTTTTCCAATTGCTCAAGTCTAGTTTTAGTTGTGTGGCGAGTGTTTTGTAGTTGTGTTCATATAGTTCCTATATTTGTCTCCGGAGATAGATTCCTAGGTATTTTATTTTGTCTAAGGTGATTTTGAATGGGATTTCTCTTTCTAGTTTTTGCTGCTGAGTTGTGTTGGAGATATATAGAAATGCTTATGACTTATGCGGGTTTATTTTGTATCCTACAAATTTGCTAAAGTTGTTGATTATTTCAATTAGCTTTTTGGTTGAATCTCTAGGATTCTTTAAGTAGACCATCATGCCATCTGCAAAGATGATAACTTGGTCTCCTCCTTGCCTATTTTGATGCCTTCAATTTCTTTTTCTTCTCTAATTGCTACTGCTAGTGTTTCTAGTACAATGTCAAATAGTAGAGGTGATAATGGGCATCCTTGTTTCACTCCTGATCTTATTGGGAATGCATCTAGTTTATCCTCATTGCAGATGATATTAGCTGATGGTTTTAGATATATACTGTTTGTTATTTTTAGGAACGATTCTTCTATTCCTATGCTTTCTAGTGTTTTTAATAGGAATGGATGTTGTATTTTATCAAAGGCTTTTTCTGCGTCTATTGAGATAATCATGTGGTTCTTGTTGGTTTGCTTGTTGATGTGGTCAATTATGTGGATGGTTTTCCTAATATTGAACCAGCCCTGCATCCCTGGTATAAATCCTACTTGATCATGGTGGATGGCCCTTCTGATCACTTGCTGGAGTCTTTTTGCTAGTATCCTATTTAAGATTTTTGCATCTATATTCATTAGGAAGATTTTTTTTTTTTGTGTTTGTGTCATAAAAGGAGTTTGGTAGAACTCCCTCTTTGCTTATTATGTCAAATAGTTTGTATAGTATTGGGATTAACTGTTCTCTGAATGTTTGATAGAATTCACTGGTGAATCCATCAGGCCTTGGGGATTTTTTTCTTAGGAAGTTCTTTGATGGCCTGTTGGATTTAATTTTCTGATATGGGATTATTTAAGAATTCTATTTCTTCTTCTGTTAGTCTGGGCAGTTTGTATTTTTGTAAATATTCATCCACATCACCTAAATTGGTGTATTTATTGCCATATAATTGGGCAAAGTAATTTTTAATGATTGACTTAATTTCCTCTTCATCAGAGGTGATGTCCCCCTTTTCGCCTTTGATGCTGTTAATTTGCTTTTCTTCCTTCCTTTTTTAAATTAGATTGACCAATACTTCGTCTATTTTGTTTGTTTTTTTCAAAGTACCAGCTTATTGTCTTATTTATTAAATCAATAGTTCTATCACTTTCAATTTTATTAATTTCTCCCTTAATTTTTAGGATTTCTAGTTTGGTTTTCTGCTGGGGGTTTTTAATTTGGTCGCTTTTGAGTTTTTTTTATTTGCATTTCCAATTGATTGATCTCTGCTCTCCCTAGTTTGTTAATATATGCTCTCAGAGAAATGAATTTGCCTCTGATTACCGCTTTGGCTGCATCCCAAAAGGTTTGAAAGGATGTCTCACCATTGTCATTTTCCTTGATGAAATTGTTAATTGTTTCTATGATTTCTTCTCTAACTAAACGATTTTGGAGTATCATATTGTTTAATTTCCAATTAGTTTTTGATTTGGTTTTCCATATACCATTACTGATCATTATTTTTATTGCCTTGTGATCTGAAAAGGCTGCATTTATCATTTCTGCTTTTCTGCATTTGGGTGCCATGTTTCTGTGACCTAATGTATGTATTTGTATAATGTATTTGTGAATGTGCCATGTGGTGCTGAGAAGGTGTATTCCTTTTTATCCCTATGTATTTTTCTCCATATGTCTATTAATTCTAATTTTTCTTTGATTTCATTCACTTCTTTTACCTCTTTCTTATTTATTTTTTGATTTGATTTATCTAAATTTGATAATGGTTGGTTAAGTCTCCCACTAATATGGTTTTACTGTCTATTTCTTCCTTCAATTCTCCATTAGAAATTTGGGTGCTATATTATTTGGTACATACATGTTGATTAGTGATATTTCCTCATTATCTAAAGTCCCTTTTAACAAAATATAATTACCTTCCCTATCCCTTTTGATCAGGTCTATTTTTGCTTTGGCTTTATCAGATATCATGATTGCCACTCCTGCCTTCTTTCTGTCAGTTGAGGCCCAGGAGGTCTTACTCCATCCTTTAATTCTGACCTTGTGGGTGTCTACCCACCTCATGTGTGTTTCTTGAAGACAACATATGGTAGGGTTTTGGATTCTAATCCATTCTGCTATTCATCTACGTTTTATGGGTGAGTTCATCCCATTCACGTTCAAAGTTATGATTGTCACTTGTGGACTCCCTGGCATTTTGATATCCTTCCCTAATTCTAACCTTTCTTCTTCAGCTCTACCTTTTAGTCTAGTGATTTACTTTAAATCAGTCCCCCTTGTACTTCCCTTTCTATCCCCTCCTTTCTTATTCCCTCCCTTATTTTCCCCTGTAGTCTTTTTAAAATTTCCCCCCCGCCCTCTCCCTCCCTTGTACTGCTTCCCTCCCCACCAGTCTGTTTTTTACCCTTCTACTCCCCTATAGGGAGCAAATCTATTCTCTTCCCCAATGGGTTGGATTGTTCGTCCCTCTTTGGGTCAGTTTCAAAGTACGTAAGAGTTTTCCATGACTTTCGGTCCTTCAGTGTGAATGCAGACAGATCCTATGTTAACCTCACCTTTTTTCCATGGTATCTGAATGGCTTCTTCTTGGCAGCTTGTAATATCTGTTCTTTCATCTGATTGTTTTTGAATTTGGCTATAACATTTCTTGGTGTTGTCAATTGGGGATTAAATACAGGGGGTGATCTGTGGATTCTTTCAATCTCCACCTTCACCTCTTGTTCTAGGATCTCGGGACAGTTTTCCTGGATAATTTCCTCTAGTATTATGTCTAGGCTTTTTCTTTTGTCGTGGTCTTCTGGTAGTCTAATTATTCTTAAATTGTCTCTTCTTGAATGATTTTCTAAATTGTCTGTTTTGTGAATGAGATGCTTCACATTTTCCTCAATTTTTTATTCTTTTTGTTTTGTCTTATAGTGTCCTGCTGCCTTGTGAGGTCACTTGATTCTAGTTGTTTTACTCTGGTTCTTAAAGATTGGATTTCATCTCTGGCTTTTTGGTTGTCTTTTTCCTTCTGGTCTGATTTTCTTTGAAGATCGTCTTTCATCCTCTTTACCTCATCTTTCATCTCCTTTGCCTCCTTTTCCAGCTGGTTGATTTTGGCTTTCAGGACACTATTTTCTTGTTTTAGTTCAAGTGCCTCTGTTTCCAGATGACTTATCTTAATTTTTAAGTTCTTTTCCCAATTGTCTTCAGCCTCTCTTAGTTGTGTTTTGAGTTCTTCCACATCCTGTATCCAATTCACTGGGATTTCTGGTTTATTGTTTGCTGATCTCTCCCTCTCTGTTCCATTAGATGACTAGTAGCTGTCTATTGTAGTTTCTTTCTTCTGTTTCTGTTGTTTGCTCAAATTCACCCCTTCTTTACTCCTCGTATTTGTCTGTGCTCTTGTTCCTCTCATTTTCTTTGTTTTTTGGGGACTTCTATTGGTCTCCCCTCTTGAAGCTTTGACAGAAGATCTCTTGGTGTAATCTCTGGGTGAGGGTTGTTGGGGGTTTGAGCTTTCCTGTCCTCTGGAGGATTTTGATTGGCTTAAAGTCCCGCATTCAATGAGGATGGATGGGGACCCTGGGCTTCCCTTCATTCTGGAGACTTTTGATGGGATTGAGTTCAGCTTAGTTGGGCTGGGTTTACTCTGAGTTTTAAACTTCCTGGATGGCTGGATCAAATATGGAGGATCTCCAAAGCTCTGGCCAGGCTGCCAGGTCTATGCTCCTTCTATGCTGCCATCTTGACTTGGCCTTTAGGTTTCTGTTTTTTCAGAAGACCCTGCTCTCTAAGAGGGGAGGGGTCGTGGCTTGCCTGGGCTCTGAGGGCTCCTGATGGGATTAGGTTCACATGGTTTGGGCCGAATGAGCCCTGAAGCAAAAAACCTCCTCCTCCACAATCTGTTTTGAATGCCTGGAGACTGGCCCAGGTTGTTTTCAAGGTAAGCCCTTCACCAGCCCTGAGGTTTTTGTTCTTTCAGAAACTCTGAAGGCTCCTTAATGGGATTAGGTTCAGGTGGTGTGGGCTGAATGATCCCTGAGCCAAAAAAGGAAGAAAAAAAACCCTCCTCCTCCACAGTCTGTGTTGAATGCCCAGAGACTGGCCTAGGTTACTTTCAAGGTAAGGTCTTTGGAGCAACCCCTTTGCCAGCCCTGAGTTTTCTGTCCTTTCAGTAGCTCTGAGGGCTCCTGATGGGATTGGGTTCAGCTGGTGCCCTAAAGCTGAGACTTCCCTTGAGACTCAGATGGAAGAACCCAACCAGGGGGCTACAGGCTTCCCCCTTCTCTCTATGTTTCCCTGCCATCTGTGTTGGGCGCCCTGGAGACTTGCTCAGGTTGCTTTCAAGGTGAGTCCTCAGAGCCCTGAGGTTCCCGCTGCTGCCTTGGGCTCAGCACTCTGGGTTGGGGGGGATGGGTCCTGGGACCTTCCTTCTGCCTACCCCTTAGATCTGAGTGATCTAGGGTTCTGGCTTTTGGGGTGCGGTACCTTTTGATCCACGTCCAGGAGGAGGGTTCCCCAGGTCTATCCTGTTGTTCAGCTTGAATTTTGGTGGCCTAGGAGCACTCTGTTTGTGATCGGTAAGGAAGGGTTTCCAAGGTCTGAACTTTCGCTGCTTCTATGCCACCATCTTGATCGGAAGTCACTTCTGCTGCTTCTAAGCCACCATCTTGACTCTGCCTCCTTAAAGCCTGATTCTTAAAGGAGGAGATAGAATCATAAGGAAGAACAATTAGAGCATGTTTAGTGTAAATTAGGGCAAAGGATCCAGAGTGTCTGGGGGGCAGCTAGATAGATCAGTAGAGGGAGAGCCAGGCCCAGACATGGGAGATCCTGGGTTCTAATCTGGCTTCAAACACTTCCTAGCTCTTTGGCTCTGCGCAAGTCACTCAAACCCCACTTTCTAGCCATTATCATTCTTCTGCCTTGGAACCAATACACTGTATTGATTCTAATTTGGAAGGTAAGGGTTTAAAAAACAATTAGGACAAGGGTATATCTGTTAACACAGTTCTAATAGAAAAATTGTTGGTCCCTTGAGTTGTATCCTACTCTTTGGCGTTTTCTTGGCAGAGATATTGTAATAATTTGCCATTTCTTTCTCCAGCTTACTTTATAGATGAGGAAAATGAGGCAAACTGGGTTAAGTGACTTGCCTTGGGCCACACAGCCAGAAATTGTCCAAGACTGTATTTGAACTCAGGAAGAGGAGTCTTCCTAACTGCAAGCTTAGCACTTTATCCATTTTACTACCCAGTTGTTTTAAGAAAAACAATATAAATTCCTTTAAGGCAAGGAAATTTTTTGTTTTCCTTATCCATAGTACCTGGCACAAACAAAAGGAATTTCTCATCCTTTCCTTCATCTTGTCCCTCTTTCTTCCAATTAAGTCTTTGGACAGATCCAGAACTATTTTTCTTTGCTAAACTGAAGTTCTGAGGCAATCAATTCATACCACTCATATCTATACGACACGAAGTCAAGTGCTTCTCAGGTGCACTTACAATAGAACTTCCTGCAAATATTCAGGTCTCAGCCAATTAGCATATTATATTTCTCTATGGCCTCTGACATATTTCTCATCACAAACAATCCTCTGTATCTATCAGGCCTATATAGTCCTTATCTCATACCAACATCATTGATTTGATTTTCATCATGTTGAAATAAATTCCCACCTTTTCACACTTTCTCTGGACCCTGACTACTTACTATACCCACTAGTAACAATACTTTTTCTTTACTATCATTGCTTTTCCTCCTTCTATCTTAGTATCAATTCTTGCCCAAGGTCACACATCTAAGAAGTGTCTGAGGTGAGATTTGAACCCAGGTCATTCTGACTCTAGGGTTGTTACTTTACTATCATTGTTTTCAAGGATTTCTTTCAACAGAATGGCCTATATAATCCCAGATAACTAGCCATGCCTCTAATGGTGACATATTCCCAGTCAATCAAGGGTTAAATAGAACACTGGGTGAAGTTGGCTATCAGGATCATTAGAATTATATCCTCAGACCAGACTTGGCTTCTGTCCAGACTAGTTTATTCATTCCAGTCCTTTATCTAGGTTTAACCCTTGGGTTGCTAAAACACAATAGTAAACAAGCTGGTATAGATTTTACATGTGTAATGATGTAAACATGTTTCCATATTAGTCATTTTGTGGAAGAGAACTCAAACTAAAACAATAAGAAAGTGAAATATAGTATATTTTTATCTGCATTCTGATTCCATCAGTTTTTTTTTTCTCAGAGGGCAGATGGCATTTTTCATCATAAGTCTCTGGGATTGTCTTGAGATTGCTAAGAATAACAAAGTCATTCACAACTCATCAAAAATATTGCTATCGTTGTATATAGTATTTTTCTGGCTATGCTCACTTGACTTTGTATTAGTTCATGTAAGTATTTTCAGATTTTATGAAATCATTCTGCTCATAATTTTTTATATAGGACAATGGTACTTTGTAGAATTGTTCTCTAATAATCATTCCTGAGGCTTATCAGGTGAGGCAACCTAAGGTCCCAATAGGTTCCATAAAGAATTGATTTCATGTGTCCCCCTCGTCCCCCCAAGTTTGAAGTACAGGAGTGAGAAAGATAAGTTGTCTTAATATTTCTCTAGATATATGGTGAGCAAACACCTGATGAAATTACCATGAAAAACAGTCAGTATTCTTTTCTTTGTGTTGTAATAGAATTGGATGCTGGAGTGTTGATTGTAATAAAAGAATACTCTGGTGTGACTAGAGAGATACTAGGGGAAACCTCAGGGTGCCTAGTTGTAATGGTGAGAGATATACTAGGGGAATACTTGAGGTGTCTATCAATTCCCTAAATGACTAATTGATTAATATTTTTCCTACCCTCCTGCTCCCTCAATATCTCCCTTCACCTCCCTCTTCGCCTATTTCCCCTCCTTCCCAGAGAGGACTATGAGGTTTAGGGAAAACTGAAACAAAGAGTGGTTAAGTCATTTGCTAGAGTAGTACCATATCTGAATTAGGCTTTGAACTCAGACTTCCCGATTGTAGGTCCAGCACTCTATCCATGGTGCTAACTAGCCTGCTGCCTCTGTCATGCAACAATGTCTTCTTGAAAATTTCCTGTGATAGAGAACACACATCTGATTAGACATTCTACCTCTGTTCTGGTCTAAATATTAAGTAAAATTTTTCTCCCAGTAGATGTCTAAATCTGTCCTACTGTAACTTCTATCTAGTGATACTTGTTCTGTCCTCTGGACCAAGTAAAATAAATATAACTCCTCCTTCACAGGAGAGTACTTCAAATACTTGATGACAAACATACATCGTGTCATTTTCATTTTCTCCTTTTGAATCGAACATTTCCATTTGTTTTTTCAATCCAATCTCATAGGGTATGATTTTAGCTCTTCATGTCATTCTCATCTGGATATAGTCTAGACCAGTGATGACAAATTCAAATGGAAATGGAGACCAATTAACCATATATAAAGATACTATTGGCCACAAACTTACTTAGAAAAATCACATATTAACATTATTTATGTTTTGTGCACCATGTGTTTGACACTTTTGCTCTAGACAGTCAATATTTTTTTCTAAAATAAGATACCAAGAGCTATCTTTCTTCTCGACACTTTATTTTTATTAATGCAACTTAAGATTTCATTAGCTTTTTTGTCTACCTCTTTTCTTCTTCTCCTTCTCATCCTTCTCCTCCTCCTCCTCTTTCTCTTTATCCTTCTCCTTCTTTTTCTCCTCCTCCTTCTCCTTCTCCTCCTTTCTTCTTTTTCATAGTGGTGGTAGTAGTAGTAATTTTGAAATTGAATCTCCAAAACTGGAAGAGCAAACCCCACAGATGGGTCTGAACCTATTTCTGGTCAGTATAGCGACATTTAATTGCTCCATTTTTTCTGATCTGACTGAGTTTCCCCTACCTGAGACAACTTGGTGGCCTTCTGCATTGACAGGGCTCACCATAATGGTGTGACACAATCTTGACCCTTTGATGTTCCAAATTTCAGTTCTTACAGTAGATATTGCAGATGTGTGCTACCACACCCAGCACAGAAGATAATTTAAAATTAAAACCTTACTTAGGTTCATATTAAATTTAAAATTTAAAATAAAAAATATATTTTATCTACCAGCTAACTACATTTCAAACGACTCCCTAAACTTTTCATTCCTTGTTTGACCTTCATTGATGTGTAAGCCTTCTTCTGCTCAAGATTCATGGAATTCATTCCTTCATCATTTTCACTCCTGTAGCTTTCCCTGAACCCATTAGTTGCCACAAAATTGTTTACCTATATTCCAATTTTGTCTCCTAAGTGGAATATAAGTTCCTTGACATCAAGGATTTTCATTTTATTTCATTTTGTCCAGAACCTAGCATAATGCTTTGAATATATTATATTTTTCTAATGGAATAAAATTGAATTGAATGTATCAGAGATTTAAGCCTGAATATAGACTGCTGTGTGTGATTCTTCCCTTCTCTTTTCATTTCCTGATAGTACTTGAGGTTGGGATAAAGGACACATGTTGAATGAGTTCATGAGTTCATTAACACCAGAACTATCCTTGGAGAGATAAAATAAATGAGGCCCCACTGGTGACCAGGCATTTCACTACAAAAGTAATGCTTGCCATAGAAATATATTTATCTAGCAGTCAAATGTAGAAACATTTAATCTGTCTTTTGAATGATTTAAAAATTGGTTTCAAAATAATACTTCCACGATTTGGCTATACATAAGGAGGAAGACAGACAAGAGTGGACAATGAAGGATGGGAACTGAGCAAAGCTATAGGATTAGCTTTGTACCTGAAACTACCATGAAAATAACCATGACATTATCTTGAGAATAGACCAGACTTTCTGATGAAAAGCTACAGTAGTGAAAACTCTACTCACACAAAGCACTTTGCTGTATACATGAAAATTTCTTTAAAAAGCTTAAGGACAGTATAGTAGAACAATGTTTTCTTCTCTACCATCCCCCAAACTCTCTGTTTCTGTGGAAAGAAAGGAATGCCTATCTGCTACCTATAATTTATGGGATTAGGAAAAATAGATAAATATGATGAAAAAATCAAGTTGGCACTTTATTGAGCTATTTCAGTCAGATATCTGGGGAAATATGTTTAATAGGATTGAACATTTTTTTTTATCTGGTAGAGTTTTCTGAATTATACTGGGTTGAGATCTAATTATTTTTTCTTTCAGCCATGGTGCATCTTCAGGAAATTATGCTTAATTTTTGATAATACTATGATTAATGATTTTTTTGAAATGGTGTAGAATGTGTCTTCTGGTAATATAATACTATCTGAACATCTGGAAGGCAGGTAAAAGGTAGAATTTATTGTTTGTTTTCCCTTCATCTCCAGTGACTGAAAGAAAGCCTAGTCATCTAATAAAGTTTAAAATACCCGCTGAAAAAAATTGGGAAATCAAGTGAACCAAGTTAAACTGATTTTAAAAAAATGACTCCTTGGATTCTCTGCAGTAACCAATTTTGCAAATATGGTGCAAGTTAGAGCTTGATAAAGAACTAATAAAAATAACACTTTATCTTAGCAAGTCTCATGCTATCACTTCCATCTTCCTCTAAGTTCTGAGTACTAATGGGAGAATAAATTCCAAGTGCATTATTTTTGATTCTTTTCTCTAGAGTTCTCTTTAGAATTTATGGAGAGTCCCATCAAGAGCCCTCAGAGCCCAGGGAGGCCACGACCCCTCCCACCTTAGAGAGCAGAGTCTTCTGAAAGAATCAGCTGAATCTAATCCCATCAAAAGTCTCCAGAATGCAGGGAAGCCCAGGCTCCCCACCCATCCTCATTGACTGTGGGACTTTAAGCCAATCAAAAGCCTCCAGAGGACAGGGAACCTCAAACCCCCAACAACCCTCACCCAGAGACTACACCAAGAGATCTTCTGTTAAAGCTCCAAGAGGGGAGACTGATAGAAGTCCCCCCAAAAACAAAGAAAATGAGAGGAACAAGAGCATAGACAAATATGAGGAGTAAAGAAGGGGTGAATTTGAGCAAACAACAGAAAAAGAAGAAAGAAACTACAATAGACAGCTACTACTCAGCAAATGGAACAGAGGGGGAGAGATCAGCAAACAATAAACCAGAAATCCCAGTGAATTGGATACAGGATGTGGAAGAACTCAAAACACAACTAAGAGAGGCTGAAGACAATTGGGAAAAGAACTTAAAAATTAAGATAAGTCATCTGGAAACAGAGGCACTTGAACTAAAACAAGAAAATAGTGTCCTGAAAGCCAAAATCAACCAGCTGGAAAATAAGGCAAAGGAGATGAAAGATGAGGCAAAGGAGATGAAATATGAGGTAAAGAGGATGAAAGACAATCTTCAAAGGAAATCAGACCAGAAGGAAAAAGACGACCAAAAAGCCAGAGATGAAATCCAATCTTTAAGAACCAGAGTAAAACAACTAGAATCAAGTGACCTCATAAGGCAGCAGGACACTATAAAACAAAACAAAAAGAATGAAAAAATTGAGGAAAATGTGAAGCATCTCATTCACAAAACAGATGATGTAGAAAATCGTTCAAGAAGAGACAATTTAAGAATAATTAGACTACCAGAAGACCACGACAAAAGAAAAAGCCTAGACATAATACTAGAGGAAATTATCCAGGAAAACTGTCCCGAGATCCTAGAACAAGAGGTGAAGGTGGAGATTGAAAGAATACACAGATCACCCCCTGTATTTAATCCCTAATTGACAATACCAAGAAATGTTATAGCCAAATTCAAAAACAATCAGATGAAAGAACAGATATTACAAGCTGCCAAGAAGAAGCCATTCAGATACCATAGAAACATGGTGAGGTTAACACACGATCTGGCTGCATCCACAATGAAGGACCGAAAGGCATGGAATATGATATTCCAGAAAGCAAGGGAACTAGGTCTACAACCAAGAATAAAATACCCATCAAAACTGACTATATTCTTACAGGGGAAAGTATGGCCATTCAACACAACAGAAGAGTTCCAAGCATTCATAAATAAAAGACCAGACCTGAACAGAAAATTTGAAGTCCAACCACAGAACTCAAGAGAATCATCAAAAGGTAATTAAAAAAGAGGGGAAAAAACAAACAAAACAACAACAACAATTTTATAAGAGACTCAATAAGTTAAAATGATATGTATCCATATAAGAAAAGAGGTCATTGGCAACTCTTAAAAACTGTTGCTATCACCTGAGCAGCTAGAAGAATTACACTCAGAGGGAACAGTGACAAACTGTATAGGATGAAAGGACAAGACATAAATAGGTATATAGATATATGCATACATAAATACATATACATGTGTATGTATATATATATATACATGACTAGAGCTAAAAAAAGAAAAGAGGTTATGACTAAAAGAAATGGGAAAAGAAAGAAATGGGTGTAAATTTATATGTCACAATGAATCTCATGGCAGGAAGGAGGAGAACATCGATACACTGGAAGGGTAAAGAGGTTGGAAACAGTAAATACTCAACTCTTACGTACTTTGAAACTGACCCAAAGAGGGAAGAACAACCCAATTCATTTGGGAGGAGAATAGATTTATGCCCTATAGGGGAGTAGAAGGGTAAAAAACAGACTGGTGGGGAGGGAAGCAGTACAAGGGAGGGAGAGGGTGGGGGGGGGGGAAATTTCAAAAAGACTACAGGGGAAAATAAGGGAGGGAATAAGAAGGGAGGGGGTAGAAAGGGAAGTAAAATAAGGGAGGGAATGGGGGGGGCTGACTATAAACAAACCTTGGTATAGAAGGAAATAGTGAAATAAGAAAAGGCAGGACCAGGAGTAGAAATCAAAATGCTGGGCAATACACAGCTAGTAATCACAACTCTGAATGTGAATGGAATGAACTCACCCATAAAATGCAAGCAAATAGCAGAGTGGATTAGAATCCAAAACCCTACCATATGCTGTCTGCAAGAAACACACATGAGGAAGGTAGATACGCATAGGGTGAAAGTAAGAGGATGAAGCATCATCAAATGATAAAAAGAAGGCAGGATTAGCAATCATGATATCAGACAAAGTCAAAATAAAAATAAATCTAGTTAAAAGAGATAGGGAAGGTTATTACATCCTATTAAAAGGCAGTATAGACAATGAGGAAATATCAGAACTCAACATGTATGCACCAAATGGCATAGAATCCAAATTTCTAAAGGAGAAACTAGTGGAGCTCAAGGATGAAATAGATAGAAAAACTATACTAGTGGGAGATCTGAACCTTCCCCTATCCGAACTAGATAAATCAAATAAAAAAAATAAATAAGAAAGAGGTGAGAGAAGCAAATGAAATCTTAGAAAAATTAGAGTTAGTAGACATATGGAGAAAAATAAATAGGGACAAAAAGGAACACACCTTCTCAGCACCACATGGCACATTCACAAAGACTGACCATACACTAGGTCACAGAAACATTGCAAACAAGTGCAAAATGGCAGAAATAATAAATGCAACTTTCTCAGACCACAGTGCAATAAAAATAATAATTAGTAAGGGTACATGGATAGATAAATAAAAAATTAATTGGAAATTAAACAATATGATTCTCCAAAACCAGCTAGTTAAAGAACAAATTGTAGAAACAATTAATAACTTCATTGAAGAAAATGACAATGGTGAGACATCCTTTCTAAATCTATGGAATGCAGCCAAAGCAGTACTCAGGGGGAAATTTATATCTTTGAGTTCATATATAAACAAATTAAGAAGGGCAGAGGTCAATGAATTGGGCATGCAAATTAAACAAGTAGAAAGTGAACTAATTAAAAATCCTCAGATAAAGACTAAATTAGAGATCCTAAAAATCAAAGGAGAAATTAATAAAATTGAAAGTCAAAGAACTATTGATATAATAAATAAGACTAGAAGCTGGTACTTTGAAAAAACAAATAAAATTGACAAAGTACTAGTCAGTCTAATTAAAAAAAGGAAAGAAAAAAACCAAATTGACAGTATCCAAGATGAAAAGGGAGGCCTCACCTCTAATGAAGAAACAATCAAGGAAATCATTAAAAACTACTATGCCCAATTATATGGCAAAAATATGGCAATATAAGTGATACGGATGAATACTTACAAAAATATAAATTGCCTAGACTAAAAGAAGAAGAAATAAATTACCTAAACAACCCCATATCAGAAAAAGAAATTGAACAAGCCATCAAAGAACTCCCTAAGAAAAAATCCCCAGGTCCAGATGGATTAAAAAATAAAATCTATCAAACATTCAAAGAACAGCTAACCCCAATACTATACAACTATTTGACAGAATAAGCCAAGAAGGGGTTCTACCAAATTCTTTTTATGACACAAACATGGTACTGATCTCAAAGCCAGGCAGGTTAAAAACAGAGAAAGAAAACTATAGGCCAATCTCCCTAATGAATATAGATGCAAAAATCTTAAATAGGATACTAGCAAAAAGACTCCAGCAAGTCATCACAAGGGTTATCCACTATGATCAGGTAGAATTCCTTCCAGGAATGGAAGGATGGTTCAATATTAGGAAAACCATCCACATAATTGACCATATAAACAAGCAAACTGACAAAAATCACATGATTATTTCAATAGATGCAGAAAAAGCCTTTGACAAAATACAACATCCATACCTATTGAAAAATATAGAAAATATAGGAATAGAAGGGCATTTCCTAAAAATAACAAACAGTATATACCTAAAACCATCAGCAAACATCATCTGCAATGGGGAAAAACTCAAAGCTTTCCCAATTAGATCAGGAGTCAAACAAGGATGCCCATTATCACCCTTATTATTTAACATTGTACTAGAAACACTAGCTGTAGCAATTAGAGAAGAAAAAGAAATTGAAGGTATTAAAATAGGCAATGAGGAGACCAAGTTATCACTCTTTGCAGATGATATGATGATTTACTTAAAAAATCCCAGGGAATCAACCAAAAAGCTAATCGATATAATCAACAACTTTAGCAAAGTTGCAGGATACAAAATAAACCCACATAATAATCAGCATTTCTATATATCTCCAACCCAGTTCAGCAGCAAGAATTAGAAAGAGAAATTCCATTTAAAGTCACCTGAGACAATATAAAATGCTTTGGAATCTATCTGCCGAGACAAACACAGGAACTATATGAACACAACTACAAAACACTCTCCACACAACTAAAACTAGGTCTAAACAATTGGAAAAACATTGATTGCTCATGGTGGGATGAGCTAACATAATACAAATGACCATCCTACCCAAACTTATCTATCTATTTAGTGCCATACCCATTGAACTACCAAAAAACTATTTTACTGAATTAGAGAAAACCATAACAAAGTTTATTTGGAAGAATAAAGGATCAAGGATATCCAGGGAAATAATTAGAAAAAAAATACAAAGGAAGGTGGCCTTGCAGTCCCAGATCTCAAAGTATATTACAAAGCAGAGGTCATCAAAACAATTTGGTACTGGCTAAGAGACAGAAAGGAGGATCAGTGGAATAGACTTGGGGTAAATGACCTCAGTAAGACAGTCTTTGACAAACCGAAAGACCCCAGCTTTTGGGACAAAAATCCAGTATTTAATAAAAACTGCTGGGAAAATTGGAAGACAGTGTGGGAGAGATTAGGTTCGGATCAACACCTCACACCCTACACCAAGATAAACTCAGAATGGGCGAATGCCTTGAATATAAAGAAGGAAACTATAATTAAATTAGGTGAACACAGAATAGTATACATGTCAGACCTTTGGGAAGGGAAAGACTTTAAAACCAAGCAAAGCTTAGAAAGAGTTACAAAATGCAAAATAAATAATCTGGAATACATCAAATTAAAAAGTTTTTGTACAAACAAAACCAATGTAACTAAAATCAGAAGGGAAGCAACAAATTGGGAAACAATCTTCATAACAAAAACCTCTGACAAAGGTCTAATTACTCAAATCTATAAAGAGCTAAACCAGTTGAACAAAAATTCAAGCCATTCTCCAGTTGAAAAATGGGCAAGGGACATGAATAGGAAATTTTCAGTTAAAGAAATCAAGACTATTAATAAGCACATGAAAAAGTGTTCTAGATCTCTTATAATCAGAGAGATGCAAATCAAAACAACTTTGAGGTATCACCTCACACCTAGCAGATTATTCAACGTGACAGCAAAGGAAAGTAATGAGTGCTGGAGGGGATGTGGCAAAGTAGGGACATTAATGCATTGCTGGTGGAGTTGTGAATTGATCCAACCATTCTGGAGGGCAATTTGGAACTATGCCCAAAGGGTGCTAAAAGACTGTCTGTCCTTTGATCCAGCCATAGCAATGCTGGGTTTGTACCCCAAAGAGATAATAAGGAAAAAGACTTGTAGAAGAATATTCATAGCTACACTCTTTGTGGTGGCCAAAAATTGGAAAATGAGGGGATGCCCTTCAATTGGGGAATGGCTGAACAAATTTTGGTATATGTTGATGATGGAATACTATTTTGCAAAAAGGAATAATAAAGAGGAGGAATTCCATGGGGACTGGAACAACCTTCAGGAAGTGATGCAGAGTGAGAGGAGCAGTACCAGAAGAACATTGTACACAGACACTGACACATTGTGGTACAAGAGAACGTAATGGACTTCTCCAGTAATGGCTTTACAATGTCCCTGAACAACCTGCAGTGATCTATGAGAAAAAACAACAACAAACTATCCTCAAGCAGAGGACAAACTGAGGGAGAGACAATAAATTAGCACCCTAATGCAAATAACAACAACAAGGAAATGGGTTCAGAGCAAGGACACATGTGATACCCAGATGAATTGCGAGTAGGCTAGGGAAGCGGTAGGAGGGGGTTGGGGGGGAGGAAAAGAAAATGATGTTTCCAATGAACAATGTATGAAAATGACCAAATAAAATAATGTTTAAAAAAAAGTGGGTGAGGGGCAGAAAAAGGAAAAAAATAATATGCCAAGAATAAAAAAAAAGAGCATGAGAAACTGATGGTGAGCAGACTGATAAAATAACCATCTAGCCCAGGAGTCTCCAAACTTTTTACACTGGGGGCTAGTTCACTGTTCCTCAGATCATTGGAGGGCAGAACTATAAAAACCTAACTCTAACCCTAACCCTAATCCTAACCCTAATCAGGCAGCTTTATACACAATGTGGAATCCCGTCCCCCAGATCACTGCTCACCATGCTGATGTCTTCCATTGTGCAACCACATAATCCTTTGCGTGGCACCTCCTTTGAAGGTGCCACGCAAAGGATTATATTATGGGAAGTAGTACTGTATGTGAGCAATGCAGCAGCCATATACAGTGCTCCTCTCACTGACCATCAAAGAAAGTGTGAGGTGGGGGCCAGATACATGGTCTCAGGGGGCTTCATATGGCCCAAGGGCCTCAGCTTAGGGACCCCTTATCTAGCCCAATCCTCTCATTTTACAAACTGATGAAACGAAGCCCAGAAAGGTACAGATGAGAGATGCAAGAATAGTTTGAGAGAATGAAGAGAAAGGAAATAAAGCAGTCAACAACAGCTTCATGTCCGCTAAAAGAAAATAGCAATAGTCTTAATATTAAGAGATGTATAATTACTCCACAGTTATAAGACTTGGAAGGAAAATTTAACATCAAATCTCCTCATTTTACACACGAGTAAACAGAAGTTCAGAAAAATGAACTGACTTCTCCAAGATTTCCAGTTAATGGCCCATTTGGCTCCAGAACTCAGATCTTTCAACTTCCAGACCAAGTTCCTTTGCCCTGTGCCATTCTGAAGAAATACAGTGATGACTTACGAGAGTTAAAAATAAAGAATTGCTAGTAACTGCAGAATAGGAAGTTAATCAGGGAAGATAATAAGCTGCAAATCTAGAAGGAATTTTAGATAGCACTCATCCTAATTTTCTTATTTTATACAGCTACATTTCATGTAGGCATAGAATTCTGCAGTACCGAGTTCCAAAAGTCATTCCAAATTAATTAATTAGATCTCCAAAGCAAATTTAAGGTAGCACATTTTACTCAACAGAATTGACTATGCATACAGGCCAAATTAAGTCAAGTAGACATCTAATTAGCAAAGGGAAAAATTAATTTACTACAATGAATTTAATTTCCTAGTATTAAAATATACTTGCGAATATAAATTCAATAGGCATCAAATGCATATTGAGCATTGACCAAGTACAAGGTTCCATATCAGATATAGTGAAGAATTATAATAAATAAAGAAAAATAAAGGCTTTTCCACAACTTTAGCACTAGAAAAAAGGAATTTCAATTGCACCCAAGTTACAAAGAACAAAAAGAGACTAAACAGTAAAGCTGCGTTGAAGATAGCTGCAGGGCTATCATTGGATAGGAGCAAATTAGAAAGGGAGCAAAAACACCGAGGAAAAGCAACTGCTTGACTACAGAGAGAGGTTGAGGGGACATGATTGAGGAGAGACGCTAAATGAGCACCCTAATGCAAATACCAACAACAAGGAAATGGGTTCAGAGCAAGGACACATGTGATACCCAGATGAATCGCGCGTTGGCTAGGGAAGGGGGGGTTTGGGGGGGGGGGAAAGGAAATGATCTGTTTCCAATGAACAATGTATGAAAATGACCAAATAAAAGAATGTTTAAAAAAAAAAAAGAATTTATGGAGAGGTTCTTTGACCATCAGTCATTTGTTGTGGTGCTTCAGCTTTGGAGCAACTTACCCATGGACAAAATGGGTGAATGCTGAATCCAGTCCCTAAAACAAAATTTATTATCAATTTATTTGGGTTCAGTGGCATGTATATATATATATATATATATATATATATATATATATATATATTCCTCTGTTTAAGCTAACCACTGTTAAGTGGTTAAAAGGAACTAGAATGCTAAGGAAATCTAAAATTGAAGGAATGCAATTAGTGGGGTCTTGAACCAATGGCAGACTACATACTCCCAAACTCCTTAAGAGTACTAGAAGGGCAGCTAGGTGACTCAATGGGCTGAGATCCAGGCCTGGAGACAAGAAGTCCTGGGTTCAAATGCAACCTCAGACACTTCCTAGCTCTGTGACCCTGGGCAAGTCATTTAACCCTCATTGCCTAGCCCTTACCACTCTTTTGTCTTGGAACATAGTGTTGATTCAAAAATGGAAGGTAAGGGTTTAATAAAAAGAGTACTGGAAAACCTTGGAAGTGGGAAGAATTGCAACACTCTTGCCTTTTAGGTAATTGGGACCATATGTATAACCACATGCATATATAACACAACACATATAAACACACACAATGGTATGCATATACATGTATCTATATATCTATATATGCATGAATAAGGCAGGAGGTTTGAGATCAGTGTGCAAGTGTTTCAACTAGCTCACCAGAGTAGAACAGGGATGATGATGTTTGATTTTAGAGATGGAAATTGATACCAAGAGATTAATTAATATATTCATTCAATTGAAAATCATATATTAAGCATCATGTATGAGCAAAGGACTATATAGGTGCTAAGGAATATGCATGTATATATCAGCTACATTCTCTCCCCTCATGAACCATATAGCCTAGCAGAAGGACTTGTATTCAGTTTCATAAATGTATGTTAAATTCCCTAGTACACAAAAGGCACTGTGTAGGTGCTAGGCACCCAAATCCAAGAAGGAAGCCCTCCAGGAGCTTATAGTCTACAAAAGGGAAATAACATATACATAAAAGTAGTACAGTTCCTTTCAAGAGGGAGAGAGTACTAGCATCTAGGGGGAATCACAAAAAGTCTTGCATAGGAGACCACTTCCTATACCACTGTTGATCTATTGATTCTCAATGTTCATTGTTTGTTTCCAGGCAGACCAATATGGTGGAATAATAAGTTCAGTATGTTGGAAAGGACACGGCATGAAGATAAAAATGCTAGGGTGCCAATCTCAGCTTTGCCTACTAATTAGCAATGTGATCTTGGGCAAGGTCTCTCTCTGGACTTGATTAGTTAATCCATTAATTCATCTTTAAAATGGAGGGTTTCTAACATGTTTATTAAAGTCTATGATTATGATTCCAAGTGCTTAGGAGAATGAGGACATATTAAAAAGAGGCCACGTGTGCTAGTGGGAAGAGCAGATTTAGAAACAGAGTTTCTCTGCCCTTTATTAACTATGAGTCTGTAGGTAAAGACTCTTACTTTGGGGATTCATAACACCTTAAGCACCTTCCCAATGGGATTGTTTTGAAGATCAAATAATGTAGTGAGATGAAATGTTTGCAAAATTCCCATGTGAACTGGATTTAAGTGAGGTAGAGTCACACAAAGTCATCAGCCTCACTCTCTTTTCCGAGCATCCTAGACAAATATCAGTGCAACTCACAATGGACTAGGATGCAGTGGATGATCTTGGCATCTTTGATGTCTGACCAAGCCAGAACCTGGCTCTCAATTGCTGAGCCATCTAGCTATATCTTCTCCTCCCCCACCCCCCCAGTGACTTTTAATAGTACCTCTAGGAGCAAACATAAATTCTGTTGTTTGGCACTTAAAAAACGTAACACATGCTAGTTTCACTCTACTTTTTTTTTTAGCTTCATTATATATTACTCTGCTCTGGAGCTACTTAGATTCTGCTCCTCTGGTTCTACTCCTCACAGTCTGCATCAATTCGTGGAGGTCATTCCAGTTTCCATGGAATTCCTCCACTTTATTTTTTTTATTATTTTTTTAAATTATATTTTATTTGATCATTTCCAAGCATTATTCATTAAAGCCATAGATCATTTTCTTTTCCTCCCCACACCCCCATAGCCGACGCGTAAATCCACTGGGCATTACATGTTTTCTTGATTTGAACCCATTGCTATGTTGAAAATATTTGCATTAGAGTGTTCATTTAGAGTCTCTCCTCTGTCATGTCCCCTCAACCACTGTATTCAGGCAGTTGCTTTTCCTCGGTGTTTCCACTCCCATAGTTTATCCTTTGCTTATGAATAGTGTTTTTTTCTCCTAGATCTCTGCAAGTTGTTCAGGGACATTACACCGCCACTAATGGAGAAGTCCATTACGTTCGATTATACCACAATGTATTAGTCTCTGTGTACAATGTTCTCCTGGTTCTGCTCCTCTCACTCTGTATCACTTCCTGGAGGTTGTTCCAGTCTCCATGGAATTCCTCCACTTTATTATTCCTTTGAGCACAATAGTATTCCATCACCAACATATACCACAATTTGTTCAGCCATTCCCCAATTGAAGGGCATCCCCTCATTTTCCAATTTTTGGCCACCACAAAGAGTGTAGCTATGAATATTCTTCTACAAGTCTTTTTCCTTATTATCTCTTTGGGGTACAGACCCAGCAGTGCAATAGCTGGATAAAAGGGCAGACAGTCTTTTAGCACCCTTTCGGCATAGTTCCAAATTGCCCTCCAGAATGATTGGATTAATTCACAATTCCACCAGCAATGTATTAATGTTCCAACTTTGCCACACCCCCTCCAGCATTCATTACTTTCCTTTGCTGTCATGTTAGCCAATCTGCTGGATATGAAATTTGGTGCATACATGTTGAGTTCTGATATTTCCTCATTGTCTATACTGCCTTTTATCAGGATGTAATTACCTTCCCTATCTCATTTAGCTAGATCTATTTTTAATTTCGCTTTGTCAGATATCATGATTGCAATTCCTGTCTTCTTTTTATCTGCTGATGCCCAATAAATTTGGCTCCATCCTCTTACTTTTACCCTATTCCTCATGTATGTTTCTTGTAGACAACATATAGTAGGATTTTGGAATCTAATCCACTCTGGTATTTGCTTGCATTTTATGGGTGAGTTCATTCCATTCACATTCAGAGTTATGATTACCAACTGTGTATTTCCCAGCATTTTGATTTCTTCTCCTAATCCTGCCTTTTCTTCTTTCACCATTTCCTTCTATACCAATGTTTTGGTTTTAATCAGTCCCCCTAATTCCCACCCTTATTTTATATCCCTTTCTACCCCCCTCCATTCTTATTCCCCCCTTATTTCTTTACAGTCTTTTTAAACTACTCCCACCCTATCCCTCCCTTATACTGCTTCCCTCCCCATTAGTTCATTTATTACCCTTTTTCTTCCCTATAGGATGCAAATCTATTCTCTGCCCCAATGGATTGGATTGTTCTTCCCTCTTTGGGTCAATTTCAATGCACGTAAGAGTTGAGTATTTCCTGTCTCCAACCTCTTTAGCCTTCCAGTGTATTGATGTTCTCCCCCCTCCCGCCATGTGCTTCTTTGTGACATATAAATTTACCTCCTTTTGTTTCTTTTCCCATTTCTTTTAGTATTAACCTCTTTTTTAGCTTGAGTTGTATATATATATATATATATATGTATGCATAAATACAAATATATATGTATATTTGTATTTATGCATACATATATCTGTATACATATTTATGTCTTGGCATTTCATCCTATACAGTTTGTCACTGTTCCCTTTAAGTGTAATTCTTCTAGCTGCCCATGTGATAATAACAATTTTCAAGAATTACCAATGAACTCTTTTCTTATAGGGATACATATTTTAACTTATTGGGTTTCTTTAAAAAAAAGGGTGTTTTCAGAGACTAATACACTGTGGTATAATCGAACGTAATGGACTTCTCCATTAGGGGCGGTGTAATGTCCCTGAACAACTTTCAGGGATCCAGGAGAAAAAAAACACCATTCATAAGCAAAGGATAAACTATGGGAGTGGAAACACCGAGAAAAAGCAACTGCCTGAATACAGAGGTTGAGGGGACATGACAGAGGATAGACTTTAAATGAACACTCTAATGCAAATACTATCAACAAAGCAATGGGTTCAAATCAAGAAAACATCTAATGCCCAGTGGACTTACGCGTCGGCTATGGGGGGTGGGGGGGAGGAAAAGAAAATGATCTATGTCTTTAACGAATAATGCTTGGAAATGATCAAATAAAATATATTTTAAAAAAAAAAGGGTGTTTTTTGGTTTTGTTTTTCTTTTTTTCCTCTTTCTTAATTACCATTTGATGATTCTCTTGAGTTCTGAGCTTGGGCATCAAATTATCTGTTCAGGTCTGGTCTTTTCTTTTCAAATTCTTGGAATTCTTCTATTTTGTTAAATGGCTATACTTTCCCCTGTAAGAATATAGTCAGTTTTTCTGGGTAGTTGATTATTGGTTGTATACCTAGTTCCCTTGCTTTCCAGAATATTATATTCCATGCTTTTCGGTCCTTCAGTGTAGATGCAGCCAGATCCTGTGTTATCCTCACTGTGGTTCCCTGGCATCTGAATGAATTTTTCTTGGCAGCTTGTAACATTTTTTCTTTAGTCTGATCGTTCTTGAATTTGACTATAACATTCCTGGGTGTTGTCAGTTGGGGATTAAGTACAGGAGGTGATCTGTGAATTCTTTCAATCTCCACTTTTCCCTCTTGTTCTAGAATATCGGGGCTGTTTTGTGGAAAATTTCCTGTAGTATTATGTCCAGGCTTTTTCTTTTGTCATGGTCTTTTGGTAGACCAAGCATTCTTAAGTTGTCTCTCCTGCAATGATTCTTCTGTTTTGTGAATGAGGTGCTTCATATTTTCTTCAATTTTTCATTCTTTTGATTTTGTTTTATAGTGTCCTTCTGCCTTGTGAAGCTGCTTATTTCTAGTTGTTGTATTCTGGTTCCTAAAGACTGGATTTCATCTCTGTTTTTTTTTGTCATCCTTCTCCTTCTGGTTTGATATTCTTTGGAGGTCATCTTTCATCTTCTTTGCCTCATCTTTCATCTTCTTTGCCTCATCTTTCATCTTCTTTGCCTCATCTTTCACCTTCTTTGCCTCATTTTCAAGTTGGTTGATTTTGGCTTTCAAGACACTATTTTCTTGTTTTAGTTCAAGTGCCTCTGTTTCCATATGATTTATCTGAGTTTTTAAGTTCTCTTCCCAGTTGTCTTCAGCCTCTCTTAATTGTGTTTTGAATTGTATTTTGAGTTCTTCCAGAGCCTGTATCCAATTCACTGGGGTTTATGTTTTTTTGATTGGAGTTCTCTCCTCCTTCTCTGTTCCATTTGCTCCTTTTCATTGCCTGTATAGAAGATGTCAATTATAATTTCTATTTTCTTTTTTTTGTTTGCTCATATTTACCCCTTCTTTACTCCCTGCTCTTGTCTGAGCTCTTGTTCCTCTCATTTTTTTTTTGTGGTTTTGGGCTTTTCTTTTGGCCTTCCCCCTTGGCACTTTGCCTGTAAATTTCTCAGTGTACTCTGTGGGGGAGGATTGTTGGAGCTTCAGATTCCCTGCCCTCTGGAAGCTTTGATGTGGTTAAATCCAGCAGTCTGTGAGGTAGGGGTGTTTTAGCTTCAGCTTCCCTGCCCTCTGGAGGCCTTGATGGGATTAAATCCATCAGTTTGTGGGGGAGGGGTTTTGGAGCTTGAGCTTCCCTTCCCTCTGAAGACTTTGATGGGATTAAGTCCTGCTAGGTTTCTGAATGTGCACTGGGGCCAAAACCTTTGGAAGTGGGGGTCAATATGGACTGTCTCTGCTACTGCAACTATGCCTCCCACTCTATGCTCTGCATTTCTTCTCTAACTGCTTCCCCACTGACTGTGTTTGACTCTATGAGCCTGGCACAGCTTTTCCTGCAAGGTACTCCCTTCAGACCAGTGCCTTTGCCTGCCCAGAGGTTCCAGGCTGGAGGCTTAGTGCTCTAGGTGGGGGAGGGTTCATAGGACCTTCCTTCTTCCTTCCCCTTAAACTCAAGTGTTCTTGAATTCTGGATTTTGGGGGAGTACCTCTTAATTTGAGTCCATCAGGAGGATTCCTTGGCTCTGTCTTGTTGTTAGGGTTGATTTTCAGTCCCCTAGGAGCATTTTGGTTGTAATTGGTAAGGAAGGATTTTCAGAGGCCTGAACTTTTGCTGCCTCTATGCTGCCACATTGACTCTGCCTTCCTTGTTCACCAAATACAGGGTCTCAGGTCCATTCAGCAGTTTCTTCATCAGCTTCCAACTTGAACTCAGAACTCCAGAAGAAGATGAAGTTCATAAAAAGCAATTTTACAAATACTCACAAATTGATTGAAACTAGTATTTTATTTTTTAAACTCTTTTGTTCTGTTATAGAATTGATGCTAAGTATTTGTTCCAAGGCAGAAGAGTGGTAAGAGTTAGGCAATTGGGGTTAAGTGACTTGTCTACGGATACACAATTAGAAAATGTCTGAATCCAGATTTGAACCCAGGTCCTCTCACTTCTAGGTCTGGCTCTCTATCCACTGCACCATCTAGCTGCCCCATGAGATTAGCATTCTATCTGATAACTCTCAAGAGCTTATGGACTTTTTCTTCTTCTCTAAGGTTAAATGACTTTCCTTTTAAAATAGGAATTTTATATTTTGTTTTACATTTTGTGTAAAATAAATAATTTTGACTACATCAAATTAAAAACCTTTTGTACAAACAAAGCCAATGTAACTAAAATCAGAAGGGAAACAACAAATTGGGAAACAATCGTCATAGAAACCTCTGACAAAGGTTTAATTACTCAAATTTACAAAGAGCTAAATCTATTGTACAAAAAATCAAACCATTCTCCAATTGATTAATGGGCAAGGGACATGGATAGGCAGTTTTCAGTTAAAGAAAGCAAAACTATTAACAAGTGTTCTAAATCTCTTATAATCAGAGAGATGCAAATCAAAACAACTCTGAGGTATCACCTCACACCTAGCAGATTGGCTAACATGACAGTTATGGAAAGTAATGAATGCTGGAGGGGATGTGGCAAAGTAGGGGCATTAATTCATTGCTGGTGGAGTTGTGAATTGATCCAACCATTCTGGAGGGCAATTTAGAACTATGCCCAAAGGGCGATAAAGGACTGTCTGTCCTTTGATCCAGCCATAGCACTGCTGGGTTTGTACCCCAAAGAGATAATAAGGAAAAAGACTTGTACAAGAATATTCATAGCTGCGCTCTTTGTGGTGGCCAAAAATTGGAAAATGAGGGGATGCCCATCAATTGGGGAATGGCTGAACAAATTGTGGTATATGTTGGTGATGGAATACTATTGTGCTAAAAGGAATAATAAAGTGGAGGAATTCCATGGAGACTGGAACAACCTCCAGGAAGTGATGCAGAGCGAGAGGAGCAGAACCAGGAGAACATTGTACACAGAGACTGATACACTGTGGTATAATCGAACGTAATGGACTTCTCCATTAGTGGCAATGTTGTGCCCCTGAACAATCTGCAGGGATCTAGGAGAAAAACACTATCCACAAGCAGAGGACAAACTGTGGGTGTAAAAACACCGAGGAAAAGCAACTGCTTGACTACAGGGGTGGAGGGGATATGACTGAGGAGAGACTCTAAACGAACACTCATGCAAATACCAATAACATAGAAATGGGTTCGAATCAAGAACACATGTGATACCCAGTGGAATCGCGCATCAGCTATGGGAGAGGTGGGGGTTGGGGGGAGGAAAAGAAAATGATCTTTGTCTCCAGTGAATAATGTTTTGAAATGACCAAATAAAATATTGTTTAAAAAAATAAAATAGGAATTAAGGGGTAGCTGGAAGACTCAGTGTATTGAGAGCCAGGCGTAGATATAGGAGGACCTAGGTTCAAATCTGGCCTCAAACACTTCTTAGCTGCGTGACCCTGGGCAAGTCACTTAACTCCCATTGCCTAGTCTGTACTGGTCTGCCTTGGAACCAATATTGACTCTAAGATGGAAGATTAGGGTTTCAAAAAATAAAAATAAAATAGGACCTAGTCTAAGCTGTTATCTTTTCTTTTACAATACTCCTGCCAGTATGGAGTTTCAAAAAACTGTTCTTTTCTTCTTTTAAAAACTGTTGACATTTGGGAGTGCTTTTGTCAAATTTCCCATTTCCCATTTCTTTACATCTTTCTCACTGGTAGGATTGGCTCTAATTTATACTGTTTCCTTTCTCTGGATTTTAGTTTTCATTTTCCATCATACTTCTTTTTTAATACTTAAAATATTTATTAGTATGAATCAGTATATGTTAGCACAAGATAACAGGTACAGTTTTGTTGTCATTGTTGGAATTTGAGGATTTTTGTTGGGAGAAGTTGGGAATGCACTACTCTCTAATGGAAGTCCTAACATAGTAAAAGCATTCCCTCTATGCAGGAACTAGGTCCAGCCCAGTCAAAGCCTTTTACAAAAACACAAGAAAAAAGAACAACACACACCGCAAAACATCATGCTGACATTGGCACACTGGGGCTAGTTTAAAAAGGGTTCAAATCGTAAACGTATATCACCAGAATACTTCATAAGTCTGCATCCATGTCAGAGCTTTCTCATTCCCAAGTTAGCCTATTGCCCAACTTGCCCTGCTCCTTGGGGCGCCATGTAAAGTGGGGAGTGGGCAGCATAGGCTTGTTTTCAGCTGTCACATGTTACCACATTATGTCTGAAGGAAGCATCTCAGCCATGCCCCCAGCCCTTAACACAGTCCTAGGCATATAATTGACATTTAATAAATGCTAGCTGATGCATATACCCTGTAGGGAACGAGATTCATCCTCTTTGGGGCACAACTCCAAAACCCCTGTGAGAGAATGGATAATTTCAGACCCTCAAAATATTGAAGCCTGAATGGAAAATGCAAGTTTAGTATCATTAATGTACCATTTTAAAGTGAAAAAAAATGGCAAGTCAACAAGATATTTGTATCACCTTCTTGCATGTCACTTCTTCCTATCTTTGGCCTTTCTGTCCTTAAATGTGAAAGGGGGACTGTAAAATTTCATATTTACAATGTACATTAGATATCTATGTCAGACTCAGTCAATGAAAGGTATAACATGTTAGCTTAAGAAATGTAAAATCATATTTATACATGTCCATGTCTGTCTGTCTGTCTATCTATCTATCTATCTATCTATACACACACACACACACACACAAAGAGATAGAGATGTGGTAGGGAGAAAATAAATGGAAAAAAGGAATGGTGGAAGAAAGGGAGGGAAGCAAGGAAGGAAGGAAGGAAGGAAAGAAGGAAGCAAAGAAGAAAGGAAGGAAGCAAAGAATGAATGAAGGAAGGAAGCAAAGAAGGAAGGAAGGAAGGAAGGAAGGAAGGAAACAAAGAATGAATGAATGAAGGAAGGAAGCAAAGAAGGAAGGAAGGAAGGAAAAAGAAGGAAGGGAGAGAGAAAGGAAGGAGGGAAGAGAGAAGGAGGGAGTGAAAGTGGGAGGAAAGAAGAAATGTTGAGGGAATGATTAAAATGGCATTATGTTAACTCTGATGCTCTGGCCAGAGTTTGGAGGCATATTGTTTTTTAAGGTCACTCATTATATCCTGTGGTTACAGTTTATATGTTAACTCAGGCTACCTGCTTTTTTATTTTTATTTTTAACAACTCTGATGAAAAATCCTGAGTCCTCAAAGGGCCTTGGTACTTTCCAGAGAAGGCTCAATAAACATGTAAATGTGTTTTGCTCAGTCATGCTCTATCAACTCCTCACTGATTCTTTAAGTGATCATGATGGCTTTTCTCCCCTAAGACAGCTTCTGATAGAAAGAAACCATACCCAAGAGGTAAGGACAATCCCCTTGCAAGCTCTTCCCTTCTGAAGCAAGCCCTGGGTACACTGATGATTTTTTGGGGGTGGCGGTGGCGGGGTGGGGGTGCTATTCATGTTCTGCTATCAGCATTAGCCTTCTTTGTGTTAGAATTTGTCCAGGGTAATTCCCCAGCTGTGTGACACATGGAAATGATTCCTTACCTTCTCTGCTCCACTCCCTGCTCAGTTTAGACACTGACTCGGCTCATAGATTTGCACGTCCACCAGAGAGAAATGGCTTCAGTTTCTATTATCAAACTATTTGCTTCCAGAAGGATGTGCTGATCTGTGTCAGGCCCACAAGTATATTCAGTGCTGACAATAGACAGTGTAGGGAATCCCATAAAGTCCTTTCCTAGAGAGACAGAATCCCTCTTTACTAGGGTGTGTGTGTGTGTGTGTGTGTGTGTGTGTGTGTGCTTTCTTCTGTCTGAAATAACTACGATTCAATCCCGTACCACGACATGTAGAATGGATGGAGTATTTCCAGACCCCAAGATTAAAAAACTAACAAACCAGTTCTATCAGCTCCAAAATATAATTGGAGAATGAAACTGGCTGTGTGCACAGTGTATACAAATCTTGATCTTGATTATCAGCTTGGTTTTGTGTACTCCCTCGATTCTTGTCTTCTATACGGCCTTTTTCATCACAAAATATGGCATGGCATGAGATCCATATGGGTCCCTCAGGGAAAGCTTCTACCCAGGAAAAAAAAGGATCTGAGAACAGGGACTTGGGGATGGTTGTACTGTTTGTTCTGCAAGTCTTAAAAACTCCAAGAATTTAGCCAAGAATTAATTTCTCTCCTAGCTCTGGTATGAAATAATTATAAAGGCTTGGACAAATCACTCATCCTTTCTAAATCTTCCTTGGGGGTAAATGCTCCCTAAAGCTCTGCACGAGTTCTCACATTCTCTAGTTCAGTAGTGGATATGATTGTTCCCTAAACCACAACTAAGGGGCTCATGGAAGGGAAAAATGAGGACAAATTTCCTTGATGTCATGGTGCCTCAGTAAACATTGGAGGGGTGGGAGGTCCTCACAATATGGTAAAAGGACCATTGGTTTTCAAGGTAAAAGGCCTGGGTTCAAAACCCACCTCTTCCAATTACTACCTATGTGACCCTTGGGTGAATTACTTAACTTGATTTCCTTTTATCATCTACAAATTGAAGAGTATCTGTCTCAAGAACGTCTAAGGTCCCATCCAACTTTAATCCCTCGTCCCCTACCAAGAATCCTGCACTGAGAGGCTCTAAAAGTCCTGTCCTAATTTGAGCCTTGGTAAGAGGCTGTTTGATCCTAAGTTGGTAAGACTCTTGGAATGCAAATAGGATTTGGACTGGGGAAAGCTAGCTTTTCTTCTTATCCCTCTCAATCTCCACTTCTGCCCTCCACTGGATCCAAGCACTCTTTTGAAAGCTGAAAAGACAAAAGCTGTTCAAATCCTTCTATGTTATGGAAGAAACCAAGGAACTTGGCTTAGGGAGGTCACACCAAGACCTCTTCTTTGTGCAGAGAATGTGCAGGAGTCCACAGGATATCTTTTTGTTTTTTAAAATGCCCCCCCCCCCTAATTTTAAGGGTCCAGCTGCCACTTACTCGGGTAATTGCTTGGTAATGTAACCAAGCTTCGTGGTTTAGTCTGCAGCTTCTTTTACTTCAATTCTCTGTCTTGATGAAGAAACCATGGCAGATTCTGTGAGCAAGGAAGTACTCTGTACATTGAGCTCCTTGCTTGTCAAGATGCATGTTGATGCAGCAGGTTGTACCTCTTTAATAAAAGTCCCTGTTCCCTCTTAGTCTCCAGTCATATATATTCTTACACAGAAATGCCTTCTGTCTTTTTTTCCCCTCAAAGACTTTTTTCCTCAACCCCAAGTCATTTGTAACAATTTTCTCAGGTTTGCTATTCTACATGTACCTGAAACTTAAAATCTGTAATGCTAAACTATGGGGGGAAGCAGGAATCTAATAATTTCCCTTTCTTCTGATCTTTCATTTGGCCCTTCCATCTCCTTTCCTTTCTTTCAAATCAATTTTCCTCTTTTTTCATTGAATTGATATTTAGTTTGTAACTGGGGGATAGTTGAGTAACCACTCTGTTCTCTCCAGAAGATGTGTGAAGTTCAGGCTAAATTCGATGTATTCTTTAAAGACATTTTTTAGAGCTCATCTAAAATTTAAAAATAAAAAACGGGCTGAAAGTTCCAAGACTATATAGAAAATCGTCTTCTCACTAGTTAACTTTCACAGGTGACTGATTAGGTCATCAGCAAAGGCAGTGGGTCCAGGCCCAGAGGAAGTCAGAGAGGAATGAACCATCCCAGAATCCCCCACACAAACTGAGCCAACCAAAACACATCCTCTTTCTTACAAAACTTGAGTTTGAGGAGGGTTTAACAGAGAACTCAAGATATATATTCGTCATCCACCCACTGTCTTCCTTGGCCACTCAGTAAAAAACACTGTTTTAAGAAGAAAGAGTGAAAGGAGAGGGGGAAGGGTAAAATGAATAATCCAATCCATCAGTGTAAATAGTATGACTAAGGATGTTTCAAAAGTTTCTGCAAAATCTTTTCTCAGGGAGACTGTGATGTCTGCATATTTCTCAACATGCGGAGCTGGGATTTTTTTTTTTAAACAAGGCACTAAGTCACCAAGAGTGGGAAGTCCTTTTGTCAGTGCACAAGAAAATGGGAATTGAGTTCTTCAGGTACATCACATAATATCCCATGGGGTCAGCAACATCACCTGCTAGTTTGTGTTGTTTGCTTCCCAAGCTCCATTGCTCCATTGTTCCCATTTTCATGAGGGTCCAAGGGTGGGATCTGATGATGGATTCCTTGAAAGAGTTCCTCAATATTAATAGCACATTTTGTACTTGTTTCGACTACAACTGCTCCTATGGATTCAGCATATTCCTTGGCATCCGTCATAGGAACCTCCTGAATATCTGAGAGATCACTTTTGTTTCCAGCGATGGCCATTACAATATCTTCTGGACCGTGCTCCTTTAATTCTTTCACCCATTTCTTCAAGGTATTAAAAGAATCCTGTTTAGTGATATCATACATTATAACAGCTGCTGCAGATCCTCGATAGAACATGGGTGCCAATGAATGGAACCAATTGTAGGGCTGATGTTGTGGTCAAAGTGATCCTGTACAAATCAGCAAACAATGCAAACTTTCCAACTCCAGTATCCCCAAGAAGACACACTTTCACCTCTAGACACATCACTTAAACCCCATTGCCTAGCTCTTAACATCTTCTTTTGAACCAATACTGATTCTAAGATGGAAAGTAAGGGTTTAAAAAAAAAAACTAAGGTAGAAAATATCTGCCTATGTTCTATATAACCCACCCAGAAAACAAATCCTTTTGCCCTAAATTTTTAGTGTGTATAGTTCTAAGGAATGAATTCAAAGTCCCTTTATTATATTAAAGAAAGATCATATAAAAAAAAAGAAAGATCATATCATTCCCTTATTAGCACAGTAAATTATTTCTGATGGATAGAAAGGAAGAGGACAAGTGGAAAATTATTGGGCTTTAGATGAATAGATACTTAAAAAATTGTTTTCAGTTCCAAATTCTCTCCCTTCTTCCATACCTTCTCACATTTTTTGAGAAGACAAGAAATAAAATACTTATTATGCATTTGAAATAATGGAAAACATTTCTTAATCAGTCCTATTCTAGGTGGGGATGGGTGTGGGAGCAAGAAAAAGGGAAAAAAAAACATGTTTCAATCTAAAACCTGAGTCCATAGGTTCTCTATCCATAAGTGGATACCATTTTTCATCATGAGTCCTTTGTAGTTGTGGTGGATCATTTTATTAATCAGTTACTAAATCTTTCACAGTTGATTATTTTTCACATATTGCTGTTACTGTGTTCATTGTTTTCCTAGTTCTGTTCAATTCATGTTACATCTGTTTTTTTCAGTCTTTCAAGATTTTTATGAAACCTTTCATCATTTTTACAATACAAAATTATTCCATGTTGTTCATATCTTAGGATATATTTTATATCTTATATTATATTATACCATATATATATATATATATATATATAAGATGGAAGATTCATATATCTTAAGAGTTTCAGAATTGGAAAGGACCACAATAGTCATCTACTCTAACCCGAACTCAAAAGAATCAGGTGGGAAAATTGTGGAAACGGAATATTGTATTCAAACACCATTGGACTTTATTGATGAATGGATTGGTTTTGTTTACTACTTCTCTCTCCTCTCTTTCCTCTTTTCTCTCACTTTCCCTATTTGCCTTGTTTGTCATTCTCTCTCTTCTCATTCTTTCTCTATCTTTCTCTCTCCCTTTGTCCCTTCTCTTATCCTCTAATTTCCCTTGATACCATATCTAGCACCAACTATTACATGAGGCATTTCCTGATCCCCCCAAACTACTAGTGTTTCTCTTACCCTCTGAAATTGCCTTATATTTACTTTGAATAGATTTTATATCTACTAATATAGGCACATGCTTTATCCCTTGATGGAATATGTTTCTTAAGAGCAGGAAGTATTTCATTTTTGCTTTGAATCCCAGTATCTAGTGTAGTTCCCAGCATATAGTAGGCACTCAGTATGGAGAAAGGGGATCCACCCAAAGAGTTATTACAATTATGAGGGCTTTTGAAGGGCAGATTTGCAAGGAATATAAACAAAGGGAAGATAATAAAAGCATAAAAAATCGTTCGCCTTATTGATAACAAGAAAGTGGATTGAGGAAAAATGACATCTGCCAACTTATATTCTTACTCTAGCTTTTATACATACATACATACTTTCACACAGATATATTGGATTTTTCTCTATATGAATTGAGGGTATCCTCTATGAAGATGGTAGTAGCAGTAGCAGCAGCAGCAGCAGCAGCAGCAGCAGCAGCAGCAGCAGTAGTAGTAGTAGTAGTAGTAGTAGTAATAGTAATAGTAATAGTAGTAGTGGTGGTGGTGGTGATAGTAGTAGTTAGTAGTAGTAAGTAGCTAGGTGGAATGGTGGATAGAGTGCCAGACAGTAAAAGTTGAATTCAATTCTGCCCTCATGCACTTACTAGTTGTGTGACCCTGGACAAGTCACTTAACCCTGTTTGCCTCAGTTTTTTCATTTATAAAATGAACTGGAGCAGGAAATGGCAAGCTACCTAGATCTTTATCAAGAAAACCCCAAATGTGGTCATGAAGAGAAAGACCCTACTAAAAAATGAACAACAGTAGCAGCAGCAGCAACAGTAGTAACAATATTAGTGGAAGTAGCATCAAGTATTTATAAGCACTTTCAAGCTGGCAGCTAGGTGACACAGTGGATAAAGTGCTACATCCGGAGTCAGGAAAACTCTTCCAAGTTTGAAACTGGCCTCAGACACAGACTAGCAGCTGTGTAGCCCTGGGTAAGTCACTTAATCCTGCTTGCCTCAGTTTCCTCCTCTATAAAATAATCTAGAAAAGGAAATGGCAAACCACTTCAATATAGTCATTGAGAAAAACCCAAATGAGGTCAAGATGACTGAGTGAACAACAAATAATAATATCAAAGGGATCTCTTATATTGATAAGATTATAGATCCTTTTAAATACTACTGGATTATGAAGTAAAACTAATAATAAACTGAACCTGTAAGTTCATTTCTGATGATGAGGAAACCTTTTCTGCCAGTAACTGTCCTGAAATGTATGGCAATAAGTTAATAAGAAATGTTATTATTATTAAAGAAATAATAAATATCATTATTGTTTATATGAGTTAAAATCATTTTCTAGCATGGGATGTGGGGTTGGGACAAGTCATTCAGGAAAACATGCTCATTTGTCTAAAATAAGACATTTATTTTAAAAATGAGCTAGAAAGAGCTGTGCGTTTTCTCTTATTTTTACAAGTTGAGGCACATTGCTGAAGTCACATGAACAAAACTCGTGATTTTTATTTATCTTTGAGAGAGATGCTGAGACAGGGCTGAGAAAAGACTCACAGGACTAGATATGCTGCCCTTCCCTGGAGTCACGTGGGGTGACTACAGACTATAGGTTAAGGAAATTGAAATTAGGATTTAGAAATGGCCTTCATTAATAGAATTATTGAGATATGAAACGAGAAAAAAGGCTTCAAGGTAAATAGTCGAAGGTACCAAATATCAAATAACTGAATATTGGAAAGAATAACAGCATTTCTCAGTGCAGCCCATCACCAAAAGTACGAAGAGGCTATCGAAAGAGGAATGAATGAATTAATCCAGAACTTTATTTTTAAGTGTATTTTTTGTTTTCTCTTCATCTTTATTTATAAACATGTCTTTCCTTTTTTCCTCTAAATAAGGAATCCATCTCTTGTGATGAAAATGAAAGAGAGAGGAAAAAGCAATTGAGCAAAATTAACCAAAACATTGATGATTCTGTCCGTATATTTATTGTTCGTTCCCTATTCTTTCTCATCCCTGCAAGGATTTGCATACTTTCCTTATATATTTTGTTGCTGTTGAGAGGCACTAGAGGTGGAAATAGAAAGGCAAGAAGATACTAATAATTCAGAAGAGAGGTTTGGAAGTAATTTGCTCTCTTCCCATCAAACTTTTGTTATCATCATTCTTATTACCTTAAAATTAGTATTTCTGGCTTGTAGGTGACATAGTCAACAAGATAGAAGATGAAATATTTCTCCAGTTCCTAATAACTCAAAAAATCCAAGTGAGGAATCATGAACAAAAGAAGGGCAATGATATCTATGTCTACAGAATAAAAAAAAAGCCCAAGAAGGTACTAGAATAGTCTTGTGAATTAAGAGTAGAGAACACCTATCTCTAAGGTGCTTACCCAGGAACCTTTTCTTTACCTGTCTCTGTAATCTGACAGCACTTACAAAGGGACCCACAGGCTTACATTTTGGGATACACTCAGGGATTTCTCTGCCATCCCACCACACCTTCCCTTCCTCCATCATCCTGCTGCAACAAGCTGTGGAGAATAACTTGACTTGGCCCCTTGGGGGGAACAGTAATTAGAGAGGGAAATTGGAGATTACTCTGCTTGGAAAACTCCAAGGCTACATACAAGCCTATAACTGGATTAAATGTTTATTGATTAACAGACCCATCTTACTCTTCCTTTCCTGAAAAACCTGCAGATGCTGACTCAGTTCTGCCAAAAAACTAGAAAAGTGTGGCAAGAGGTTAACATGTATCCCTCTGCCAGGACTGAAGGAAAAGGGACAGGAATTTAGCTTGGGCTAGTTTTGCTCTTACAAGGTACTTGAATCGGGAACTGGGGCCAGTGAAAAGTAAATTCCTCAATATGAGAAGAAGCTAAGAAAATAATGCAGCCCAGTTTCAAGGGTAAAGGCGCTTTCATGACAAATCTGCAATTAGAAGAAACTGAGGCACAAAAGTCTGAGCACAATTTATTTATTGGCAAGACTAGTAATTACAAGTAATGGAGACCAATGGGCCCTTTGTGATCAGAGATGCAGTTATACAATTTGGTTCTATGCGATGATTATATGAGCTTTATTGGTGCAAAACTAAGACTGTGATTGGTCAATAATTATGTTGACTTGCAGGAGATATCTTCCCAAGTCCATGGCATCAGGGGGAGCACAGCGTTCATTAACATTCTCTGGAAAATGCTTTGGAAGGTCCCCAACTCACCATTCCCTGTATCAGGGGAACCCAGTGCTAGGAAAAACATGACCAGGTTGAGTCATCCTCCATTCATCTTTTTTACTTCTCTCAAAAGGCATGGTCACTATTAAATAGTATTCAGAGTCATCTAACAGGCATCATAAGACTTTCACAACAGAGTTCTGAATCTCAGCTTTGTCATATTGGTTATAATGATTAATAACGCTCTTACCTATCAATCAAACAATAATTAATTTCACACCTACCACCAAAAGGGGAGTCAGAGAGTGAGTGATATAAGAATATAAAGGGGAAAAATCCATTTAAACCACCAGATTACAAGAGGAAGAAGATTCAATTAAAACAGACACCAAACATAATCAAAGAGATATTAAAATTAGAAAAAGAAGCTAAATACCAAAAATATCCAAAAGATTACAAACATCTTTAAAGGAATATTACAAGAAAAAAGAAATTGAAACATCTTATGAAACAGAGAACTTAAGATTCTCAAGATAATATGAATCTATATGTTTCTAAAAGGTTTAAGAGAGAAACCAGCAGCTTGACAAAAGATTGAAAGGAAACAGGGAAGAATTTATGGTATGCACAGAAAAAAAATTAGCAAAAACCAACCAACCAAGCAAAAACCAAAATAAAATCTAAGTCTATTTCATAAGTCTTTCCAAAAAAGGAAAAGATAGAATGATAGACTAGGAATGCAAATGTATTGAAGTAAAAAAAATTAAAAACATTAGAAGAACATGATCTCTATACAAGCAAAACACATTGATCTCCAAGATAAGATGTGTAGAGAAAACTTAAGTAATATTGACTTCCCAAAAGAACACTATTAGTTAAAAAACCTGAACACCATAATGCAAGAAATAATTAAAGAAAGCTGCCCAGAACTTCTGCATACAGAATTTGTTCTTATAGAATTGAATCAGTTACTTATATATCTTCGAAAGAAGATTTTTATGTTAGAAAATTTGCCAACTTTTCTCATCACCTGTCTTCATTTTAGCTTCAATGGTCATCTTTTATGATTAGGGTATGTAAGTAGAAGACTAATAGGAAAAGGTAGGAGAATAACATTTGAATCTCACTTCCTCCTGACCTGGTCAAATGAAGAAAGAATATTCACCTAAATGCAGAAATACTTTTCATCCTTTCTCTGCCCGTCACTCCAATGATTCCTTTCTTTTTTCTATATTTAAAATTCAGAGGTGGTTGGAAGAGAACTTTTACTGAATGAAAGGATGATTTCCCCATCTCCCCTCTCCCTAATGGAGGATTATACTATTTTTTTGAGTAAGTTGTTTTTATTCATAAGCCTATATCATTTGCTTTCAAATTTCCTATTTCAATATTTCCATCCCTTTATTTTCAGTTTTATTCATTTGTTTTGTTTTTAAATTACATACATTTATAGATTACTTCCATTTCATGAGAGATCTCATAACAAAGTAATAGTTAAGTTATAACAATTCACATGTAGCATCCCCTCAAGTCTCTTAAAATGAACAGAAATCTATTTTTCTTTCCCTAGTGAACCTATCTTATTTAAAAAGGTAAAGAAAAGTACTATTTTAAGAATTATTTTTTTCTTTCATTAAATATTTCCCAATTACATGTTTTGGCAATTTGGCAATCCATTAAAAATTTTCAAGTTCCAAATTCTCTCCTCCACCATCCCTCCAGCCTCCTTGAGAATGTAAACAATTTGATATTGATTATACATGTGAAATCAGGCAAAGCCTGACATGATAGCCATGTTACAAAAGAAAACACAAATACATTTAAACAATAAAAATAAATAAAGGAAAAAATATGGTTCAATCTACATTCAGAATTCATCAGTTCTCTTTCTTGAAGAGGATAGCATTTTTCCTCATGGGTCCTTTGGATTATCTTGGGTCATTGTCTTGGTGAAGTCTTTTATAGATTATATGAATGGTATCACTGTTACTGTATGCAATGTTTTCCTGGTTCTTCTCACTTTACTTTGTATCAGTTCATATGTCGTCTCAGGTATTTACTGAACCATTTTGCTTGTCATTTTTTATAGTACAATATATTCCATCAAAATCATATATGACAACTTCTTCTGCCATTCCCCATTTGATGATTATCCCCTCAATTTCCAATTTCTTGCCACCACAAAAAAGCTACTATAAATATTTTTGTACAAATAGGTCCTTTCCCACTCCCACGCTCCCTTTTTAAAAAATCTCTTTGGTATACAGACCTAGTAGTAGTATTTCTGGGTTAAAAGGTATGCATAGTTTTATAACCTTTAATCATATCTCTAATTTGTTTTCCAGAATGGTTGAACTGATTCTCAACTCCACCAACAATACATTAGTGTTCCATTTTTTCTATGTCACTTTTGTTTCTGTCATGTCAATCTGATAGGTATGAGTTGGTATCTCAGAGTCATTATAATTTGTTTTTCTCTAATTAGTAGAACATTTTCCACACGACTAGAGAAAACTTTTATTTCTTTGTCTGAAAATTACCTGTTCATATCCTTTGACTATTTAATAACTGGAGAATAAATTGTATTTTTAGAATTTGACTCGGTTTCCTATGAATTTGAGAAATGGGACCTTTATCAGAGATTCTTGCTATAAAATGTTTTTCCCAATCATTTTCTGCTTTTTTCCTAATCTTAGTTGAATTGATATTGTTTGTACAAACCTTTTTTTAATTTGATGTAATAAAATGTATCCATTTTACATCCTGTAATGCTTTTTAACTCTTGTTTGGTTATAAATTCCTTCCTCATCCAAAGATCTGACAGCTAAGTATTCCAAGCTCCCCTAAGTTGCTTATGCTGAATCTTCTTTTTTTTTTTAATTTTATAGTATTTTATTTGATCATTTCCATGCATTTTTCATTAAAGACAAAGATCATTTTCTTTTCCTCCCTCCCACCCCCCGTGGCCGACGCGTGTGAATCTTCTTTTTTTTTAAGAAGGAGAAACAGTACCTCCATTACAACATAAAGGAAAGTCCTCAGGAAACCTTAGAGTTCTTTATAAATTCTTGTCATCATCTTTATCATCATCATCACCCCAAACTGCATCTAGCATTGTGCTGTGAAGCCATTGGGTAAGGGAGTAACTATTGTGTACTAGTAAAAAATGCTTTGTCTCATATGACCCCAGCACCAAGGAAGCATTTATTCTAAGGCTTAATTACCTATAGACCATGCCTAGCTCCCCCTCCTTAGCTACTTGCTTGCTGTAACATTGTGAGTGCTCTTTCCTGGGTCTCTGCTCCTCATTCTTCATTCATTAGGATTTCAGACTGTCCCATTGCCTTGACCTACAAGTTCAGCTCTTTGAAATGTTGTCTAAGTTTGAGCCCTGAGTGGCTTTGGGGGTTTGGATTGGAAAGAGCAGTTTATGGCATTTCTGAGTCATTAATCTGGAATTAGAGAGGAGAGAAGGCTGGCGATGCTATTTCTCTTTGGGCACCTGCTGTTCCCCTCTGATGTCTGCCATCCTTGTTGGGGCAGTTTTACTCTTCTGGAACAGATCCCCAGCCCTTCTTTTCTCTGCAGTTATTAATTGTTGTTTCGGTTGAACTGACTATCTTGAGAAAGATATGCTTCTTGTGGGAGTGTGCTAATATTCCAGCAACCCCTACCAAAACTCTTGGTTTCTGGATTTCCAGAGAAGACCAACAAATCTGAGAAAGACACAGACTTTTAATGCTCACAAAATATTTTACTTGTTCTACAAACATAGCATATTCAATCTGTTTATATTTTTTAAAGGAATAGTGGTCTCCATTATCAGTCCATTATTTACTTTTAAAAATATTATTTATTTTTAATTCTTAAAAAAATTTGTTCCATATTTTCTCTCTCACTCCATCTCCTCCCCTCCCCTTCTTCTGTAACTGATGCTGATATTATGGTTCTGATGGAACACGTGTTATCATCTCTTCCTATTAGAATGTAGACACTTGTTGAGAAAGTAAGCAATATGGCATTAATTATCATGTGAAATATTTCCATATCAGCCATGTCACAAAAAGCAAGAAAAATAAATCTTAAAAAAGATACTTTAACTTGTGCTTAGAGCTCAGCAGTTCTGTTTTTAATCACGAGTCTTTTGGAACTATCAGTCAAAAATATATTTTGTAAGTGCCTACTATGGGCCAGGAACTAAGATAAACACTATAATTAAAAAAAAAGGCAAACAAAAGCCCCTACCCTCAAGAGGCTCACACTTGTTGGAAGAGAAAACATTAAAACAACTTTGTGCTCACCATATATATATATATATATATATATATATATATATATATATATATATATATAATTAATTAGAAATAACCAACAGAGGGAAGGTACTAGTAATCAAGGCAGTTAGTGACAGCCTTCCTATAGAAGAGAGGATTTTAGCTGGAATTTCAAGAAATCTGGGTAAGCCAGGGGGTGGAGATGGAAGGGGGGAGGAACACTCCTTTCCAATTTTATTTTTAGTCCAGATCTATAATTGTATTATTGTGAGAATCTTAGGTAGTTGTCTTCAAACACCAAGAAGTTAAGTGATTTGTAGGTAGCACAACTAATAGTTGTTAGCGACAGGATTTGAACCTAAGTCTTTTAGACTCCAAGACTATGCTCCCTCTCCTCCTATTGTTATAATTAATGGAACGGAGATTTATTTTGGTGTGTGATCAGGTTCTTGGCATGTAGACTTTAACTTAAGTGCTGCTATGATTGACCAGCAGTCAGAAATCTAACTCAATATTTCCCAGGAGTTCAAATGTTTGATAAATACAAATTAAACTAAGAAGAAAAATAAATAATTCTTCGTAAAGGTTAACTTTATCCTATAGTTATTGTAGAAATCTTTATTCAAATCTTAATTATTTTCTCAGTTAATTTTCTTGTCCATGATTTATCTAAGAGAAATAATTCCAGTCGGCTAGACTAACAAGTAATCATTTTCTCATTATATAAATAACGTGATTAGATTAAAATGAAAGAAGAACTTTTTTCCCCTTAAAACTACACAGAGACCTGACATAGCTAGGTGATTCCCAGGGAGGGAAAAAAACTGCCAGGAGATCAAGGGAGAATTTTTTTAGAAAACAAGGTTACAGTGAATTCCATTGCTAATCAGTACCTAAAATTGGACTAAATCATTCCCTCTCTTGCTGACGTATTCTCTCCACTTTTCAGTTGAATGACATACTTTGATGTGGAAGTCCATAGACTTTTCTAGTTTCTACATGTAGTTATTTTTAAACTTAGATCTGTGTATATGTGTGTGTGTTGTGTCCTCTCTAAAGATCTACCACTGACCACCTTCATGTTGACCTGGAACATTACATCATCAATATCTCCCACTGAAAAAGAGTTTTGTATAAATGGTCTTTGAGTCCAGGATTATAACATTTTGGTAGCTACTTCTATTTAACTGGTTTCCTTTGTAATCCTGTGTATTTTATTTTATGCAATTTAAAAGCAGAAAGGATCCATCTACTTCCCTAGACAGCCAAAGGGGGCCATCCCACAAAAAGGCTTAAACTCCCCTCTACTCAAATTGGCTTGGTTAGAGTTGCCAGTTAAAGGGTTTTGATGATGATTTTACGTCTACCAAAGGGCTGTGTATTAGCACCATCTTTGTCCATTGGATAGTCCCCAAACACGGAGTTCTTTTCTTGGAAGTAGTCATACATGCCAGTCTTAAAGGGCTCCTAGAAATCATCTGGTTCAAATCCATTTTACAGAAGAGAAAAATGAAGCCACATGGCTTGTCCAAAGTCACACAGTGAATAAATGATGAGGCTAGAATACTCTTGTCTTGAGCAGGTCAAATAATACGATGGCTTTGTTGGCTACCTTGTTGCCAAATCCATAAGCTCTTCTTCTGACTTTAAGGAACAATCTTTAAAAAATCCAAAGTACACTCATATCTGTCTCTACTTAAAGAATATATAAAAGGATTCATTTTCCTTATACTGACAATTCAGCCTTTCTAAATTTGAGTGAGATCCGGGAGATAATGGCTTTTGTAATATCTTTGCTATATGTCTTTCAATATCCTTAAGCACATATTAAGCAAATTCTCTGGGGTAAAAAAAAGTGCCCTCCTAATTCCATTGAAAGGATACCTGGGGACAGTTTGGTTGTTCAGTGGATTGAGAGCCAGACCTAGAGGGGAGGGGGGTAGAGAAGAAATAGAAGGGGAGGTTCTAGGTTCAAATCTGGCCTCAGACATTTCTTAAGGCTGTGACTCTGGGGAAGTCACTTAACAACCCTAATGCCTAGCCTTTGACACTCTTGTGATTTGGACAAATACACAGTATTGATTCTAAAAGAGAAGATAAGGGTTAAAAAAAGGATTCCTCATATGCAACTAGAAGTATATCAGTTACAGGATACCAGACTACTCTATCTGGCCATGACACCTAGGCTGTCTTTCCTCTGAACAATACCAAGCCCCCCATCCCACAAGCTTCAACCACAAAATTAACCATTTTGGCTTCCATGTTGTTAGCCAGGACTACCTCATGTCAATCCAGGAATTAAAGCTCAGAAATGAAAGGCAAATGAATTACTCCTGGGCCATAAAATCCAACAAAAAGACATTCTTTACAATCATATTAAAATTAAAAATATTGTAATTAAAAATCAGAAATATTAAAATTACTTACAATGATATTAAAAGTGTAACATTCCTAATTAAAATAGCTACTACTCCCTCAGTAACATTTTCCAAAGCAGCAATGCTGGGTCAGTAAGATATTTGAAAGGGCAGTTAAAACTCCATCATATCTCAGGAGCCCCAACTCCTCCTGATCTAGACTTTTTTTTAATGTGACAAAGTAACTACATCAAAGGTTCAGGTATTATTTCCCCAGACGAACTAAATTCCAATTTATTTATTTATTTGTCTATTTAAAGGGAAACCAACCCATCCCATGTTAAATAGATGTTCCTCCTGCCATACAAGGAACTACTCTGATAGTTTCCATCCACATTCAAAACTACAAGAGGATGTATATTTAAGCAGAAAACAAACAAACAAGCAAACACTGGGGAGAGCTATATCCTGAAGAGATCAGGAAAAAAGGGGAAAAGACCTACTTATACAAAAATATTTTTAGCAGCTTTTTTTTTGTGGTGGCAAAGAATTGGAAACTGAGGGAATATCTATTGATTAGGGAATGGTTAAGCAAGCCATGTTATATGGTTGTAAAGGAAAACCATTGTACCATCAGAAATGATGAACAGAATGATTTTAGAAAAACCTGAAAAGACCTCTATGAAGTCATACAAAGTAAAGTGAGCAGAACCAGGGAAACAGTGCCTACATTCATGAAAATATTGTATGTGATCAACTGTGAAAAACTAAACTATTATCCTCAAAAATAAGGTTTCACAAAAACTCCAAGGGACTTATTACTAAAAAACAAAACAAAACAACAAAAACTACTATCCACAAAAAAGAAGAAACTGTTGGAATTTGACTACAGATCAAAGCATGTCATCCTTCATGAATTTTTTATTGTATATATAAATGTGTCTTCAATCCTGACATGAGGAATATGGAAATATATATTGGATGTAAGCACTGATATAACCTATATCAGACTATTTACCACCTCAGCGAGGGGGAGACGGAGGAAGGGAAAGAATCCCAATCATAAAATGTCAGAAAACATTCAGCAAAAATTGTTTCTAAATGTAATTGAAAAAAGAAAAGACAAAACTCTGGTGAATAGTGATGGTCCACTCTAAAAACCAATTGATTTGAACAAGTTGAAGTGTTAGGTGAGAAGAATGTGAAACAAAGACCAGATGAGTGTCATGGGACCATGGAAGCAACACAACGAATGTGCTCTGGGGAAAATAAATATTTTTCTTCGTTTTCTCTCTATTTTACTCATGTTTCAAAGCTGGTACTTTGGGAGAGGCAGTCAGAAACACTTCTCATATATGCTTTTATGTTTCTCCTGCCTTGCTAGGTTTGTGAATCTTACGCACAAACTTATTCAGTCTTGGATACAGATCATCCAAAATTGTTTCCTGAGGGAGGATAAACCATGCCTCCGATTCATTATAAGAAGAGCTATCTCTAACCAGCTGAACCCACTCCCTGTCTTTGGAGAGGTTAAGCATCTTTCCTTGGGGCATTCAACTTGAGTGTGCTCAGGAGGGGGCCAATAAGATATGAAGGGACTCTAAACATGTTTTATGAAGAACAGATTATTAATGTAAGACTAGAAAAACGACCATAACTACCACTAGCTGACATTTATTTAGTGTTGTAGCACTTACAAAGCTTTTATGGATATGATCTCATTTAATCTTCATAACATTCTTGTGAAGTCAGCCAGACAGATATTATCCCTGTGTCATGGGCAAGAAAACAAGCTCAAAGAGATTTCAAGTGATCCAAGATTTAGCACTGACATCATAAGTACTTTCAGATAGTTCAAGGACTGTTATTAGAAAGATTGGCTTGATTTTGTGTGAATTGGCAAGGTAGGACTAGTTTTAGGATGGATGATTTCAGTATAAGAAAGAAAAGTACCATAATTAGAGTTGCCCCCAAATAAAATGAGCCACCTCAGAGAGTAGTTAGCTGTCAACTGGGAGGAAAATAAGGCTTCTGCCTCTCTCCAGAAGGCAGGAATAGAACCAAATCCATGGAAGTCACAGAGATGGAGATTTCACCTTAACCCAAGGAAGAACTTTCCAAAAATGGAACAAACCAGAAGTGGAAGGGCTGTCTCACTTTCTTTGTCATTGCACACGTTTAAATAGTGTAATGATGTGCACCTGTCAAGAATGTTGTTGCTGTTCAATCATTTTTAATCTTCTCTCTGTGGAGAGGGATGCCAAATCACCCATTACAGTTCACAGTGGGTCTCCTGATGTCAGGTAGTAACAATGAGCAGGGGAAGCAAAAGCAACATTAGAATGGCAGAACAGAAGAAATGCCTCTGATATAACCACTGATTCTTCTTTGTAACTCATTGGGTCTGACTCTTTATGACCCCATTTGGAGTTTATCCTGTTTGCCTCAATTTTCTCCTCTGTAAAATGAGCTGGAAAAGGAAATGGCAAGCCACTCTAGTTTCTTTGCCAAGAAAATCCCAAAATGGGGTCATGAAGATTGAAAAAAGACAAAGAATATCAGTGACTATACATTTTTAGAGATACAATCCTGATGTTCCCTTTGTTTCCCCTGTTCATTATTACCACCTTATATCAGGAAACCTATTATGAACCTCATTTTTGGCATCACCCTCCACATGGAGCAGATTGTCCCAATTGTAGACTCAGTTGTTTCAATGTGGGGAGGAGGAGGATTTTTGGTCTTCATTCTCTTCTTCATTTGTTCATTTTTTTTCAAGTGGTTGAAAATTTTATTTTTTTGTTTATTTGTGCCCTAGCCCCCCTTTTCCTTTTTTTCCTCACCATATTCTAGGCAAGGTTATTCACAACACCAAGATTAAGATTGTTCAGTAATAGTCCCAACATGATTTAAATGGTGGAAATTTCTCTTTAAGACCTTTCATACCCTTTCATACCTTTCCACCCAGGAATGGGGTACGATAGAATCAATACCTACTAGAATTCTTTGCCTTCCACTTTCCCCCAATATCATGTAGGTTGGGTTAGTTCTTTCCTTGAAAGTCAAAAGAGTCATCCTTCAAGACTTGATTGGTCCAAGGTCCAAGGCTTGGTTGCTGAAGCTTGGTTGCCATTTATATAGCTTCTTAGTGATCTCCAAGAGTAATGATATGGTTTCCTAGTAACTTAAAAGGCATAAATGACTGACCAATGATGTGAAGTCCAGGTCCTTCCAAATTTTATGGATATACCAAGATCATGCCCTGCTGACCGGATATACTTCTGAATGGAGGCAAGGATGGTCATGTCTATCTAAGCTAACTACTATATTCTTATTGAGTTTCCTTTCTGTGTTATGGCTAAGCAAACTTGTTGATTGTTGAATAACCTATGTCAAAGATGACACCATCATCCCCTGCATCCCAGGTCATGAACTATCAACCTGACAAATGACTAGAAGAATGAGATTGATGACTTTGTGTAACTTTGCTTCACTTAAAACCCAAGTCAAGTCAAGACATCATCCCATGATATTATTGTTCCTCTTAGAAATAGAGGACAAACAATGAAAATAAGAATAAAAATAATGGACCTATATTGGACCCATCACCCCTCACACAACCCTGTCTGCCCTGTGCCATTCCATCTAGGTTAGCCAGGTAGGAAAAGTGACATGCCCATTCATATTACTTGTTTAAATTTTAAGTCATCAAATACAATCTGTTTGGCAAGACAGAACCTCCAGGATTTATTATCCACCTTCCAGACCTCAGATTCTAACACATGACTTCCTGATGAAATCCAAAAGAACCTTTGCTATCTACTCCAAAGAAGCACTCTTAGGATTTGGGGGCCTTACAGCATCCCTCCAGTTGAACTCGTTTATATATGTTTTTCCCCCAATTAGAGTGTGAATGTCTCGAGAGCAGGTCCTTTTCTTGCTTTTCCTATCTGTTTCCCCATCACCTAGCACAGTGTTTGCACAAAGTAAGGACTTATTTTTTCCATTTATTCATTCACAAATTCATTCAGCATTCAATATTATTTTTACAGTTAAATACTGGATGAATTGGAGAAGGAACAGACTTGAGTCAGGAAGACTAAGAAGGAGGCTAATGCAATAGACTTAAGTGAGAAATGATGTGGGCTTCTGTGAACAGAAAGGATTGGATCCAGTAAATAACCTAGAGACAGAGTTGACAAACTTTGGTAACTTGGCCTCCCACTAGACACTAGGGATACAGAAGTTAAATTGTCCTTTCCCTCAAGGAATGTTGAGTCTTCTGAGCCTCTGGCTGTAAAATGGTAATAATAATAATAATTATATTATCTGTTTCATAGAGTTATTGAGACACAAGTAACATAATTTAAATAAAACCCTGCACAAATCTCAAAGCACCATGCAAATGTCAGCTATTATAATTATACCATGTTACCTTTTCCTAAAGAGCTTCTGTTTTCAGATTTACTGAGTTGTAAATCACTTGTCTCATTATAGTTGGCAAAAAACAAATTGGATTTTTTTCACCTGGGATAATTGCTTCCAGTTTAAAAATAGCTTCAGTTTCAGATTGACTATGATGAGCTGATGCCAATTACAACTTATTGCATTTTAGAAATGGTTTGTCATTTAAAGCCCTGCATAACTTGACCCCTTCTTAACTTTCCAGGCTTTTTATACCTTATTTCACTCTATGTACTCTACAATAATGGGCCACTGGCCTCCTTGCATACTGGCTGGTCTCTTTGATGTTCCTTGTACAGTATACTCCATCGCCAGACTTCACTGGCTGGTTGCCATATCTGGAAAATTCTCCCTTCTCTTGGCTTCCTGGTCTCCCAAGTGTCAGCTAAAGTCCTACTCTTTGGAAGAAGCCTTTTCCAATCCTCCTTAGTTTTCGTCCCTTCCTTCTGAGACTGCCCCCAAGGCAGCCTGTATGGCATACCTCGTTTTTTGAATATTCTCTGCCACATTAGACTGTGAGCTCCCTGAAGGCCAGGACTGATGCTTTTTTCACTTTTTTTTGAACTCCTGAAGATTGACACTGTGCCTAGCACATCAGGAGGAGCCTAATGAATGTTACAAGTTGATTAGCTATTATATAAACTAATTAATGACTAAATTTTCAGAAGAAATTCTCTGAGAAAAAGCAAAAAAAATTACAAGCTTCAAAGAAACATTTGGATTTCTTGCTTACTAGGGAAAGTCTGTCTCCTCTGCTGTTTTGAAAATGAGTTAGTGGGAAGTAAGAACTATCATAAGTAAGAAGTACAAGGGTTGACCCAGGAAGAAGAGCAAACAGAGGTCTAGTCACCTAATAATGCGCCCTGTTGTAGGGCAATGAGGGAAACTGGCAGGAAAACCCTAATCAGAAATAAGAGAAAAAGGAAATATCTACTGGATATCCAATTCTAAATATCCAAAAGACAATTGGAGATGCAGACTGGAGTGAGCAGAGAGGTTAGGGCTGGGTAATTAGATTTGAGAATTATCAGCATGGAGATATGGTATCCTTGCAGCAGCTATCCCTTATTGATAAAGAAAGAACACTGGTTTTGGAGTTAGAGAGTCTTTGTTGAAGTTCATTTTTTGGAAAGCCATTAAATATTTATTTAATTTATTTTTGGTTATATTAAAGTGCTGAGATTGTCTCCTTCCCACTCTCCCCACCTCGTACTAGGAAGTTATCATTTGACTCTATTTATATGTATATATGTAAAACTGTGTCATGCCTTTGTCTATTTATCAGTTCTTTTTCTGGAGGCAAGGATTTCTTCAAACACTATTGCTATTGCTGTATAGAATATTCTCTTGGTTCTGGGAAAATTATTTTTATCTCTCTTAGGCTCTTTCTCTGCTTGTAAATGGCCTGACAACATAGGGTTGTAGTGAGGGTCAACTATGATGACTTGTTTTTGTCAGCCCCATCTACAACCTTCATTCTACGTTTTATTCTTTTCTAGTCCTTGCTTCTATATTCAATCAGTTACCAAGTCCTATAAATTCTTCCTTCATATTTCTTGTGTCTTTCTTTCCACTTCTAAACTAATGTTATATAGGATAGATCTAATGATGTCATTGTGTTAAATAGTGATGATTTTAAAACCTAAGCTCTGGGTCAGCATTAAAAATCCTCCACAATCTAGGGCTAATCTACTTTTCTATCCACATTTCATATAACTAACTTTTGTCTGTACAGCATTCCAGCCAAATTTGACAACCTTGCTCTCTCCTGAATACACCCCATACTTTTCAGTCTTCCCCCCTTTGCTCATGTTGGGTCTTGAGACTGGAGCATCCTTTCCACCATTCTTCTTTTGCTGAATTCCTATCCCTACTTTAAAACCCGACTCAAATTCTACCTTCTCTAAAGAAGCCACCAGTAAGTCAAATAAGGTGATATCACCTCCCCGCTGGCTTTAAAAGAAATGAAAAGAAAACATGAAAAACATGAAATAGTCACCTTTAAGCAAAAAAAAAAAGCAACATAAAGGGTCCAAAGGATCTGACACTGGTCCTGGAGTCATGAAGACTTGGGTTCAAATCCAACCTCAACTTACTAGCTGTGTGACCCCAGACAAGTCACTTAATCTCTGACTGCATCAGATTTTATAACTATAAAATGGGAATAATAACTACTTCCCAGACTTATTGTGAGAATCAGATAATACTTGAGTATTGACTATCAATGAGTACTCATCACAGTATGTAGCACATAAGAGGCACTTAAAAATGCTTGTTCCCTTCCTCATCTCTCTACTCTGACTTTTTATTCTCTGCTTGGTGTCCTGCCTAAAATGCTCTCCTTCTCAGAGATATGCTCTTAAATGTTTAGCAACTGATTTCTCTTGGGGGGGGGGAATGTACATAGGACCCACTTTTAAGTTTAACATTTTCTCATTACTTTCTTAAGTTGAGATCATCAACAACTCTCTTTAACAAAGATTAAAAAATGAAAACACTTCAGCCAAACTAATCAACATATTGAGAAGCATAAGCAACATTCCTCAAGTATTCCTCTATTTCTTTAATTAAAAAGAGAGAGGAGGGCATGGGCAATTTGTCATTTCTTCTCTGAGCCTGAACTTTGTCCCATGCAGTGGAATAGTGGCACACAAAGATTTAAATAAACAATTTCTTTTCTTTTCAGATGAAGTAAAAATTTCATTGAGTTTGCGATGTCTTTCACTCAATCAATAAGTATTGGCTCACTTGGAATTTGGCGATTTTCTTCTTTCAATCATTTGATCTATATGTGGATGTTTCACAGATCTTTATCTCCAGCCCAACCTCTCTCTCAAGCTTTCATCTGATACTCCTTTCCTCCATTTTTCTGCTTATTAAATCATCTTGGCTATTACACTGTCCCCTCAAACCTGGTGTACCTAAAACTAAATTCACATCCCCCTCTAAAATGAGATGCCTGTCATTTGTCCCAATTCCACAATTAGTATAACCACCCTTCTAGTCACCCAGGCTTGGAATTTCAAAATCATTTCCTGAAAACATTTACCTTTCTTCAATACTCATGCTTTGAAACACACTGACTCCAACCTCTGACCCAATTAAAAATCTCTTTTTTTTTTCTTCCTTGCCCAATCAACTCTCCGTTGGCCAGAATCCCTATAATTTCACTGAGATTTCGTTTCAGATTATACTGGTGCTGCTGACAAGAAGGCATTCAGCCAGGAATGAGAGGGGGGAACTGAAAAACCCCAACATTTGTACAATAAGACCCTGGATATTTGCACAGAAGTCCAGGATCTATTTTACAGAATAAAGTCTAAGAATTGTATTCAATGTTGTTCAGTCTAGCCTCAATCTACTACTACAAACTACTGCTCAACAGAACGCTCTGAATTCAACTGGGCTTCTCACTTTAGCATTAATATATAACTTGTATGTTCTTACTTTTGCACCTTTGCCCCAGTTTCATTCTGAATTTAAGGGACCCGCTCCTTACCTTTCTCTGCCTATCTAAATTCTGTCCATATTGTAAGGCTCCACTTAACTCTCGCCTCCTCCATGAAACCCAAGCATTGAATCATACCATGGATGGAGAATAATATTTGAGTGGTGAAGGCAGAAGAATCCATGAGCTTTGGGACTAATTTAGTTTCCTTGAACCTCTTCCAGAATGAATGACCTCCTTTAAACCTCTTCCAGTGAAGACCCACATTCCTTTCCAACGTGCAGATAGTCTTTGGAGGTGGCATATGATGTGTGTGTAAGCTTTATCTTGTGTATCCTTGGCACAGTGATTATAAGGGCTTTATTAACGAGGTGAGAGGAAGTGACATTTTGGTGGAATGTTGTTTTTTTTAAGTCAAGACATGTTCAAACCTCTCCTCTGACAGATACTCTCTGGATGACCCTCGTCCAGTTAAATCCTCTCTTCTATCCCCAGGCAGCTCTCCAATATCCCATGCTACAGACTCAAATTGCTAGAGGAACTTTCCTTACTGGGAATATTCCTTATAATGAAATCGCAAGTTTGGTGCCAAATTCAAGATATTCTATAGAGCACTTTCTGGTTTCTGCACAACGTCCCTATGAGGCAGGGTTTTAGAGATGAGGAAATCACAGTTCCAGAGAATTGAATTGACTTTTTTAGGTACGTGAGAAGTAGAGGCAGGACTTAACCCTAGGTCTCCTGATTGCAAATCTTTTACTTTTCCATCCGTGTCACTGGTTTTTCCCTGAATTGTTACATATGATTACCAGGACTTGAGGCTGTAGGAATAATTGAAGACGAGGTGATATGCCTATTGTTGTCAATATCACTCAGAAATTGATTAAATGTGGAGGATGGAAATGGTTTACTTGCTAGTGGGCTCCGTGTGGTCACATAGACAAAATCATGGCATTCTGTAGAGTATACTCAGCGCCCCCAGTTTACTCAGGCTTTACACATAAAGCTGGCTGCTTTTCCAGCACAGAATTCTGTCTTTATACATTGTGCCCTCATTTTGCTGATCGTTCTCCTACCTTCTTTTTGGCCTAATTGGGTTGTACACAATCTCTGGGTTCAGAGATTTTTATTCTTTAGATGGAAGCTTGCTCATTAACCAGATGTTCTGAGAGTTTCAAAGCCCCAAATAATATGAGGATATCTTAGTAACATGGATCTAAAATTATAATGAAGTTCATATACTGTGTTGGTTCAAATGTAGATCTTACTTTTCCTTCAAATAAGCTCTTATATAAAAGCTCAGTACAACCTTTATTAGTCTCCCTCTCTGCCACTGTGTTTACGCCTCTCTCTCTCTCTCTCTTTTTCTTTCTCTCTGTCAATGTAGAAACTTCCTCTTCCAGTGCAGATTGGCACTTGCCTCCTAGGGTTCTTGAGAAGATCAAATGGATATTGGTTAATATTTTAAATATTTTAATAATAAATGAATAAATTGAGATAATAATTGTGAAGCATTTAACACAGTGATTGGCACATGGTGAGCACTATATGGGTTAGGTATAAATAAGGAAAAATTCCCAATGGAGAAATTTAATGAACAGATTGACTAATATATTCTTTATACTGTGAGAGACAACTTGAATCATTTGTTTCCCTCAAAGTCTTCTGTTTCCAATTCCATGGTAATCTTTTCATGAAGTGCTTCCTATACTAATTTGTTCCAATTTCTATAGCTTTACAAGGTTGGCGTTATCATTGATTCTTCCCTTTCCCTCATTCCAACAACCCTCATCCCATATTCAATCAATTGCCATCTTATCAATTCTACTCTCATAATGGCCAGTTTTCTTTAATCAAGTTTTTCTCCTCTACAATTCACCCTCCAGACAGGTGCCAAAATAACATTCCTAAAGTACAAATCCTAAAGTACAAAAACCTTGAGTGATTTTATAATAAAATATAACCTCTCTTTTGTATTTAAAGTCCTTAAAATTTCTACATCCAGGCTTATTGCACACCATTTCCCTTTGATTCGAGTCAAATTACTATTCTTTTAATATGATATTTCCTCCCCTCTCTGACTTCCCATTAATTTTCCCCTTCAACTTGGAATATATTCTCTCCCTCCCCTCCTCTTGGAATCTCTGACTTATTTCAAGATTCAGTTTAAAAGCTGCTTTTTGGGAGTGAGAGGTAGAATCAAGATGAAAGAGTAGAAGCAGGGAAAACTCAAAACCACCATGAGAATCCTCTCCAACCAATCTTAAAATAATGCCACAAAATGAATATTGGAGTGAAAGAATCAGCAAGGAGGCTGAGTGAAGCAACGTTCATGTAGACAACAACTTGAAAAGTAGACAGAGAACATCTGGGTCACTGGGGTAAAAGAGGAACACAACTAGTAAGAGACCACCACAAGGAGTAAGGAGCAAGCCAACAGCAAGCATCCCCCCCCCCATTGTTCTAAGTTCTGAAGCTGGGATCAAGCCAACATCCAAACTCTGAGACCCTGCTTAAACCAATAGCAGTACAACTTAATGCACACCCCCTAAAATTCCAAGCAAGCCTGGAATTTTAGTTTACAGCATTCTGTGCTGCATGCCTAATCTGTGTAAGCCCAAAACAAGGCCAGGAACCCCACTGCAAGCTGGTAGTGAGGATATAAATCCCAGTTTGAGGCATTTTTTGAGCATTCCAGTCCAGACCTATAGCAGGTCTCCAGATCACCAGAGAAGACAGTCCCTAGGGTGCTGGCCTATGGGAGCTCAGATAATACATGGCTCCTACACAAAAACTAAGTAGGTATTAGGGCATAAAAACTTCATAACTAAAATTAGGAAAGCAGAAATAATAAATGCATCCTTTCCAGGTCACAATGCAATAAAATTGTAATAAAAATGCTCAGTGGAAATATTTAAGAATTTTATGAATGAGAATAACAATAAGGAGATAGCATATCAAAATTTATGGAACATAGCCAAAGCAATATTTAGGGGAAAATGTATTTCTTTAAACCCTTACATCAATAAAATAGAGAAAATGCAAATCAATAAATTGGTCATGCAACTTAAAAAACTAGAAAACAAACAAGTTAAAAATCCTTAATTAAAGACTAAATTGGAAATTCTAAAAATTAAGGGAGAAATTAATAAAATAGAAAGTAAGAGAATCATTGAACTAATAAATAAAACTAGGAGTTGGTTTTATTAAAAAAAACAAATAAAATAGAAAGAACATTGGTTAATTTCATTAAAGAAAGGAAAGGAGAAAATGAAATAATAAGTAGCAAAAATGAAAAGGGTAAACTCACTAGCAGTGAAGAGGAAATTAAAGCAATCATTTGGAGCTTTTTTTTGCTCAATTATGTGCCAATAAATCTGACAATCTAAGTGAAATGGATGAATATTTACAAAAATACAATTTCCCTAGATCAGCAAAAGAGGAATTAGAATACTTAAATAATCCCATCTCAGAAAAAGAAACTAAACAAGCCATCAATGAACTCCCTAAGAAAAAATCCCCAAGGCCAGATATATACACAAGTGAATTCTGTCAAACTTTTAAAGAACAGTTAATCCCAATATTACATAAATTATTTGGGATAATAGGCAGAGAAGGAATCCTACCAAATCTTTTTTATAAAACAAATATGGAACTGTTACCTAAGCCAGGAAGAGAAAAAGCAGAGAAAGAAAGTTATAAGCCAATTTCACTTATGAATATAGATGAAAAAATTAAATAAACTATAATTAGCAAGGAGACTACAACACTATGTCACAAGAATCATTCACTATGACCAGATTGGATTTACATCAGGAATTCAGGGCTTATTTAAGCCACATGGTTATCTAAAAAGATGCAGAAAAAAGCCTTCAACAAATATAACACTCTTTCCTATTAAAAACTTTATAAAGCATAGGAATTCCTTAAAATAATAAGTAATATTTATTTAAAACCTTCAACAAATATCATCTGCTGTGGAGATAAGTTAGAAGCCTTCCCCAAAAGACAAGGAGTGAAGCAAGGATGCCCATTATAACCACTATTATCTAATGTCATATTAGAAATACTAGCTTTAGCAATAAGGAAAGAAATAGAAATTGAAGGAATTAAAGTAGGCAATGAGGAAACTAAACTATCACTCTTTCCAGATGCCATGATTATATATTTAGGGAATCCTAGAGAATCAGGTAAAAAACTAGTTGAAATAATTAATAACTTAAGTAAAGTTGAAAGATACAAAATAATCCACATACATCATCAACACTTCTATATATTACCAACATAATCCAGGACAAAAGTTAGGAGAAATATCTTTATTTTAATTTAATTTAAAATTACTCTAAACAATATTAAATACCCGGGAATCAACTTACCAAGGCAAACACAAGAATTATACGAACACAATTGTAAAATACTTTTCACACATAAAATGAAAACTAAATAACTGAAACAATATTAGTTGCTCATGGGTAGACTGAGCTAATATTATAAAAATGACCATTCTACCTAAATTAATTTAATTATTCAGTGCCATACCAATCAAACTACCAAATAATTATTTTATAGAACTAGAAAAAATAATAACAAAATTCATCTGGAAGAACAAAAGGTCAAGAATATCATGGGAACTAATGAGAAAAAATGTGAAGGAAGGTGACCTAGCACTACCAGGTCTCATACTATACTATAAAGCAGTAATTCATCAAAACAACCTGGTGCTGGCTAAGAAATAGAATGGTATATCAATAGAATAGTTTAAATACACAATATACATGGGTAAATGACCTTAGCAATCTATTGTTTGATAAACCCAAAGATCCTAGCTTTTGGAATAAAAGTTAAATTTAATAAAATTTATTTAACAAAAACTGCTGGGAAAATTGGAAAACAGTATGGCAGAAGCTAGGTATAAACCAGTATCTCATACCCCATGTTAAGGTCAAAATGGATAAATGATTTAGATATAAAGAATGATAACATAACTAAATTAAGGGAACACAGAATAGGTTTTCTGGCAGATCTTTGGAGAAAGGAAGCATTTATGACCAAATAAGAGATAGAGAGTATTATAATACATAAATTGAATAATTTTTGTTACATTATATTAAAAAGCTTTTGAACAAACAAAACTAATATAACCAAGTTTAAAAGGAAACAACAAATTAGGAAAAAACTTAATAGCAAATGTCTCTGATAAAGGTCTAATTTCTCAAATTTGTGGAGAACTAAGTAAAATTTATAAGAATACAAGCCATTCCCAAATTGACAAATGGTCAAAGGATATGAACAAGCAATTTTCAGATGAAGAAATCAAAGCCATCAATAACCATATGAAAAATGTTCCAAATCACTCGATTAGAGAAATACAAATTAAAACAATGTTGAGGCAACACTTCATACCTATCAAATTTGCCAATATGGAAGTAAAGGAAAGTGATAAATGCTGGAGGGATGTTGTAAAATTAAGGCATTAATGCTTTGTTGGTGGAGTTGTGAACTGATCCTACCATTCTGGAGGGCAATTTGGAATCATGCCCAAAGGGTCATAAAGTTGTGCATACCCTTTGACTGAATGATACCATAACTGGGTCTGTATTCTGAAGAGATAATAAAAAAGGGGAAAGGACATACATACTTGTACAAAAAAAATATTTACAGTAACTCTTTTTATTATGGCAAAGAATTGGGAAATTGGGGGATATCTATCAATTGGGGAATGGCTGAACAAATTGTGATACATATTGATGATGGAATACTATTGTGCTATAAGAAATGATAAACGAGGTGATTTCAGAAAAAATCTGGAAAGATCTGTGGGAACTGATGCATAGTTAAATAAGCAGATTTGGGAGAACATTGTACACAATAAAAGCAATGTTGCATGATGATTATTTGTGAAAACTTGGCTACTCTCAGCAATGCACTGATCTAGGATAATCCTGAAAGACTTATGATGGGGAGTGCTATCTACTTTCATAAAAAGAACAGTTGGAGTTGTCTTTCACATCAGTGCATTTGTGGGTTTTTTAATGGGGTTTTGGTTACGGATGAGTGTGCTCTTCGAACAATGACAAATATGGAATTGTGTTTTGCATGACAATAAAATTTTTTAAAAGTTTGCTTTCTGAAGAACTCTCATGGTCTAATCAACTGCTCCTGCATTCTCCTCTAAAGATCTGCTACCTTTCTTCTACTTTGTATGTATTTGCAAGTGAATGGGACTGGGGTTACAAAAGCACAACATTTTAGTTCACTCCCTCTTTATAATGTAAGCTACATAAACGCCAGGACTATATTTTGGTTGTTTTCTTTTAGCTTTTTAAATAACATTTTTCCCCAGTTCCATGTAAAAATAATTTTTAACTTAAAAATAATATACACTCCTACTGCTATCCTCTTCCTCCTCTACCCTCTCCTTTCCCTGACATGATTTTATTTGTATGGGAATATTTTATTTTATTGAACTTTGCAGTTCAATTTTGTGGTTTTTATGATTGAAGGTTTCTGGCAACACTGTATTGGTGCCATTTTTTCAACTGCATGTATTCACATTATGTCTGTCACATTTTGGCAATTCTCATAACATTTCCAACTTTTTTATTATTGTTATATCTGTTATGTTGATCTGGGATCAATGATCTTCTATATTTCTATTGTAAATATTTCAGGTATCATGAACTATGCCCATACAAGATGGCAAACTTAATTGATAAATGTTACATATGTTCTGACTGCTCCACCTATTGATTGTTCCCACATCTCTCTCCCTCTCTTCTGGCTTCCCTACTCCCTGACCTTGAGAGCTGAGCCAGCAGTCTCTCAGAGGGTAGGGTTCTTCAGTCTAGGGGGAGCAGTCAGTCAAATAATAGATGAGAGGCACTGTGTGCTCAGTCCTACGTGCATAGGCATCACACAGTGCTCTGCCATGGCACAAGGTTCATTTATTATATAGATTCAGTGAGTACATATTTTTCTGACATGCAATCAATTTTCTACATACATGATCTCCTACATTTAATTGGATATGTCACACATTAACAAATCACTTAATCAACATTCTGTGATCATTTACCATGTTGCTACAACAGAGAAATTTGTGATGGAGATAAATGATATGGATAGGGTAATCTTGAGGCGAGTTCCTTCTGATCTGCTGAGAGAATCATTGTTGCTTTTGATCAGCTTTCACAATCAATCACAATTACTTAGGAGATGGGTGACAAAACATTTTGTAGCTAGGTACAGAGTTAAAGGGTAACTTAAAGCAGACCAGAATTGGGGCTGATTTTCTTGTGTTACTTTAAAGCACCTGGCAATATTGCCTGTTTTTTGTCTGTAAACGAACTCAGTGGAGTGTGTTAGCAGTGTATGTTTTATAGGAAAGATTTATTGTGGTGGTTAAGCATTTGGCCAGTGTTGGGTGTGGGGCCTTGGAATGTGTCTCTGCTTGAGAGAGAAAAGAGTGGTAATGGGTAGTGATCTTTAGGTTTGAATTCTGTGAATATAATCTTTTTGGGGTACTAATCTAGGGAGATTGGAGTGGGATATATATTTATTCTTTAAATCTTTGCTATTATATCATTTCTTTTGTATTGGAGAGAAAACAATAATCATACATTTGTGAGGGAAGTTAAAGGGAGAGAGAAGTCATGGGGGTCTCATTTTCTGGGAGCTACCTTGCAGCCCCCATCTCCCAAACTGTGGCTCTGTCAGACAGTGGGGAGTGTGATGGCTCCCAGTACCCTGAGACATAATACTATTGAAGAATATTACATAAACTTAGTTGATAAAGCAGCAGTAGGGTTTGAAAGTACTGACTGATTTTTAATTAAGTTCTATTATACCGACCACACAATTGCTGGGTTTATACCCCAAAGAGATCCTAAGGAAAAATACTTGTAAAAATATTTATAACTGTTCTCTTTGTGGTGGCAAAAAATTGGAAAATGAGGGGGTGTCCATCAATTGGGGAATGGCTGAACAATCTGGTATCTGATGGTGATGGAATACTATTGTGCTGAAAGAAATGATGAACTTGAGGATTTCTATGTGAGCTAGAATGACCTCCAGAAATTGATGTAGAGTGAAAGGAGCAGAACCAGGAGAACATTGTACACAGAGACTGATTGATACATTATGGCACAATTGAATGTAGTAGACTTTTCTACTAGCAGCAATGCAATGACCCAGGACAATCCAGAGGAACTTATGAGAAAGAAGAGTATCCACAACCAGAGAAAGAACTGTGGGAGCAGAAACGCAGAAGAAAAACAAATGATTGATCAAGTGGTTTGATGGGTATATAATTAAGGTTTTGATGTTAAAAGATCACTCTATTGCAAATATGAATAACATGGAAATAGGTTTTGATAACCCAGTGGAATTGCTTGTCAGCTTCAGGAGGGAGGAGGGAAGAGAGGAGGGAAAAATCATGAACTATGAAATCTTGGAAAAATATTATAAATAATTTAATAAAAAAAGAAGTTCTACCGTATCCTAAAGATATCAAAGGTAGGTGGTAAGGACTTTTTTATATAAAAAATATTTATATGTGTTCTCTTCGTGGTGGCAAAAAATTGGAAATTGAAGGGATGTCCATCAACTGGGGAATGGCTGAAGAAATTGTGGTATATGATTGTAAGAAATGAAAAAAAAAGATGACTAAAAAATACCTGTAAAGAATTATATGAAGAGATGCAAAGTGAAGTAAGCAGAACCAGGAGAATGTTGTATACAGTAACAGTAATAAAGTATAATCGTCAATGTTATAATTACTATCAGCAATGTGAGGATGCAGGACAATTCCAAGAGACTCATGATAAAAAAAAGGCTCTCCATTGCTATAGAAGGAACCGAGGGAGTTTGAATGTAGATTGAAGATGTCATTCTTTACTTTATTTCCTTCATGAATTTTCCTGTAATGTAAGCAATATGAGTCTTCTTTCAAATGATGAACATGGATGTAAATTATATAATTTGGAATTTACAATTTATATAATAATATATATATATAATTTGAAAGTATAATGAAATAATGGAAATTATATAGTCAGGTGTAATTATATGTAATAAACACATAAATAATAAACTATGTATAATACAAAATATAAAAAAATAATTATATAATGGAAATTATATCACATAATAACACACATGCAATCTATATCATGTTACTTGTTGTCTTGTGGAAGGGGGAGGAGTGAGAGACAGGGAGAGAACCTGGATGGCAAAATGTCAGAAAACAATTATTGAAAATTGTGCCAACTTGTAATCTTGGGGAAAAAAATAAAAACTTTCAAAGAAGTCCTATTGTAGATAAAAGGCTATCAAACAGCTTCAAAAGCTATAGAGAACTCTTTAGTGAAAGGACGAGTCAGTTGATGGGTAAAACTTCATTGTTATGTTATTTTAAGAAATTGCTGTAGCCACCCCAATCTTCAGTAACCAATGTGGTCAGTCAGCAACCATCAACACTGATTGAGGCAAGACCCTCCACTAGCAAAAAGATGACACTTTGCTGAAGGCTCAGATGATGGTTAGCAATTTTTAGCAATAAAATATTTTAAAATAACATTTAAAAATATTTTAGACAAAATATTTGCCCATTTAGGAAACCAGAAAAAAATTGTGACTTGTTTTATTGGAATGTGATTTTATTGAAATAGTCTGGAACTGATCCCACAATATCTCCAAGCTATGCCTGCATACCCCAAGTTTAATAAGGTGCCTTGGACATAAGCAATCAATAATTGCTGGTTGATTGATTGACTAGTTGACTACTAGCTATTTAAGCTAGATAAATCACTTAAAAACTTAGAGTCCCTATTTCATCTTTTATAAACTAGGCATAATAATAACTGTAGTAGGTTCCTCATCAGGTTGTTGCTGACTCATATAATGATATTCTAATAATAATATACCTGAAGTGCTGTAGAAATGAAGTTATTTCATGTGGCTGTAGTATTTTTAGAAATACATAATCTATATTTAAGGTTTTGGAGGGAGAAATATGAAATGCCTCTTGTGAAACCCATCTTCACATCACATAGACATCAAGAGTCTAAGAGCTAGGTAACACAGCGTAAGACGAATATAGAATGTGAAGTCAGGAAGATGAGTTCAAATTCCACTTCAGGTACTTACTAGTTGTGTAACACGAGGCACATCATTTAGCTTAGGTCTGCCTCAGTTTCCTTGTCTGTAAAATGAGGGTGCTAATAGCACCTACTTTCCAGGATCATTATAATGATCAATTGAGATAATATTTGCAAACTTCTTGTTATTCAGTTGTGTCCTAATTTGTCCAAGCTCATTTTTGGTGTTTATTGTCTGTGGGTTGTTTTTTTCTTTTTTTGGCAAAGATACTGGAGGAGTTGGTTGTTTCCTTCTCTACCTTTTGTTAGACCGCTCCATTATGACCTATTTGTCTTGACTAACCTTGCACGGTCTAGTTTGTTCAGAGCTAGGCAAACTCCTCCACCATGCCAAGATAAAAATCCAGGAAAGGATTTGAAAATACCTCAACCTTAATGTGCTATATAAAGCCCAAGTATCTAAGGATTAGTTTGGAAAATACTATTTTAATGAATGCCAATGATTGATATTGTTTAGAACACCAAAGGGCCATTAGACTCTTACATCCTTGCATTTCTTTCAAGGGAAAAATATTACTACTACTTGTGACACTGGGTCTGGGAGCTAACAAATGATCATTCTTCCCATTAGGAGTCTTAACTTAGCTATTTCTTACTCATATTTTCCTGCTCTAGGTCTTAACCCTATTTAGTCTTTTAGCCTAGAAACCAGGCATCCCTCTGAAAATTTTTTAGTGCCTTTAGTGCTTTTAGTGCCTTCTTCTTCCCCATTAACTTCACTTGGTTTTCCCTATTAATTTGGTATTTAAATTTCATGAGAATATTTTAGGAGAAATCATAGAGAATGGACTACCCAAGTCGGATTTCTGTTAGCCTGAGAGGGCTTTCTTAAGGGTCCTCAGCCTAATTTTGTCCACATTGGGAAATGTTTCAAGGAGGGTAAGACTAAAGCTTTTAGAGCAGGAATTCTGAACTGGGGTCTGTGATAGATTTCAAGGTATCCATGAATTTGGAGAAGAAAAAAATGGCATCTTCTTTTTTTCATTCCCTTGTGGTTTCTTTATAATCCTACTATAATTTTATGCATCAAAAGCATCACTCTGAGAAGGGGTCCATAGCATCCAAAGGGGTTGACACAAAAAGGTTTAGGGTATTAAAAACTGGACCAGCATGCTGAAGCTTAACAAGTCTGAACTAGTGTATGTTGATTTTCAACACTATCCAAAAAGAAAAATATGATTGCTTTTTAATGTGAACTCATTAGTTTCTCCCCTGTGCCCTCTGCTGTTACAAGGATTTTGTTTTCATAAAGACAATCCGCTTTACAAGATGTGCCTAAGGCTGTGGAAGGGAGGAAACAAAGCTGCTGTGAAAAATTGATTTCCTTCTCCTCCTTCCCCAGATAAGTGGGGGAAAAGTTGAAACTTTCCTTATAGCATGAGATTTAACTCTACTTTTCTTAATAATTGCCTTTAAAATGTGGTAGTGGGAAAATAACAGAGCCAAGATAATCCTTTTCATTTTCAATAATTTAAAAAAATGTGACATGAATGGCAGTCAGCTTCCTTCTGGACATTTCTCCTGCTCCCAAAATGCTTTACATCCAACTCCGACATTGTCATTATTTTTCCTAAATAAAATACAGGTGCTTAAATCTGAATCCATCTCAGGGTGAAATATTGGGTAATTTAAGTCACAGAGTAGATTAATAACTATAATATTCTTATTGAAATATATCGGTGATCTTATGAATTTGGGAGTTCTCTACAAATATGCAAATCACAACCCATCCAAGTTTGCCCATCCTCAGCAATCCTTCTCCATGTCCTCCCCAAAATTCATTTCAAAAAGTCTGGTCACTGTGATAGAACACCAGGTGTGTAGGAAGGAAGACTCATTTTTCTGAGTTCAAATCTGGCCTCAGATACCATATAGCTGAATGACCCTGAGCAAATCACTTTACCCAACTTTGCCTCAGTTTCCTCATCTGTCAATGAGCCAGATAAGGAAATGGCAAACTCTTCTATTAACTTTGCCAAATGGTGTCATGAAGGGTTGGACATGACTGAAAAATGACTGAACAACAACAATCAATGAGCTAGAGTCATTCCTTAATTTCTCCGGATGTTGTAAGGATCTCAGAGGAGCACTTGATCTCTTGCTTCTTGACACTTGTTATTTCTCTTGCCCCCTGACTAGCTTTGCTTCTTTTCTGGTCATATGATTCCTTAACAACTTGTAATCCTTTTATTTTTCTTTTTAAAGCCCTTACCTTTCACCTTAGAATTAATATTGTGTATTGGTTCCAAGGCAAAAACGTGGTAAAGGCTAGACAATGGGGGTTAAGTGACTTGCCCAGGATCCCACAGCTAGGAAGTACCCGAATCAGACTTGAACCCAGGACTTCCTATCTTTGACACATGGCTCCCAGCCACCCTAGCCACCTACTTGCCCCTTTCTCGTTTTCTTCTTCAGAATTTCTCATTGGTTATGTGATGCAACCTGCTCACACCCTCTATGAACTTTTTCATCATCCTCTGAATTATGCTCATCCCGAGTCCTTTAAAGACAATGGCATTCCAGATCTCATTACCATACAACAATATTTATAAAATGTTGTGTTCAAAAGAAGGACTTTTACTTCCATGTGAAGTTTGGGGTCATCAAAGGAGCTTTGCAATTTCCTGTAAACAATTTGGCTCAATCTCTTCTTCCTCTTTTTCTACTCTGAGACTGGCTCACTGTCCATCATTATTGTTTTCCCAGATATTCATACTAGTGGACAAACTGGCTAGGATATCTATTCAAAGGTATGTTGAAATCTGGGTACCAGACATTCTTCATTCATTTGATTTTTCCTCCAAATGAGCATGGACAGCTCATTTGAGTGATTTCAGGTCTCTTCTAGGAGGTTATGAAATAATTTGGGGTTTGCTGCAATCAACACAATGTCATCCACAAATAGGAGCATCTGGAGGGTCTCCTTATCCACAAAGGACCCTCCCTTGACCTCAAATCTGCCCTGAATGTCCTCCATCATGGTGGGGAATACATATGGCAAGCATTCATCTTACTGTTTGATATCTCATCAGATGTCTATTACCTGAGGATCATTGAATAGGGTTCTTTCTGTTACTACATATGCCATAGAATCCTAAATAATCCTGACAGGTGGGAAGGAGACACCTTCGTGTAAAAAAGCCCATTAGGTGGTATTTGTTTTTACCAAGTCTAATGCTTTTCATAACCAACAAACCATAGAACTCACGAAGTTAATTATTGGCCCCATGCTAACTCATCTGTGGCAGCTTCCTTGCCTACAGAGGTTCTTTTTCTTCCATCTGATTTCCTTGTTACTGTCAAAGATATCTCCATCCTTGTAGTCATCCAGGCTTGCAACTTTCCTCTCATCCTTGACTCTACACTCTCACTCTCCAAATTCAATCTGTTGGTAAGTCCTGTTGTTTCTACCTGTGCAACATCTCTCCTATAGACTTTCTCCTCTATTGTGATACTGCCTCTACCCTGATGCTTGCTCTCCTTGCCTTATGCCTGAAACTAGTGTGATAGGCTTCTGGATGGTCTTCTTGCCTTAAGTCTCTCCCCATTCCAATCCATCCTCCATTTAGTTACCAGAGTGATCTCAAAGCACAGGTCCGATCATATCATTGACATACACACTTAACACCAGTAGCTCCTTACCTACAACCTCTTTGACTTTTTAAACTTTATATTTTGTTTCTTTCCTGTCTTTCCAGTCTTGTTAATCTTTACTCCTACCTACTCTGCAATCTCCATCCTCACACAAAATACTCCATTTGCTAGTTCCATATATTTTCTTTGGATGTCCCCTCTGTCTAGCATGAGCTTTCTTCTTGTCTCCATCTCTTCGATTCCATCCCATCTTCTGTTGAAGCCTTTCCTGGTCTCTCTTAATGCTGGTGTCTTCCCTCTAAGATTCTTTCTCATTTATACTGTATACATCCTAGATGGGCATAGTTGTTTGCATGTTGTTATGAGCCCTTTGAGGGCTGGGACTGTGTATTTACCTTTCTTTGTATTGCCAGTGCTTAGCATAATTCCTGGCCGGTGGAAAGTGCTTATTAACTGCCTGATTGTACCACCTGTGCCCTTGGACACTGGTGAAAATTGGGTGGCAGGTAGACCCCAAAGGTGGATGAGCAGCCCTGAAAAGGACTCAGTAAGCCTTCACATCAGAGATGCTAATGCTCCCTGAATACTCCATACAACAAATGTTTGTTGATGGACCAAGTGACCAGATGAGAGTAACTGAATGACGAATGGCCCTGAATCCACGACAGATAAGGATTAGATAAAGGAACTGAGGATATGGCATAAATGAAAGTGTTAGATTTGGAATCAGTGACTTTGAACCAGTCCTTTAATCCCTCTGTTTCTTTGTTTGCAAAATGAGACTAAATGACTTCTGAGGTCTCTGATCCTAGGATTCTTTGGAAGAGAAGGAGGTTCAGGGAGGGTGTGATAACTGCTTTGAGTATTTGAGAGGTCATCATCTGGGAAAAAAATTAGAATTGTTCTATTGACCCTGGAGGACAGAACTTGGAGCTCTGAGTGAAATTTCAAAGTGATGAATTTAAGCTCAATATAAGGGAAAACAGGATGACCTTACCCTTATCTCTAAAAGAAACAAAACCAACACTAACAGCAGTAGCAAAAATAGCAACAACAAAACCCTATGTTTTATGTTTGCTATTTTAGTAAGTCTAGTTCAGGGAAGGATTGGGCTTCCATTCATCAGTGTCTGTGTTCATCCAGCCACAACCAAATACATAAAGAAACAATTTCCCATGAGAATCGTCCATCAAAGGAATGTCCTCCCCAACCACAGGGTTGTGAGCCCTGGGTTTATAAATATCACACGTGACTTTAACTCTATCAACTCCTGTGAATTCGCAAGTCGTTTCTCAAGTGTGGTCTCATACTCATGGCTGGATCTTTGATTAACATGTGTTTGGTGTGCTGGGAAGCATATTTTTCTAGATGATAGATGATAAGAACACTAGTCCCATAGTAAGAGGACCAGGATTCAAATTGTATGTTTGATAATATTTGTGGGACTTTGGGAAAGTCATTTCCCCCCTAGGTCTTTATTTTCCCCATTTGTAAAATGAGAGAGCGGGACTAGGTGGATTTTGATGTCCCTTTTAAATATAGATCTATGGTACTATAATGCTTTTTGGCTTAAAATTTATGATCCTATGACCCCAAATTAAAAATGATCATAATAGATCCCTCTGCCTGAGGAATTTTACTTTTCCTAAGCTCAAGTAAGTTTTTATGAGAAACTATATAATGCTTACTATCTTCAAATAAAAGAATCAACATCACTAACAACATGAATTCATAACTAAGGTACTTTAATTTATACAATGTTTTTCTCCCAACAAATCTGTGAAATAGTCATTTTCTCAGGTGACTGGACTGAAATTCAGAATATTTAAATGACATAGACTCAGATTTTAGGGCAGGAAGGGACTTTAGAGAATCAAACCCCCTCACTTAAGAGATGAAGGGTTGATAGGGATCAGAAAGGCTAAGTTACTTACCAGAGTTACATATCTAGTAAATATCTGTGTCAGGATTCAAACTCAGGTCTTCTTTACTCCAAATCTAGTACTTTTATTCATTATATCTCCTAGCTGCCTCTTAATGAGGACTAAAACCAGGGTGCTGTGTTTCAGGTGTTCAGGAAGGACTAACCCCTGGTACAAGAGCTTGCTGAATCCTTTTTAGGGTCACTCATCCACCTTTGGTGGTTACCTTTTGCCCAACTCTCACCTGTGGCTCTAAGAACTATAGCATGCCCAGTGGCCACAGCCCAGTAAAACTAGCAGTTGGTAAATTAGGGGGATGTCTACTCCGAGAACATGAACACTTCCCATGGCAGAATAGGTTGATGAGAACAATTTCTTCCAGTGGCCTTGAAGATGGCTGAAGTTTGGTCAGACATTGAAGACACCGAGGCCATCCACTGCACTCAAGGTCATCACCTAGATCATCTTGACTTTTGTCTTACCATTGGTTTCAATGATTCTGGGAGAACAAAGTGAGGCTGACATCTTTGTGCAACTCTGCAGCGCTTAAATCCAACTTACTCTTGAGTCAACCTATCATCTATGTCATTGGTCCTTTTGAAATGATGGACCACTGGATGACAGACAGATGCAAAGCTCTTTCTATTACATGGATTTCTTAATCCAGGATATCTATTTCTATGAAACTCTTGACTCCTATTAGCCACTATTGAATCTACCTCACTCCAGAAGTGTTTTGGAGGGTAAATTGAACTATTATAGAACATGAGCAGAAAAGACAAATTATTTATTGCCCAACATGGAAGTGATAGGAGTGGAGTATCATGAAAAAGATGCTGGACTTGGGAGTCAGAAGACTACTTCTGAAACTAACCTGTTTGACCTTGGAATTTTACGATCTCACAAAATATTCATTCATCATACCTCGTTGGGTTGTCAAGGGGAAAACATTTTGTAAACTGTAGAGTACCACATAAATGAGGGCTGTTATTATACAAAATATAGTCTCACTTTCTTTGTATTTACCACTTCAAAAATCAGTATAAATGCTATTTGGGGTATCATCATTAAAATGTTAGTGCATTTGGTCTGACGATTTCTTTTATGAAAAGCAACTGCTGAATGTTACCTATTTTTATAGTTCCAATTTTTCCTTTGGTTTATTACATTCTTTATTATATATTTTAAAGATCACATTGCATCTGTTCTTTGCTTTTTAAATGTTGCTACTGGTTTTTGAACCAAAATAAGGAATAAAAAGGAATGTAGCGAGTTCTTATCATAAAAGGGCATATTGGCAGAGTATTCATGGAGTAGATCAAATTGCCATTCTATTGTTAATAAATAAAGTCCCTGATTATTTTTGATTCCTTGATTTATATTCTTTTATATCCTGACATTGTCCTCATTTTGGTTTCTGATCTTGGCTTTTTATCTGTTTGATTTGGAATGTATTCCTAATGCTCTTTTTTCTGCTTTTCCCCTCAGGTTTGGCATTTGGTGAACACAACTCCATCTTCTCAGTTAATTAGTTGATTCAAATATGGACCTCCCTAGCCTACAATACATTCATCTTTCCCAGGATTCTAGAGCATTTAGTGCTTAGCACAGTGCTTGGTACATAGTATGTGCTTAATAAATATTGATTGGTTGATTGATTGGATGTGTGAAGGGATGTCACTTGTGCTGAGCCTTGATGGGTGCACATGAATTTTATGAGCATAATTATGGGTAGGGAAGGCATTGGTAATATGGTAAGTGTGTGAGAAAAAAACATGGAGGTGAGAAATTACAAAATATGATGTAATGGAAGAACAACAAAATAAAAACAACTCATAGGTTCCCTGTTCCTTCTGAGCTTTAGATCTTTTGACTTTATTGTTGTATGGATTGTGATAAACTTTTGTATTCATCCTCAGTTCTTGTCATCTTCTGTACCTGTTATTTTTAAAAAATCTATATTGGTTAGCACAGTGCCTGGTGCATAGTAGGTGCATAATAAATGTTTGTCACTTGCCTTGCCTGGAAGTTCTCTCTGCATGCATATCAATCTTTTTAGAAAACTCAGAGAGTTTTAGCTGGATTATCTGAATCAGGTAGGTTATTATTGAGGAATAAAATTGGATAGAAAATTATTTTAGGAAACTTAGAGAGAGAGGATTCAAAAAATCAAAAGAATGGAGTTAGAAGGGACCTCAGTGGACATCAAGTGCAACTCCTTCATTTTATAGATGAAGAAGCAGAGTCCCAAGGAGTTGAGGTGACTTGCCAGGGGTTATACATATGGTAGATATGAGAGCTGAGATTTGAAGCCTATGCTCTAACCATCTACAATGGCTGGGAACACAATATTCCCTTTGGATCAAATTTGTCCAGTGTTCCCTTTTTTTTTATAGAATCACAGAATTTCAAAGTTTGAAGAGTCTTCAGAGGCTACCTGAAAGAAAAGAATTATGGATCCAAAGCCTTTAATAAGGGACCATCCTGTCTTTGCTTGAAAAGCTCTAATGAGAGAGAATTCATTATTTCCTAGGGTACCACATCCTCCTTTTAATTTAATTTAATTTTTATTTTTTAAAACCCTTCTGTCTTAGAATCAATACTGTGTATTGGTTCTAAGGCAGAAGAGTGTTAAGGGCTAGGCAATGGAGGTGAAGTGACTTGCCCAAAGTCACACAGCTGCAAAGTGTCTAAGGCCAGATTTGAACCCAGGACCTCCTGTCTCTAGGCCTGACTCTTAATCCACTGAGCCAGCCAGCTGCCCCCATATATGTCTTCCTTTTTAGATAGCTCCAGTATGTCATAGTATATAGTACACTGGACTTGGAGTCAGGAAGAAATGGGTTCAAATCTCAACTCAAATACTTACCTGCCTTGTGACTCTAGTCTAAGTTTCATAATCTGGTTCAGTTTTCACATCTGTAAAACAAAGCTGGAGTCAATGTTCCCTTCTAGGTTTAAAGCTATGATGCCAATTGTGAGGAAATTTATATTTATGTCAAATCTAAATTTGCCATTTTAACTTACACCCATTGTTTCTAGTTTTGCCATCTGGGGACAAATAGGATACATTTTAAAAAATAATGGCTTTTGAATACTTGATACCAAATTTCCCATAAGTCTCCTATTCTCTAGGTTAAAAGTTCCAATTTCCTCCAACTGATCCGCCTTTGAAATGAATTAAAACTCTGTCTTTATACAGTTATCTGCTTGTAGATTACCTGAATCTCATTAGCGTCACTGGATCTAAAACGTGGCACCCAGAATCGAATACAACCAGCAGTGAACTGGTTAATATTGAACAATTGACTCTCTAGGGGAAAAAATTAATGCATGTTTGACACGCCTTTAAGTTTAATCTGCATTATTAACATTTTCTCCATTATATTCTTAAGTCTATACAATCAACCAAAAGGCAAATTAATCTTCACTTTGTATCATTTACTGATTTCTGTGGTATAAAAGCTGACACTGATTGGGTCCAGCACCCCTGATACAACTGAACCCAATATTCCATATGCGGTCCAACCAAGGCAGAGTATAATGATTGTGTTATCTCTTCATTCCTGGAAGCTTCTCTTTCTTTAAGGAAGCCTAAAACTATATTCACTTTCTTAGTTGTCATCTCATACTGTTTCTTCATATTAAAATTTCATTGTAATGGCCATAGGTCTTTTCTGGGTGATAGAATACCTAACCATGTTTGCCCATCTTGTATTTGTGAAGATGATTTTCTGAACTTCAATATGATAAGACTTTACCTGTATCCCTATTGAAGTTCATCTTAGATTCATCCTATTGCACCAGCCTGTCATGATCTTTTTTAATTTGATCCCAAAACACATTCTGTCACCCAGGATGTAGCTCTTCCTCTTAGCTTTGGGTCATCTTACAATTAGATGAATGGGCCATCTGTCCTTTTACAAGGCAGTGACAGAAATTGCTAAATAGCAAAGGCTCAAATGAAATGGCCTTGGCTCACTTTGTTAGAGACCTCCTTATAAGTGGACAGTTCAACCATTAATTTTTTTGGGTTGTCCATCAAATAGTTTCATATCTATATAATTGTACTGTTATCTACATGTCTCCATTATTTTCATAGGTATATAAAACTAAAATTAATCTACAATAATTTAAAATATTGTATTCAAGAGATTTATTAATGATCATTAGAAATAAAGGAATAAAAAGGTAACAAAATAAAACCATATGTCCATGGCTAATCTATCTGTTAAAAAACCACGCTCCACCACAGTCGCAACCCAGGAAGCAAAAAGAGGCTGAGACCAGGAACCCCACTCAATATATCCCCCTGTCTACAGGAAGTATGTAACAACAGGAAGTCAGTTGGCTCCTGGGAAATTTAGTTTTTAGGGTAACAGATTTCTAATTACATAGGTACAAACTGGGAGAGTTTACAAAATGCTTCAATAAAGTTTAGGTGAATCATATCTACAAAATTTCTCTTATATAGAGCTGAGTTAAAAAAAAAAACTTTATTCAGTCATTTTTTTTTTGTGGCAGGTCCAATTCTTTAAGACCCTATTATAGTTTTTTTTTTTTTTTGGTCATAGATGTTGGGATAGTTTGGCATTTCCTTCTTTGGCTCACTTTACAGATGAGGAAACTGATCAAAATAGAGTTAAGTGACTTGGTCAGGGTCACATAGTGTCTGAGGACAGATTTGAACTCAGGAAGGTGAGTCTTCCTGACTTCAAGCTTGGTGATTATTCATTGTGCCACCCTGCCACCCAGAGACTAGATCCATTATTTAATGTTATTCCCTTCAGCAATGAAGATGGACTCCTTCCCTATAGCTTATAGGCTTGAAGAGCTGCTTAAGCACTGAGGGCTGAAGGAAGGGTCAGTCAACAAGCATTAATTAAAGCCTTTATTATCTGTCAGGCACTATGTTAACCACAGGGGAAACAAAGGAAGGCAAAAATAGCCCCAGCCTTCAAGGAATCTCCATTCTAATGGGGGAGTCCTTATGGAAATAGTTGTAGCTATACCAGATATTTGGAGAGGACATGGAATTCATTCTCAAAGGGGATGCACTAACTGCTAGAGGACTTGGGAAATGCTTCCTTTAGAAAGGTCAGATTTTAGCTGAGTGCCAAAGGAAACCTGGAAGGGCAGGTGAAGGGACAAAGCATTTCAGACACAAGGAGGGCAGCTAGGGTGAAAGCCCAGAGACAGAAGATAAGAGTATCATGTTTGAGAAGTTGGCCAATAGAGGTGTAAACGACAAACCAGGGAGTTTATATTTGGTTCTGGAGCTAACAGGCGGCCACTGGAACTCATTGAGTAGTGGTGAGGAGGTGACATGGTCAGAACCATAATTTTGAAAAATCATTTTGGCCAATGAGTGAAACATGGACTGGATTTCTAAGAAACTTGAGGGAGAGAGAGCAATTAGAACTGTGAAGTTATTCTTAAAGTCCATAGACTAGGATCGTTTGAAAGCAATTTTGGGGAAAGATATTACCAATACTGCAAGACCCTCATGATTCCAAATGAACTAAAAAGTTGACAGCAACAAACAATGTCCCCAGACATCAAATACTGCATCATGAGACTGAATGAGTCTTTGCATATAATGAATTAAATGTGGGGAGTTGGACCCTCCAACCACTTTTGATCTTCTCATGTGCTATTATTTTATCTTGTTCCTAAAAGGGGCATGTCCTGAATGGCTCTTTGCCAAAGCACCAATCAATAATTTTTTAATATGTTAAGATACACCCAAACTGTAGTTAGGCCCTCCATGAAATGTATAATAGTTTTGTGCCCTTATATACCCTGATGAAACAGTCCTGAAATGTATAGACATTCATATAAGGGATGATTCACTGGGGAGACTACCATGTTAATCTTCCCAAAGAATCCAAGCAGGAAGACTAGCATGTATGTACAACTTAATACTTGGGAGATAGACAAAACAATATGGTACTAAGGAACAGAAAAGTGGATCAATGGAATAGACTGGAGTAAATGATCCCAGCAAGCCTAGTGTTTGATAAACCCAAAGGCCCTAGCTTTTGGGACAAGAAATCACTATTTGACAAAAACTTTTGGGAAAATTGGAAAAGAGTAGGGGGAAAATAGGTTAAGATTAACATCTTATACCCTATAAAAAGATAAATTCAAAATGGGCAGATGACTTGAATATAAACAGTGAAATTATAAATAATTTAGGTGAACATAGAATAGTACATCTGTCAGATCTGTGGGAAAGAAAGGAATTTAAGACCAAGCAAGAGATAGAGAACAATGTAAAATGAATGATTTTGATTATATTATATCAAATTAAAAGCTTTTGTACAAACAAAACCAATGCAACCAAAATTAGAAGGAAAGAAACAAACTGGGAAAACATTTTTATAACAAAAATTCCTGGCAAAGGTTTAATTTCCCAAATATATGAGGAACTAAGTCAAATTTACAAAAAAAATCAAGTCATTCCCAACTGACAAATGGTCAAGGGGCATGAATAGGCAGTTTCCACACAGAGAAATCAAAACTATCAATAAGTACATGAAAAAGTGTTCTAAATCCCTCCAGATTAGAGAAATGCAAATTAAAACAACACCAAGATACTTACTACCTCACACCTAGCAGACTGGCCAATATGGCAGCAAAGGAAAGTGATAAATGTTGGAGGAGATGTGGCAAAATTGGGACACTAATATATGGCTTATGAAGTTGTGAATTGGTCCAACCATTCTGGAGGGCAATTTGGAATTATGCCCAAAGGTATTTAAAAGACTGCCTGCTCTTTCATCCAGCAATACCACTGCTGAGTTGTACCCCAAAGAAATAATAATGAAAAATACTGTTAGTTACAAAAATATTTATAGCTGTGCTCTTTGTGGTGGCAAAGAATTGGAAAATGAGGGGTGTCCCACGATTGGGAATGGCTGAACAAATTGTGATATCTGATGGTGACTGAATACTAATGTGCTGAAAGGAATGATGAACTGGAGGAATTTCGTGTGTACTAGAAAGACCTCCATGAATTGATGCAGAGCAAAAGGAGGAGCAGAACCAGGAGTACCTCATATACAGAGACTGATACATTATGGCACAATCTCATATAATAGAACACTATCCACATTCAGAGAAAAAAACTGTGGGAGTAGAAAGGCAGAAGAACAATATATGATCGATCATGTGGTTTGATGGGGATAAGATTGGAGTTTTGGCATTAAAAGATCACTCTATTACAAATATGAATAACATGGAAATAGGTTTAGAACAATGATACATGTCTAACCCGGTGGAATTGCTTGTCATATCTTGGAGAGGGAGGGAAGAGGGGTGGGAAAAATCATGAATCATGTAACCATGGAAAAATATTATAAATAAATAAATGAAAAAAATACTTGGAAGATAGAATTTAGGCACCCATCCTGAGCCAAGAAGAGACATGGGAATTTGTGTTAGGGATAATAGAAAGTGTAATATGTATTATTTCTCTGTTTTATAGTATTGATACCTGTTAATTAGAAATGGCAAGACTTAAGCAAACAAAAAACCCTCTAACTTTCTAATTTAATATCAGTTCTAAAACAGAAGAGCAACAAAAGTTAGGCATTTGGAGTTCAATGACTTGTCCTAGTCATCACAGCATTTGAACCCAGGTTCTTCTGATTCCAGAACTGGCACTTAATCCTCTGTGCTACCTCACTGTCCCACAATAGCAAAATGTATTGATTTATGCAGTCTGACTATATACAATAAAGAAGTCCAGCAGTCTCCATTCTAGTAGTTTCAAGCACAGAATGTTAACTTAATATGGACTAAGTCCAGAGAACACATAGCTTGAAATGAAGTCTCACCAATCACCAGTGAGACAAATGATTTAGAAGAATGAATGCTTTCTTTATGGACACTTTTTCCTCTGAAGGGTGTAGAAAAGAAATGAGCAACAATGAAAAGCTGATCCAAGCTTCTGTCCCAAGCAGCAAGGAGTCCTCCCTTGCACCTTGTGACAATACAAGACAAATGTATGGCTGTATCATCTGTGTATTTTTCCTCTATGGTCTCCATTTAATGTGAGCGAGCTAAGTCATTCTCTTCCTCCAAATACAGAAAGACTCTATAGCCTTGGTCTTCATCTTCCTTGGCCTTTCTTTTGCATTTAATACTGTTGACTACTGTCATCTCCTATTCTCCTCTTTCTCAAGTTTTCATGACTCGATGCTTTCTTCTCTCTCCTCTTACCTTTCCGACCATTTGTTTCCAGTCTCCTTTTCTGGACCGTGACATCGTAACAATGATGATGGTGGTAGTGACAGTAATAATAATAGCAACTAACATTTATATAGCTCTTACTACTATGTTAAACATTGTACAAACATTGTCTCACTTGATCCTTCTAACAACCCTGGGAGGCAGGGTGCTACTATTTCTCCCATTTTACAGTTGAAAAAATGAAGGCAAAAACAGTAGTTGAATGACATGTTCAGAGTCACCTAGCTGATCAGTGTCTGAGTCTGGATTCTAAATGGTCTTTGGACCCACAGTTTGTTCTAACCATTGTTAGTAAATTCTCCAGAATCCTGATGAATTAGAATTAGAATAGGTATGTGTCTCAAGTTTCTACTGAGCATCCTTTTCATTTTTTCTCTTTATACTCTTTCATTTATTAACTTTATCACTTTTTATGGATTCAGTTATCATTTCCACATATATGACTCTGAGATTTATATTTTTCTCCATTTCTATACTTAGTTCTAGTCCATTATAAACAATGACCATAGCATCTATATAATGCTTTAAATTTTGCTAAGTACTTTACATATGTTATTTCATTTATTCATGACACCCGTCCTATGAGGTAGGTGTTATTGTTAACTCTAATTTGCTGGTAGGAACTGTCTTTTACCTCTTTTTGTATCTCCAGGGTTTACCTCAATGGCTGACACATAATAGGTGCTTAATAAATGTTTAGTGATTGATTGTTAGATAGAAATTAAGTGATTTCCTTATAGTATGAAGTGGGATCTGAATTCAGATCTTTCTAATTCCAATTCCAGTACTTTACTCATCATGTTAACTAGGTATTGTCTGTTTATGAACATTTTGAACTAGATATTCTATAAGCATCTCAAACTCAAGCCATCCAAAACAGAACTCATTATTCCCCCCCCTTCTCGAAATCACTTCTCATTCAAATTTTCATATTTGTCAAGGAAATAGCAATCTGTCACTTGGGTCACAAACTCAGTGTCATCCTTGATTCCTTGCTGTCACTCAATCTATATATCCAATCAATTGCCAAACCTTGCCATTTCCACGATTACATTGCCTCTTGTCTACATCCCTTTATCTTCATCTCCATAGTCGCTACTCTAATTCAGGGGTCCATGATCACTCTCTGAAAATTACTATATTTTTCTATTTGAGAGCCAAGAGGCTCTCCTACTCCATTCCATCCTATCACCAAGAACTCCAAGTAAGTTTGATGACAGATAAAAGTCTCAGCATGTTGCAGAATGTCAGTGGTCACATTATTGACTAACTCAAATGATCCATTATTCCAGCAAGGGCTAACTAATTCTACTGATTCTGCTTTCTGGAATTGTGGATGGGAAGCCTAAGATAGTCACTTCATTTGTCTTTGTGCCTCCTGTCTTTTCTTTTAATCTTTTAAGAGAAATTTCCTTCTTCAAAATAAAAAGGATAGGTCCCTTAAATATGCCACCCCTTTTATATTCTACTCACAGCCTTCTTGGGAACTCAGTAAAACACATGCAAGAGGTTTGCAGAACCACATTTGAGGAAATGTGTGAATGTCCAATAGGCTTTTTGTAAGCTGAGTACTTCAAATGCACAGTCTTAAAAAAATCAATATTACAGGATAAATGCTGGAGTCTCTGTAATGAATGAGGCTGTTTGCCGTGCCGGGGAGCTATAAAGCATATGCTGGCTATGTGTCAGAGAAGCAGAGATTAATTTATTTTCAAGGACAAAGGCAGTTTGTGACTAAGGTGTGGCTAAAGATTCTCCTACTGGCTTGCAATCATGGACTATCTCTTCCAGAGATGAAGCCTGTGAAAGTGGTGACAATCTGTCCTTAGGATATTAATCCAGGAAGTTGCTCTGCTGGGAAATTCAAACTGTGGAATAATATGGGTTTCTGAGCTCCTAAAACAGTCCTGTTAGAAAAAAAGGATTAGTCTGTCCCCTGCTACCCCATGTGAAATGCCCATAATATGTTTTAATAATCTGAGTTTAGAAACACAAAGTCCAATGTTAAAAAAGTATAACAAAGGAAAAATTATATGCCATAGGAGATAGAGGGCTGGTCTTGTGGTCAAGAAGTCCTTCCTCTAGCACAGGATTGCTGTAGGGTCATTGGCAATAACAATAATGGATGGAATAATAAATACTCAAGAAAAAATAATGGAAATGTGTGTCAAAATGACTGTTGCCAAGGACCACAAGCACCAGACCTCAACACTATACAGGACTGGGTTAAGTCTGGAGCAAAGCCTAAACATAGTCCTAGCTGGCTTGCCAACTGCTAAAAGTATATATAATTTGGATAGGGGGAAGGAAAGTAATACAGAAGGAAAAACATAAATATTGAATTTATTTAACATATAAGGGATGAAGGAAAGGAAGAAGGAAAAGGGCAAAATCTGAATTCTTTTACCCATTAAATAATCAATATCTGACTTACACTAGACTTTCAAAACCTAAGTTATCTAAAGGCAAGTCCAACATGGTATCAGTATCTCACAAAGAGTCCTTGGTGAGCCAGAAACAGAAATCCCAGATGTAATGTCCACAAATGGTCTCTTCCAAGTCGATATTCCATTCTTCAATCACTGTCCAGCAGAAGACTGAAGAATGACTCTACACCACAGCCAGTAGATATTAAAAAGGCCAGTATCTTGATGGATGGGTTTCAAGATGATTCACACATATACCTGTCTCCTTTCTCTCTCAGGTCCAGAGTGACAGTTAATCACCTGTCCTTAGGAACTCTGACCCAACCAGGCTCAGGAAGATTCTGATCGCAAGCCCCTGTCCATCATTCCTTGCAACCTTTATTTTCCTTTGCTACAGCAAACCACTAATCAATTTTCCATTTGAGACGATAAATTGAAGATGAATTGCCAATCATTTCCATACCAAGAGTTCCATACAATTAAGAAACTGTAGTGCATACGTTCAAAAAAAATCTCATTACAGCAAAAATTGACCCTCAGTTTTGATACTTATAAAATGGTGCTGGCAGTATATCTAAAAGAGCGTAACACTGAGGGCATCCATATCTCCAAAGCTCTGTTTGCCTCTAAAATTTTATGTTTGGGGCATAATTAGAAAGAAAGTTCTATTTCAGTGGAAAGATCGAAGTTTTGTTTCAGGGGACTGAGATTAAAATCCTGGGTCAACTATCTATTCCCTGTGCCATCTTAGAAAAGGCATTGAACCTCTCTTGTCCTTGCTCTCCAAATCTATAAAAATGAGGGTATTGGGCTAGATATTCTATTCTATAAGGTCCATACATGTATATATAAATAGACACAAAATATGTTGTATATTTGTGTGTATTTATGTGTGTGTGTGTATATACATATTGCAGCTAGTTGGTGCAGCTAATAGAGCTCCAGATCTAGAGTCAGGAACATCTGAGTTCAAATCCAGCCTCAAACACTTACGAGCTGTGTGACCCTGTACAGATTGCTTAATCCTGTTTGCCTCAGTTTCTTCATCTATAAAATGAGTTGGAAAAGCACTTCAGTATCTTTGCTAAGAAAACCCCAAATGAAATGATTGAAGAACATCTATCTGTCTTAAATCAAGGGCTTTCATTCTGACGGAATCTTCATAAAACATATACTCACATGCATATATGTATACATATATGTGCAGTCTTATTATCTAAAAGTATATATAGTAATACAAAGTATTCTAATGAAGCCTGACCAATTTAAAGAATGGGGAAGAATCCTTTGTTCAGTTTTTGTTCAGTATTTACTGATTGCCTAATCTGCTTTTCCAGTCAACTTATTTGAAGTATATTAAATGTTTATAAATAACCTTTCCAGGATAAATTCCAGTTTATATTCTCCCCAATTTATCTCTGATATGGAATGAATGAGATCAGACTTAAACCTCTTACTGTATTTAACATTCAAGCTGATTTGAAGATTGTAAAGCAGGTCCTAGTCATACCCTAACTTATGGCTGTTCTCTCCCATTAGCTGAGTTATGTTAATATGAGTCTCTTTTTATTTCTAAATCAATAATTTCATCCATTTTAATAACTACTCCAGGGGCTGATCTTACTGACATAATCAATTAATTTTGGGTGTGATATGGTCTTTAAGATTCTCCCACAATGACATCATCTGTTCTAACTCAGTCTAATATTTCATTTGTCACTTGTCTCTCCCTTATGTTTTCCCTGGCTCCAAACTGTTTTTGAGTATATAAGTAACTGCTATCTTTTCTTTTTCAAGAGAGAAATTTCCTAAAGCCCAGACCTGACCATGAATCCCAACTCCTACACTCAATAAACTCCAATGGCTTCCTATTACCTTCAGGATCAAATAGAAATTGCTTTGTTTGGCAGTTAAAGCCCTTTCCAAACTGACCCATTCCTACCTTTCCATCTTTTTGCATATTATATATTACATGCCTCAAGCAATATTGTTATCTTTAGCTAGCCCACCACAATTCCATACTCCATACCTTTTCATTGGCTTCCCCTCTTGCTTAGAATGTTCTCTTTTATCTTAGTTTTTAAACCTTTAGGTAGCTATAATGGAGAACTGAGACAAGGCTAAGTGACTTACTCAGGATGACACAGCAGGTTTAGTATCTGAGATCAGATTTGAAATCAGGAAGATAATCTTCCTGACTACAGTCTAGGTGTTCTGTTCATGGTTCATGGCTTAAGGACACCCAGGAGCCATATGGTTGTGTTTTTTTTTTTTATCTCCAGTGCTTATCAAAGAGTTTGGCATATAATAGGCCCTTAAGAGTTTGTTGATTGACTTACTATCTACACTTCCCCTTCTGTTTGGAGCAGTAAGGATCTGACTGAGCCATGGAGATTAAGAGAGTGACTGAAAATAGAAGTGAAAATATGAAACCACTAAGGTGTCCTAAGGAGATGTTTTTGAATTATTGTCTTTTATGTCTGACCTTTTGTAACCCCATTTGGGTTTTTTTTTGGGGGGAAGATACTGGAATGGTTTTCCATTTCATTCTCTAGCTCATTTGATGAAGAAAATGAGGCCAGATTTGAATGAGGAAGATGAATCTTTTTGACTCCAGGTTGAGCACTCTAGCTGCCCTAGGACAATGTATCTTGGATCATTTGAGAGACTTTGAAATGAGAGGATATGGGGCATAGTTTTTAGACAGGAGACACTTTAATTGAAAGGATGAACTTGGAAAATGCTAAGGTGAGAGTGAATGATGGCAGCAGTTTTCTTTTGATCCTCACCTGATTCAGGTCCCAGGGATTAGAATCTCAATGGAATGGGATAAACTTGGGCTGAAGAAATTATAAATGATTGCCAGGAGGGCATAAAAAGCACAGACAAAAAAAAAAACACTGAAAAGTACAAGGATTCTGCCAAGACCAATCTGTGTATATGAAGGGAGATTGAAAAAAGGTTGAGGACCTGGACTACCTTGGTCCTACTAACACCTTTGCAGAAGGGACTGAAGCAGGTGGAGGTAGGTGCACCATCTGGTGGCTTGCACAGAGATTGCACCCTGAGTAGCAATTTCAGGCCTGCATCCCTACCTAAATATGACAATGGAAACACATGATACAGTGGAGTAAGGCACCCTAACCCCTTTACAGATGCTTCATCTCTGGCAGCAGTGTTGCTCTCATAGCCCATAAATGCAAGCAACTAAATCTTCCTGGAGAAAGTAGAGATTTAGTATGCCATGTTATATCCTTTCAAGACAATGAGTGTAGACTATAGATGTGAGTCTATGGAGATAGTAGAAGACAAGAAACAAAAGAAGTGGTTTGGATGTTGTCAGGTAACTGAGATGCTTTTTTAGAAAGTAATTGTTTCAGTCTGTTTGTATCCTAGTGCTCAGTTTATTGGGCAGCTAGGTGGCACAGTAGTGAGAGTGCCATCCCTGAAGTCAGAAAGTCTTATCTTCTTCCTGAGTTCACATTTGGCCTCAGACACTTCTTAGTAGTGTTATCCTGGGCAAAACACTTAGCCCCAAATGCCTATTCCTTACCTCTTTTCTGCCTTAGAACCAATATTTAGTACTTCGAGAGAGAAGATAAAGATAAAAAACAAACAAATTCAATTGTTTGAGAACTGGAAACTAAAGGGAAGGGTGCCCATCAAATAAGGAAAGGGTAAACAAATTCTGGTATATGAACATAATGTAATATTATTTTGTCCATAAGGAGTGATAAAAGAGATGATTTCAGGAAAGCCTGAGATTTGCATGAATTGATGCAGAGTGAAGTTGAGTAGAACCAGGAGACAACAGTGTAAAGACAAAACTTTGAATGACTCAAGAACTCCAGTCAATGCAGTGACCACCCATCAATGATGAAGCACGACAGGATGCAGGCTAGAAGGCATAATTTTTGTGGATATGGTCAATTCTATAATTTGTTTTGCATGACTATGCATATTTATTACAAGGGGTGTGTTTCTCTTTCTATATTTTTATAATGGGGAAGAATGGGAAAGAAAAAAAATTATTCATTTAAAAAATAAAAAAGACCTTTTTATAAAGAGAGATTCACTTGCCCTTATTCACACCTTTAAATGTAGTTGCAGATCCGTGCACTTAGGGCCTTAATGTGAGTGGATAGCTTTCAAGTTCCATGGCCCTCCACTGGCAACACACACACATGCACAACTGTGTCATTTCACAGAAATAACTATGGGAAAGAACTTTGGGGAATACTTTAGGTATCTTTTATGAAGTGCCTGAGGGCTCAATCATTGAATTCACTATGTGGCTGCTAGGTTCTCTAAGGCTATCATTTACTTTGCTGAATTGGGAGCATTTCATTCATTTGCCCCCAAGAGATTATAGGAGAGTTTCAGGAAAAAGCCTGCCCATATTTCATTTTCTCAACACATTCTTACAAATTCCTTCTCCTCCCTTCGATGGCTTTTTGAACTAGTGGTGCCTTATGACCTTGAAATGATTCTCTTCTGTTCCAGAGGCTTTTCAAAAGTGGCTTGCAGGCCACCTGGGAGAGTGCATAAAAGCTGCCAGCAGTGAGATTATGTGCAACCCCACTTTGCTAGGGGAAAGGAAGTCCCATTTCTTTGGCTAAGGACAAGGAATGAGAAGCACTGATCTTTTCACAGCCGCTTTATAAGGAGTTGAGAGTGTCAGTCCCTTACCTCCCCTCTCTTGGGTTTAAATCCTGTGCCTGTGCTTAACACATGAATTCTTCCTGGACTACTAAAATTACCAAGAAAACTAATCACTTCTATGCAATGTTTACATATAGCATTTTACAGGTACATGACCTTCATCAGATCTTATAACAACCTTGTGAGGAAGGTAGTGAAAATACTGATAGCCATGTTTTACAGATTAAAGAAATAAACTCAGGGAGACTGAACAACGGGGGCGCTTAGATAGCTCAGCAGATAGAACACTAAGTCTAGTACAGGAGGCCTTGGGTTCAAATTTGACCTCAGACACTTCTCAGCTTAATCCCCAGTGCCTAGCTCTTACCACTTTTCCACCTTGGAACCAATTCTAAGATTGAAGGTAAAGTTAAAAAAAAAGGAAGAAAGAAAATTTAAAGACTAAACAACTAACCTACCTCAAATCACAGATTAAAAAATGACAGTACTTGATGCCAATCTTTTGAATCTAATTGTATCGAGAGAATTGGTTTAAAGAACTGGTCAAGAAGGCTTGGAGGTAGGAGGAAGCAAGATGATGACTATTTCCAATACCTGGGAGACTGTTATGTGGAAGAGGCATTTTATTTATTCAGCTTAGCTCCTGAGAGGATAATTAGCCCAATGTGGTGGAAGTTACAAGAAGGCAGGCAGATTTTGAGATTTTGTTTCAAATGAAGGAAATGAATAATTTCCTTACAACTTGAGGACAATAATGGAATCAATGTTTGTTTGTTTTGGCATCGAGTTTTCTATCACTAGAGGGATTCAAACAGTTGCTGGATGACTTGTATGAACTTGGAAACTACTCAACCCTAATTAGACATATTTTAGGGGAAGAAAAAGTTGTAAACTCCTGATTGAACAAGGAAGGTACTTAACTCATACTTAATAGTAAAACTAGAACCTTAAGCTAAGCCTATTTTTAGATCTAATACAAAAAGGTGTTAAGTACCTGTAAAGGTTAAAATAATCACAAAAAGGTCAAGTAACTCACAAAAGGCAAGCTTAACAAAGAAGTGGGAAGTATTCAGAAGATGTAATCTAACCAGGGAAGGTGAGAACTAAAGAGTGGTGAGAACTAAGAATGGGCAGTCCTGGGAAAAAGCATCTACTGTGATTGGTAGACATGAAAATTTAGGGGAGGTGACATAAGAGAAAATTTCTTTAAAAGGAGGGGTAAAAAGTCAGTTCAGGGAATTCAGTTCAGAGTAGAGATTCTGAGCTGAGTTCAGGAGATTGAGTTCAGTGGAGGACTGGAACCCAGCTTGGAGATGGTTGGTCTCATGGTGAGTTATAAGACTGACTCCTTTACCCTTAGGCTCAGGGAGGCCACTTTGGCCAAGGCCTTTAACTACTGCCTGGCTCAGCCTGAGCCAGAGCAGTTTAAATTAATTCTCTCTCTCTCTCTCTCTCTCTCTCTCTCTCTCTCTCTCTCTCTCTCTCTCTCTCTCTCTCTCTCTCTCTCTCTCTCTTCCCCCCTCTCTCTCTCTCTCTCTCTCTCTGTCTCTCTCCTTTCCTTAATTTCTTCTCTCTATATTAATTAAAATCTCCATAATTTCCAGACTGACTTGGGAATTTTATTTGGTGACCATTTAAATCTACATTTCAAGTCAAAACACTAAAATTATCCTTACATTTGTATGTTATAGATAAAATCCATCAATCTAGCCAAGAGTTGGACTTCATGACTTTTAAAGCCCATCCTATGATTCTATAGCCATTCTCAGATTCAGTCCAACTCTACAAACATTTATTAAGCTTCTATATATGAAAGAAAAAAGAAATCAGAGTCCCTGCCCTCAAGGAGCTTATAATCTAGTAGTGGCAAAGAGACATGTGAGCAAATAAATATGCTTCAGTATAGAGTATGATTAAATGCCTCAGAGAGGTCACAAAGTGTAGCATAATGGACTTGAAGAGGGAGAGATAAGATTTAGGAAGATTTTGTTGCAGGTACCTTTGCTGGGCTTTGAAAAAAGAAAAGGCCATTAACAGGCAGAGACAAGGCAATGATATTCTGGGCATAGGGAAAGGCATATGAAACTATTTTGGTTCAGGTGATGACAGAATGATAGCAGAGAAGAATTAGTGGTCCATTTGGATCAAAGAATAGTTTATGTGAAGAGGGACAGAGGAAAATAAGGCAAGAAAAGTACCTTGATGATAAAATGTAGAAGGCCTGGACAGGCTAAAGATTTTAGATTTTATTCTTCGTATAAAGAGGAATCATAGAATGTGTTTCAGCAAGGGATAGGCAGAGTCAAACACATGCCTTAGAGGGATGGTTTCAGTATCATTTGAAGGATGAATTGTAGAGGCGAAATTAGGGGACTATTAAAGTAATCCAAGCAAGAAGTAATGAGGGAATGAATGGCTAAATAAAGCTTGCCATATGCATGAAATAGAATACTGCAATTCCATTAAAATGATAAATAAAAATACTATTAAGACATTTGAAAGGACTTGTAAGAAGTAATTTAATAGTGAAGAAAGCATAACCAGAACAGTATACACACCAGCTACTAATCTATAAAAAGATAAATATAGATGCAAATACAAAGACAGAGAAAAAGAATAAAGAACAGTTTTTATGGATCAATTATCTCAGAGTGTAAATCATTGCTATTGTATATTTAACTGCTTTTGCTATTTAAAGATCTTTTTAAAAAGAGAAATTTTATTTTTTCACTTAATAAGTTTTTATTTTTTCCTTCTTATGTCCCCTCCCCCAATTGCATAATAGCAACAACAAGAAAAAAGGAAGCTCTCATAACAAATATGCGTTGCAAGTGAAACAAATTCATGTGTCTGTACCCAAAAATGTATGTCTTGTTCATCATTTTAAAGCCATCATCTCTTGACAAAGTTAGGGAATATGCTTCATCTTTGATACTTTAGAATCCTGGTTTGTGATTGCATTGAGCAGTATTTTTTGTCTTTTAAAGTTATTTTTCTTTATGAAGTTTTTGTTATTGTATAAATCATCCTCCCAGCTCTGGTCACTTAACTCTGCATCATTTCTTGGAGAATTTCCCAGTGTCCTCTGAAACTATCCATTTAAAATAATTTCTGTTAGACTATGAGCACCTTGAAAGCCCAGACCATGTTTGACTTCCTTTATAGTGCATACTCAGCAATATATGGGGTGTTCAGGGAGAAACTCTTTGTCTTAAGGACTTGCCAAGCCCCCTTTCAGGGCTGCTCATACACTTGTGGTGTCTACTTTTCACCCAAATCTCACCTGTAGCTCTAAGAAGCTGTAGCATGAGCAGCAGTCAAGTTTGGGTGAAACCATCCTGGCAAGAAGATTAAACTAGAAAGAGGCTAGCTGATGGACCTTAAATCCCTCAGTAAGTTAAGGGGATGTTTACCCCCAAAGATGTGAAGACTTTCCCTGACTGAAGAGGCAGCTGAGAATGATTTATGCCAAAGGTCATGAAAGTGGCTGAAGTGGGCACTGTGGAACACTTAGAGCTTGGTCAGAAATCAAAGATGCCATTTACTGCATCCCAAGTCATCTTAATTTTCCACTGGACTTTGATGACTCTGGAAAAGAGAGTGAGACTGATGGCTTTGTTCAACTCTGCCTCACTTAGATTCAACTTATGCACTAGTCAGGATGTTACCCCATAAGGTCATCAGTCATCCTCGATAACAAAGGATGAACAACAATGACAATCCCCAGTGCATAGGACAGTCCCTAGCACATGGTAGGTGCTTAATAAATTCTTGTTGACTTCTTATGGTATAATAGTATTTTCTTACATTTATATGCCATAATTCATTTAATCATTCCTTAATAGGTGAGCAGGCTCTTAGTCTCCAGGTTTGTTTTTTTTTGCTACCTTGAAAGGAGCTACTTGTTACAAATATGTTTGTTTTGATGACTCTTTTACCTCTTTTTTTGCTTACTTTGTCCTGCCAGGAGAGGGAGGCAGCTTTTAATCTTTAATGTGAGCATTTACATCTCTAAGATTGGCATTGCTATAAATCAGCCTTGGTTTATTGTTTTGTTGATTGTGTAGACCTAAGAAAGCAGGGAACAAAAGTGTTCATCGTGCAGATTAGAATTCAAAGTGTATCTTGCCTACATTTTTTTATAGTGCTAGTTTTTAAATACTTCAAATTAAGATTGAAATATTTTAAATATTAAGAGGAACAACTACCTACTTAAAGATAATCTTGAACTCAGCATCAAAGACTCACGAGCCAATATGTTATGGGCAGCAAGAAGTATGAAGTGAGGTGGCTCACAGACTCTTTAAAATCCAGGTCCCATACAAAGATGGTTCCTCCCGTTTACCATTGGTTGGTTATGTGAGAATTACAATCTTATCTCAAAAGCTAGCTAATTGTAATGTGCAATTTACAAACCCAATTACCTAATTATTTAATAAGGTTTTAACCAATCAGAACCAGGATTGAGGTTTTTCCAATCAAAACAAAGATTATTTCAATCCTATCTATCTGCACATCCTATAGCCTTTTATGGGGATAGTTTATCAGGGTGGGTCTCCTCAGCCTAAGCTGACCTGGTTTTAAGGAAATGGAATTTAGGATGGCTTGACTTCTTCCTCCCTTGACTCCATTTTGTATCTTTGTGAGAGGAGTCTACCATCTTATAGATTCCTGTGCCTCACAAATATTTATTAGCAAATACCTGATTAGGGTATAACAACCAACTATAACACAATGAAAGGGGCTCTTTTATTTCTTTTGTAATGGAAGAAGGAAGGGAAGGAAGAAGTACCTTGCCTCCTGTTAAATTCAACTGGTTAAACTTAAATCCTTGGATGACAGAAGCTGGATTCCCAGATGAGGGCGAGGCATCAGAGCAAAAGAATGAAATGCATTTATTTCATCTATTCTAAGCAAATCGTATTTGGAAAATATCTTAAACATCTCTCAGTTCAAGATCAAATTCAAGTTATACAATTAGATTTATTCTCTAATAATGCATCATAAAAGTAGATCATCTTAAGCTCATCTCTAGAGCATGTCTCCCTTGTAGTATCAAGGTAAACTTGTAAGGCTAATGGTGTTGATATTTTCAGTTGCAGTGTTTTAATATCCCTAAAAATGATGATAGTATATTTTGTGTGTCCTAGAAGCTTTTTGGAGAAGAAGAGAGATTTGTAGGATTGGTAAAGTTCCTGAAGATCATTTAGTTGGATAGCCCTAATCTGTCCACAGGAAGGCAGCTTAGTAGATCCTTTTTCAGCTTTGACATCCTATAATCTATGATTCCATATTAACCTCATTCCAATTCCTTGGGAGAAGTTACCCCATCCTCAAGTTCATGCACCACAGACAAAAAAACCATGAGCATGGCTTGACAACTTGTTTGGTAGAATATATAAAAGAAAAAAGAAGGATCTATATTAAGAAGTTCATTTTGAAAAATTTGGAAAAATCCAAGGAGAAAATAAACAATTACTTTCTGCATTGATGTATTTTCTCTTTGCTGTTTCATGATCTCTTTTTCAAAACTTCATTGTTATTTTATAATGCAGTTCAATCTCTCTTACTTTTTAAATTACATTATAGTTTTATTGTGTATATGGTTCTCTTGGTTCTACTTATTTTGTTCAGCATTAATTCATGCAAATATCCCCATATTTCTCCAAATTCTTTATATTCGTCATTTTTTACTGCATAGTAACATTCCATTGCATCCATATGCTATAGTTTTTTTTTTTAATTCAAACATTCCCCAATTGATGGGTATTCAATTAGTCTCTACTTCCTGGAAACAATAGGATTGTTATATAATACTCTGTTTCATTTGACTTGATCTTCGCATTGATTCACCAAATAACCCAAATGATAAGCTTGGGCTCTCTGATGTAATTTCTTTGACTTTTTATTTTTTAGAGAGAATTTCTGGTCAATAATGTACAATGATCAACTGTGAATGACTTAGCTATTCTCAGCAATAAAAAGATCCAAGACAATTCTGAAGGACACATGATGAAAAATTCAATCCACCTCTAGAGAAAGAACCAATGGAGTCTGAATATAGATTGAAATAATTTTTTTCTTTTTTTGTCTATGTTTTCTTTCACAACATGATTAGTACAGAAATGTGTTTTGCACGACTGCACATATATAACATATATAATTGCTATCTTTCTTAGAGAGGGATGGAATAATTCAAATTGATTTAAGTCAAATTAAGAGTTATAAAATTTGTTGTGGTCACTGTTTATAAAAATTAACTCTTAAGTCACGAGACTGTTAGTAGCTTTATTACAGCAAAGTAGAGATAGTAAAGAGAGGGAAATGTAGGAAGGAGGTAGAAAATATTGCCTCACGAAATACCGGGAATCCAGATCTGAGTGCCTCCAGACTACAAGCGCGAATCCGAAAGTGAACATCACCAGCCCATGAGAGTGTCTCCAGCCCAGCATATCACCAAACAAATGACCAGCGCTGAAGAGACTGAACTGCAAAAGACAGACTCTAATGCCAAGGAGGCAAGAGTTTCACCAGAATAAGCATTCCTCTTCAGCTCGAGTTGCCTATGTAGCAATCTAAATCCAAATGTCCACCAGACTCCAAAGTCCAAAGGAGGAAGCTGAAATCAGAAGCCACGTCTGAAATGAGAATCTGAAATGGGAATCTGAAATCAGAGTGTCTGACTTCCTGTTGGGTCTCATCTCATAAGTACTTTTCTCTACCCAACAGTTCTCCCATGTCACATCTCAGGAACCAATCATAGTTCCTTAATTTGTCTAGCACTGCCCAGTGTGGGCAGTGGTAGTGGGATCCACTTCCGGTCTTTGAGGGTGTGAAATTCCTTTTCTAGTAAAAGGTTCTTCACGTACCTAAGTGCGAAAGGAGGGGCACTCCAAGTTCTTAATTGATTAAATTAAAATAAACAAAAGGAGTTAAAAATTCCCTTTCATGGGATTGGAAGGAAGGGAAAAAATTTGAAAGACAAATTTTTTAAAATAAATATTAAAATTTATTTTCACATGGAATTGGAAAAATTAAATATAAAAAAATTAAAAATAATTTCTAGAATTAATTTATTGTTTATCTTCTGATGGAAGAGATGCAATGTGGTATAACCAATAGAAAGCTAACCTAAGAAGTAGGTAGATCAGGAATTAAGGCTTGCCTCTGAAATATACTGTGTGAACTTAGGCAAATAATTTAATTTCTATTCTTTAGACAGTATTCTAAGACTATTAGTTAAAGATGAGATGCTAACCTTGCTGGTAGAGGAGTTTCCTTACCCATGAGCTCCGTGTACCAAAGAAATCAGTTCTGATTCCTTCTGAGGGAAACATAGATACAGGATAATTATATGGAAACAAAACTTGGCTAAATGCATGATGACTTCCATTCAAAACAAATGTAATGATGGAAAAATTTTGAAAGATCCCTGTTAATTAATCCAGCAGACATTTATTAAGTACTTACGGAGTGCTTGGTGATATGCTAAAGCATCAGGATACAAAGACAGACATTTATGGTCCTCAAGGAGCTTATATTCAACAGCAAAAATGCAATTTTTCCATAGACAGACAAATCAATAGAAAACACTTACATGGTAAATGTAAATAATTTTTTGAAGGAAGAACAAAATGTGATGTTACCGATACTTTCTTCAATTTATTGATGGATCCTTTATCCTCCAGATTGTGAGCCTGGTTTTGCTACTAATTCTGTACTTAATAATTTAACTCAACCATCATATGATAAGGTCTTGACCCCAGGGAACAATCATGAAAAATACTTTTCTGTTTCACTAGTGAAGTGAAAGACTATGAGTTCAAACTGCTATAACCATTGTTAGACATGATCACTTGGCCCACAAATTTTGCTTAATTGTTTTTCTTTGCTAAAAGAGACGGCTTGACATAAGAAAATTACACCTGTTGGGAGTGGTATACTGGGAAATGACTAGTATGGCAAACCAAAGGCATCAGTGGAATTTAATGCAATGCAATGCAATAAATAGTAGAATTCAATGAAAAATAAGCATAAATATTGTTTAAAGAATAACTTGTATATGGCAAAATCCAGAGGAAAAACTGATAAATAGAAACAAGCAAGACATAATTTCATATATACATATATCCTTTTGTTGAATGATGTCTTCTCTAGTGTGAAGGAGGAAGATACCTGGAAATTTTAATATGTCACCCTTGTTTTAAGAAACCCCAAATTTACCTTGTCCAGTGGGAATTTGCCTTCAGGAAATTCCTTGACTGACTCTCGTCCCAGACTGAACCATCAAGAATCCTTGAGCACTCTGCATAGGAGTGGTGGATATAGTCAAGTATTAAGAACCCTTTTCTCTTCTCTTCTTTTCTCTTCTCTTCTCTTCTCTTCTCTTCTCTTCTCTTCTCTTCTCTTCTCTTCTCTTCTCTTCTCTTCTCTTCTCTTCTCTTCTCTTCTCTTCTCTTCTCTTCTCTTCTCTTCTCTTCTCTTCTCTTCTCTTCTCTTCTCTTCTCTTCTCTTCTCTTCTTTTGTTTTCTTTTCTTTTGTTTGTACTTATTGGTTTTCTCTTATTCTATTTAAGCCTGATCCCAGGTACCTTAACCTCAGACTATAACCTCTTTCTCAAGCCTCAGGGTAACCAGTCAGTTGTCCATCATTCCATATATTCCCTAGAGTGTACATATAGCCCCAAGTTTTAGTTGGATGGAAATTCCCAATTTTGGTGTTTTTTCCCCAGAAATAGTGTTCCTAAAGTCTTGGAGCTGGGTAGCACTGTGGTGTGTGTGTGTGTGTGTGTGTGTGTGTGTGTGTGAGACTGTGTGGTGGCCATAAGAGTTTTGTTTCCCTTCTCCTGATTAAAGACATGATCTTTTGTAACTGCTTTGATGGTTCTGCATTTTTTCAGGCTGACAAATGTAACAAACAAATAAATTTTAAAAGGAAAAAGAAGTATTTTAAAATTATTATTTCAAATTTCCCTATTCTACGATAGATCCAAGGAATGATATAAATAAATGTTATTCCACAATGAAAATGTCTTTGGCTTTACTGCTGTGGTGTACTACATGATTTTGCCAGTAAGTGGAGCTCATTCATTGCTTCTGTCCTAGCCTGCTCTAACCATGGTGATGAATCCTTTCAGAGGTCCTCACCCAAGGATCATAGGATCACAGATTGAGACACTGCTGGCTCGCAGGAAAAGAAGTCAGTGCAATGACTTCTGAGTTCAGAGGTCTTGATGAGAAAGTGCTAAATCAACTCCAGTGCATCGCTAGCTTGTTCTATGGGAAAAAATACAAGACACCTTACAGAGGGTTCACCGCTTTTAAGAGTTTAGAAATCAATTCAGATGCTATTAACACAGCTTCAATCTTGATTATGACAGTTATACTACAAATTACATTCAGTTGGGAGAAGTCCTTGTCCCTTTCTGATTTAGACTAGTACAAAAAAAGCTTTATAATATGGAATGCTAATCATATAATAATACATATTTACCAAATGTCCACAATGATAGATTGTAAGTTCCTAGACAACAAGGACCCTTTATTTGTTCCCTTTGTATTCCTAGTGCCTGACACATAGCTGTTGCACGATAAATACTTCTTGCTTGCTGGACTAATTAATATATATTTATTCAATGGTTTAAATGTATGGATTTTTCTAGGGGGCTTCACAAAGCTAGTCTTGGAATAAGGAAAATTTGGGTTCAAATCCTGCCTCTTAAACATCCTGACTCTTAGCAAGTCACTTTCTTTCTCAGTTCTCCAAACAAAAACTCATGAGACCCTAATTATGATGAGTCGCCAGTCTTCATCAGTGGAAGGAATTTCCCAACTGAGAATTCTCTGTACCAATGAAATTCCAAGCGTGGGCCCCAAATGAAGAACTATAATATAAGATGGCATGTGACAAGCACCAAACATTGGAATCAATTGCTATGGGAATATAAAGAAAGGTGTGGATCTCTTGTGGGTAATCAGAGAATTTCCTGGGGAGGTGGTATTTGAATTGGTTTGGGGAGGAATTTTTTTTTAATAGGTAAAGAGAAGTGAGGGAAGGGCATTTCAAATTCTAGGAATAGTCTCAATTTCTGTGCTCTCTAAAATACTCTTTAAAGTCCTTTTGAGGTATACGATTCTATTTTTTTTTGTTACAGTGCTCAAATCTGAAAGTGTGACAAAATCAAATGCTATGTTAAATATCAACTGGGCCAATTCCAACATGACTGTGCTTTAAAATTTGAACATTTATCTTTAAAAGGAAACTGAGGCTCACTTCTGCTTTCTCTGGCCTGAAGCCTGGCAGATTCCAGACCTCTGGGGACTAAGAAAAAACTGACCTTTAAAGTAGCCTGTGGGCAAGCTCTGGCAAGACTTGGATACAGTGTCAGAATTTAACTCTGTTGTCACTGACTGTGAACTTTTATTAGCTTAATCACACCTTTAGATGGATGTACTTTAGTGAGGAGAGCTGGAAAAAAATCCACTTACCACATGGAAATAATGGGAAGTAAGAATTGGAGAGATGGAAAGATGGAAATGGCATGTTGAGAAAAGACTAGTGATAACAGACTCAGCATCTTTGAATCCTAAAAGCAATATTGTATATCAGAAGGATAGGTGTCTCTCTAAAGCTAAAAAATGTTTTGTCTTTATTGTGTCATTTCAATTGTGTCTGACTTTTCACAACTATTTTTTCATTTTATTGTCATGCAAAGCACACTTCCAAACTAGTCTTTGTTATAAGAGCAAACTTGTACAGAATCAAAACCTTTGGGGGTTTTCTTGACAAAAAGCCCTCGAGTGGTTTGCCAATTTCTTCTCCAATTCATTTTGCAGATGAGGAAACTGAGGCAAACATGTTTAGGTGACTTCTCTGGGGTCACACAGTTAGTAAGTGGCTTGAACTCAGGAAGATGTAACTTCCTGATTCTAAGCCCAGCGCTCTATCCACTGTGACACCTTGAAATTTTAGGGAAGGAAATGATGCACTCTTCCTTAACTGTCAGGAATTCCCAGCCTTTAGTGCCAGCATTTAAACATAGATTTTACAGACTAAATAAACCACATGTATATGAAGAACTAAGCCTAAAATGACTCAACCTAAAATTTTGAAATTGGATTTATTCTCTTTTGCCCTCTCCTCTGTTAAAAGAGACAATAGCTGCTCACCCACCATCTTTTATACACTTGGCAGAACAGTGTTGGGTATTGGAAAGACAACTGGCCCTGGCATCAGGAGACTTGAATCCTATCTCTAACACTCACTGCCTTTGGGATGGTTGGCAAAGTATTTAATCTCTTTAAGTCTCTCTTTCTTCTTCTGTCATCTAGCTCATTGTCTTTCTCCATAGAAGGTAAGCTTCCTGAGGAAAGGAAGCTTTGCTTTTCCTTTGTATTCCAGTGCCTGACACATAATACCTGTTTAATAAATGTTTTTTGATTGATTAATTGGCTGGTGTGGACTCCATGGTAAGAGGTAAGTGTGTCAAGTAGTTCCAAAGTGCATTTCTCTCCAAGTGGCCTGGGGGGAGAGATGAAAACCACAGGGCACACTTTGAGTTTGAGAAAGACTATGTAGGACTCTGTAGGAATGAAGTATTCCCTGGAAAGCCAATGGGTTGCTCTATTGCCCAATCCAAGGTCAGTCCCTTTCAGAGGGAAGTAATATGAGGTCTTGTATGGTGCATGAGTGAATGATGGAAAACTTGCATAATTCACTAAATCCAGCCAGTTCCAGACTTTATTTCATATCCCAGGCAGCCTCACATCCCACACGGTACAGCAAGGCTACTGAGTGTGAGTATCTTGTATTGGCTTTGATACCCATCAATATTGCTTTCCTTACACACAAATTCTTTCTTTTTTTATAAACCTTCTGTCTTAGAACCAATCCTAAACATCACTTCCAAGGTAGAAGAGCATTAAGGTCTAGGCAACTGGAGTTAAATGACTTTCCCAGGACCACACAGCTAGGATGTGTCAAAGGCCACATTTAAACCCAGGTCCTGAAGCTTTTCCACTGTGTTAATTAGTATGCTCCAATGACTCTCAAAGGGAAGAACAAATAAAAGAACACCCCATTGTCTTTGGAAAAGCCATACTAATCAAGTGTCCTGCAATTCCACATTTCTGGAAAGTACGCTGCCAATTTAAGTGAACTTAGCCATAGTATTCAAAATTTCTTCATTTGCTGTATGGTACCCTATCTAGATGGAAATTGGGTTGGCTGGTAGAGAATCTCTGTTTTCTTTGTGTTAATTGTCAGGCCAAAATTCACACAGATGGCAGAGAATTAATCCATGCTCTGTTGTATCTCGGTCTCAGAGGCTTCACTGATTATACAAATATTCAATAAACAAAAAATATCTTATCTGTGAATAGAAAGTCATACACCAACTCTCTCTCCACTTAATTTTGGCTTATGTAGCCTGTTCAAGTGAAATAATTTACCATCAGTGCTGAAGCTGACTTTGATGATGCTTTCATCTTCATTGAAGGTGCCCAACAACATCACATCATCTATTACCCAGATCCCGGACAAGCATGTTGCCAGGAAGCTGTTGGACAATACTGATTAATTTCTCTGGGCAACCAAATTTTGCCACCATCTTCCACAAACCCTCATCACTGACAGTGTTGCTTCCATTTGAATTGTCCCAGGAAGATTCTGAAAATCACTTGGCAAGATAGAAGTCCTTTCTCAAGCTGAACTGCCAAGCATACGGACTCTATTGAAGAGTGCAATGGTGATGGCCACATTGTTTGAATGCCAAAAGCACATTGGTCTAAAAGATAATTTTACAGAGAGTCCACACAAGACAAATGCTCCCACAGAGGTCAGAAGAAGTGATACAAAGACTCTCTCAAGGTCTCAAGGTCTCTCTGAAGAACTTTTGTATTGATTGTGTGAGATGGGAGAAATTGGCACCAGACCATCCCACATGGTGTGCCCACATCAAAGAAGGCACCATGCTCTATGAGCAAAGCAGAATTGTAGTAGCTCCAAAGAAACATGGGATGTTCAAGTTTAGAAACATTTCTGGTCCAATTGTTCATATGGGCAATTTGTGCTGAACTTGTGGTAGAATCTCCTAACTCATATTGGTCTGGTCAACCACAGTTCAGACACACTGTGTGTACACTGACACCAACATAGAGATGCCCATTTTGGTCCTCTTTGAATATAAAAAACAACAATCAACCAATTATAGACAGATAGATTAATTGACTGATCAATAGAATGATAGATACATAGATTACTATTTCAATATAATTTAATTCATTTGTAATTATATATTTTATTTTATACATTTTAAAAATGTTATTCTTAGGAGAGTCCATAGGCTTCATGCAATTGACAAAGGGGTCCATGATACACATGAAAATATTTATTAATTTGGAAAATTTTATTTAATTAATTAATTTAGAATATTTTTCCATGGTTACAAGATTCCTGATCTTTCCCCTACCCCCACCTCCCTCCCATAGCCAATGCACAATTCCACTGGCTTTTACATGTGTCATTGATCAAGACCTATTTCCATATTACTGATATTTGCACCAGGGTGACCATTTAGAGTCTACATCCCCAATCACGTCCCCATCAACCCATACACATGAAAATATTAAGAAAATATTAAAGTCTAGATTTCTTTACGTTATGTGGGTAACTCAAGCAGACAGGAAGTCCTTTTGTCATCATTACTCTTATAATGTGATTAGCTCCTTTTGTTTTTCTATTATTTAATTCCCTAATTTATATTGGTATGTAATTTTTGGATAGATAGCATTTATGTAGCACTTTATGGTTTGCCAAGTGCTTTCTAAATGTCTCATTTGGCCCTCACAATAACCCTATGGATTCTATTAATATCTCTTTTTTCAGAGTGAAATAAGTTATTGACTTCCTCAAGGTCACCCAGCTAGTGTGTATTCAAGGCAGAATGTGAACTCAGGTCTTAATCTTTTCAAGTCCAACACATAGTTGCCTCTGTGCATTTATTCATTCATTCATTCATTCATTCGTTTGTTTGTTTTTGGCAATAAGCTATATCCTTGTGGCATGAGTTCTAACAGGGAAGTTTCCTAAATTGAATTGTTTTGTGGGGGACATCAGAAGTAAGAAAGGTTACAGTCTGAAAAGTGAAAGCCTTTTTAGAAACTAGGCTATACTCAAGTAGCAAACCAATAACTCTGGGTTCCCTCTCACAGTTTATAATGCCATTAGCCCTAATGCTCAATGTCTCTGAAGGGCTCTTTTATGAGTGTTCTCACTGTTAAAGGGGTAAAAAAGGCCAATTGACAAATAAACAGAGTATACCTTGCTTTGGGTTTAGAGTTGTATGCCCCATCCTCCCAATGAAACATGCTGCTTTCAAATGAAACCATCACAGGAGAAAAACCCAGTGCTCAGAAGTGGAAGGATTCAGTGGCTGACATTCAGACATAGAAAGATGCGTCTAATTACAGACACTTATTACAATTCCCAGAAGCCACTAGCTAGTCTCATCCCATTGTTTTGCAGTAGCTTCATTCTGTCCCATCAGACAATCAAGTGTTGTAAACCAAAAAATAAACTGCATTCCATAGCTAGACATCAGTGGGTAATTAGGAACCAGAATTATTGCCCAATTGTTCATTTTAGATACAGTACATTTTCAAAAGGAAACCATCTGCATGTTGCCTGTGTGTGTGTATAATCTGTCAAATGCAATATTAAACATGGGGAAACTGAGGCTTAAACTAGACCCCCAAATGCCTGGCTACCCAAGTATCCCTTTATCTCATGCTCTGCTGAACCCCATTCAAAGTCAACCAAAGATCAAAAGCAGCTTGTGTCACTAGAGAGTTTAAGGATAGCGCGTTATTTTCCATTAAATGGTCCATCTCCGTTTTTGAGTTTTAGCTTCAGTATAACCAAGGTTTAAGTCCTGACCTCTGAACATAGCTTCCCACTCTGTGTTATCCCTGCTAGCTTGCTGGTCAGGTCTTGGTCTCTTCAGCCAATTTAGGAATTAAGGATAACTAGGCTAGCCTGTGTGGTAGATGCTGCTCCTATCATGCAGACCAAGTTTTTGGTGATGAAGCTCTTTATACTTAGCTTTCTTCTTCCTTGAATGACACAATGACACAAACCCATTGATCAAAGCTTTCTTACCTTGGTTGGAGTTGCCAGATATTGTGTTCCATCCATGAGCACAATCTTTGAGAATCTAGGTTCACTTCCATGTGATCATGAGAAAATCAAAGAGGACCTCAGTGGGTTTTGGTGGGATTGTTTCTTGTCACTCTTCTATCTTCATCTACAATGCTAGAACGATGATGGATTTCCTTCCAGATTATCTATAGGCCTGCTTGCATTTCCTTCAACAATTTCCCCTTGTTTTATTAGGTTTATAATTTTTTCTACCATACTCCCCCATAGTGTTTTATGAATAAGCGTGCTTTCCAAATTTGTATTGCTTTTGGTTGTTATATCTTTTGACCTAGTATGGATATGGATATAAAATATTTTTTGGTTAAAACAGTTTATGGGATTCCTTTAATTTTTTCATTGTGAATCTTTTTGTTATTAGTTAAGCTCTCCTAAGTTATATATTTAAGGATGACACACACACACACATACTAAGTTGTGAGCAGTGTAATGTGTCCGTTTCAGAGGAGTTCCAAACTTCTCTCCAACCTGACCTTCAACTTCAAAATCTCAACTGATTTGAGAGAATTGCTCAAAAGTCACAAATACTTTGTCATTGAGAGATGTGACCTCATCTCCATTTGATTTGATGAATACTATATGGTGGAGAAGGAAATGGTAAACCATTTTAGAATCTCTGCCAAGAAAATCCTAAATGGTCTGACAAAAAGTCAGACGTAACTGAAATGACTGAACAAGAACAAAAATGTCAGTGGTTGGAAGAGTGATTTGGAGAAGATTTGGATAGCTTGTTAATCTCTTAAACATGTAGAGAGTGAGCCTTTGGGGAATGGGCCTGATTTGACATACAGATGTGATGTTACAGTTGGACGGTGGGATTTGTGTTGAATATTCTCCTGTAGCTTTAGGAGTGAGAGGAAGAAAGCTCCTTGGAGAGAAGTCTTAGTAAGTCTCAGTTTGGAAGAAAATCTGGACAAGGATACACAGCTTATGAAGAGAACCAAGACTCTAATCTTGACTATCTGGGACTGGGTCCAGTGTTCTTTCCATTAAACAGACACTGGAAGATAAAATCAGAGAATTTTAGAACTGAAAGGGACTTTTGAGATCATCTAGTCCTATACTGTGGCTCCATGAAGTCTGTGCCTAAGGGTACACAACTGGTTAGTAGTAGAGCTGGGTTTTGAGGTCAGATTTCCTGATTTCTACTCAATTTTTTGTTTGTTTTTTTTACTATACCATACCTGGTTCCAAACTCCAAATCAATTTATCAAATTTCTAACAGATGGTAAAAATCAGGTATTTCAGGGAAGGTTCAATCCCCTTTGGGACATCAGTTTTCTGATTGGCTAGTTATAGGGCCAGTCCTAGGCAAAATTATAAAATCAGTGACATTTGCCTTTTCTCTTCTCCTATTTCTCCTTCTAGGGCTCCTCTCCCCCATTCCTATTTTTCTTTCCAGGGGATGTTGCCTAAATATTTCTTCATTGTTACCCCTTTAGTTGGCTCTCAATCAAAGTATTATCTGATGAGGCTTAATAATACTCTGAGATATTTACATTTTAAGAGGTAATTCTTTAGTGACCAAAAAATCTGCATGATCCAATGGAATAAAACTATAATGGTATGGTGGCATGAAGCATTATTTAATTTGAGCCAACAAACTTTTAAAATCATAGACCTAAAAAGCACCTTAAAAGTAATCTAGTCTAACCCTCTTCTCATTTTACGAATGAAGGTACTGAGACAGAAAGAGGTTAAGTAACTTGTTTAGTGTCATATGGGTTTTAAGCAGAAGAACCTGCATTTGAACCCAAGACTTCTGACTCCAGAACCTGCTGGATGACCCTGGGCAGATCACCTTAACCTCTTAGGGCTCTTTGAAATTCCCTAAATCTATCATTTGCAGAGAAGGTGCCAATCTGTGGGAACTTGGGCAATAACTTAACCTCTCCAGGTCTCAATATCCTCATCTCTGCAATGAGAGTGTTGGACTAGATTACTTCTATGGTTTAGATCTACATTCCTAAATATTTGCTAGATCAAATTAAATATTACTTTTGTATCATTCTTTGTTGTAGTTGTTCAGTAATTTCAGTAGGGTCCACCTCTTTGTAACCTCATTTGGGGTTTTCTCAGCAAAGCCACTGAAGTAGTGTGCCATTTCCTTCTCCAGCTTATTTTACATATGAGGAAACTGAGGCAAATAGTTTCAAATGACTTGTCCAGGGTCAACAGCCAGTAAATATTTGAGGTTGGACTTGAATTCAGAAAGATGGGTCTTCCTGACTCCATGTCAAATACTCTATCCACTGTGCCAGCTGCTTGCCTCCCAAATTATTCCCCCATTATATTTCATTCCAATGGATCATGAAGATTCTTCATCACGAAGTTCATCATATTACTCAAATCACAGGTCCAGTTCCTATTCATCTGCACAAGGCACTGTGTAAGGTGCCAGCTTTATAAAGACAAAAATTTTGTTAAAAGGTTTCTGCCTTTGTAGTCTATACATTCTATTGTGTCAATCTTTTGATATCCCTTTCCAATCATACCATGTAGACAGGGTGGCAGCAAAGTGCAATGGAACAATGAATGATGAGATTTGAAGTCAGAAGAGCTGAGTTTACATTCATACTCTGCTACTTATAGCCTGTGTGACCACAGACAAGTTTTTTTTTTTGACTCTTCCAGGATTCCATTTCCTCACCTTTAAAATGAGGGAATTGAACTATTGCCTCCAAGATCTCTTTCTAAATCTGTGATCTCGTAATCTGGTGCCCACAGTTTCAAGTCTTCTACTGGATGTCTAAACTAGTCAAAAGGAGACAAAAATAGGGGGAAAAGATGAAAAGACTTGAGGGTGGTGAGGCAACAGCCATTCTCCTTTCCTTATTGCGGGTGGTAATATAGTCTGAAAAGAGGGGATCTCCTAACTGCAAAATGACTAAATACAAGCGATTACTCCTATTCCTGAAATTTCTGAGTCATTCTCTCTCACTTCCCCGAGAGGGAATGGCAAGGCACGTGTTGGATTTAGAAATTGTGGCCCACTGCTTCCTTCAGGGGTAGAACAAGCACCATTTAGCACCAGGGATGATTGGCTGACTTCTTCTCCTCTTGGATTTTGAGGGTAAATGAGTTCCCAGACTAGCACAGCAGAATCCAGGCTAAGTGATATCATACATTGAAGAGAAAGACTGTTTCTATTTCTAGTAAGATGCCTGCTGTGTGGCCTCCTTGTTGTGTGGCCCTATTACCTATTTGTCTCTGAGGCCCCTGGTACAGATTGTGGATGGATTTCCAATACTGACTAGAGTTAAAGCCCTGGGAATTAAAAATTCCCCGAGAATTAAAGCTACTTGCTGAAATGGAAGCAAGCAAGTAACATGCTTATTTTCCTAGTTACAAAATGTCAGAAAGACCACTCACTGGTCACAAAATTTTTTTCTTTTGTTTAGTTTTTAAAACATTATTTTATTTGGTCATTTTCATACATTATTCATTGGAAACAGATCATTTTCTTTTCTTCCCCCCTTTCCCCTGCCACCCCTCCCCTAGCTGACCCGTGCTTCGTCTGGGTATCACGTGTCCTTGCTCTGAACCCATTTCATTGTTGTTGGTATTTGCATTAGGGTGCTCATTTAGCGTCTCTCCTCGATCATGTCCCCTCAACCTCTGTAGTCAAGCAGTTGCTTTTCCTCGGTGTTTTTACTCCCACAGTTTGTCCTCTGCTTGAGGATAGTTTTTTTTTTTTCCACGTAGATCCCTGCAGATTGTTCAGGGACATCATAAAGCCATTACTGGAGAAGTCCATCACCTTTGATTGTACCACAGTGTGTCAGTCTCTGTGTACAATGTTCTCCTGGTTCTGCTCCTCTCACTCTGCATCACTTCCTGGAGATTGTTCCAGTCGCCATGGAATTCCTCCACTTTGTTATTCCTTTGAGCACAATAGTATTCCATCACCAACATATACCACAATTTGTTCAGCCATTCCACAATTGAAGGGCATCCCCTCGTTTTCCAATTTTTGGCCACCACAAAGAGCGCAGCTATGAATATTATTGTACATGTCTTTTTCCTTATTATCTCTTTGGGGTACAAACCCAGCAGTGCTATGGCTGGGTCAAAGGGTAGATATTCTTTTATCGCCCTTTGGGCATAGTTCCAAATTGCCCTCCAGAATGGTTGGATCAATTCACAACTCCATCAGCAATGCATTCATGTCCCAACTTTGCCACATCCCCTCCAGCATTCATTACTGTCCTTTGCTGCCATGTTGAACAATCTGCTAGGTGTGAGGTGATACCTCAGAGTTGTTTTGATGTGCATCTCTCTGATTATAAGAGATTTAGAACACTTTTTCATGTGCTTATTAATAGTTTTGATTTCTTAAACTGAAAATTGCCTATCCATGTCCCTTGCCCATTTATCAATTGGAGAATGGCTTGATTTTTTGTACAATTGATTTAGCTCTTTATAAATTTGAGTAATTAGACCTTTGTCAGAGGTTTTTGTTATGAAGATTGTGTCCCAATTTGTTGTTTTCCTTCTAATTTTGGTTACGTTGGTGATGTTTGTACAAAACCTTTTTAATTTGATGTAGTCAAAATTATTTATTTTGCATTTTGTGACTCTTTCTTTTTTTTATGAGGAAAAGCAACTTTATTTTTTTTTAAACATTATTTTATTTGGTCGTTTTCATACATTATTCACTGGAAAAAAAGATCGTTTTCTTTTCCTCCCCTCCCTTCCCCCCCCCTTCCCTCTCCCATAGCCGACGCATGATTCCACTGGTTATCACATGTGTTCTTGACTCGAACCCATTTCCTTGTTGTTGGAATTTGCATTATAGTGTTCATTTAGAGTCTCTCCTCAGTCTTATCTCCTCCAACCCTGTAGTCAAGCAGTTGCTTTTCATCGGTGTTTTTACTCCCACAGTTTATCCTCTGCTTGTGGGTAGTATTTTTTTTTAGATCCCTGCAGATTGTTCAGGGAAATTGCATTGATACTAATGGAGAAGTCCATCACCTTCGATTGTACCACAATGTATCAGTCTCTGTGTATAATGTTTTCCTGGTTCTGCTCCTTTCGCTCTGCATCACTTCCTGGAGATTGTTCCAGTCTCCATGGAATTCCTCCACTTTATTATTCCTTTTAGCACAATAGTATTCCATCACCAACATATACCACAATTTGTTCAGCCATTCCACAATTGAAGGGCATCCCCTCATTTTCCAATTTTTGGCCACCACAAAGAGCGCAGCTATGAATATTCTTGTACAAGTCTTTTTGTCCATTATCTCTTTGGGGTACAAGCCCAGCAGTGCTATGGCTGGATCAAAGGGCAGACAGTCTTTTATCGCCCTTTGGACATAGTTCCAAATTGCCCTCCAGAATGGTTGGATCAATTCACAACTCCACCAGCAATGAATTAATGTCCCCACTTTGCCACATCCCTTCCAGCATTCACTACTTTGCATTGCTGTCATGTTAGCCAATCTGCTAGGTGTGAGGTGATACCTCAGAGTTGTTTTGATTTGCATCTCTCTGGTGACTCTTTCTATGTCTTGCTTGGTTTTAAAATCTTTCCCTTCCTAAAGGTCTGACATGTATACTATTCTGTGTTCAACTAATTTACTTATAGTTTCCTTCTTTATATTCAGGTCTTTCACCTATTCTGAGTTTATCTTGGTGTAGGGTGTGAGGTGTTGATCAATTCCTAATCTCTCCAACACTGTCTTCCAATTTTCCCAGCAGTTTTTGTCAAATAATGGATTTTTGTCCCAAAAGCTGGTGTCTTTGTGTTTATCATAGACTGTCTTGCTGAGGTCATTTACCCCAAGTCTATTCTACTGATCCTCCTTTCTGTCTCTTAGCCAGTACCAAATTGTTTTGATGACCGCTGCTTTGTAATATAGCTTGAGATCTGGGACTGCAAGGCCACCTTACTTTGTATTTTTTTTTCATTATTTCCCTGGATATCCTTGATCCTTTATTATTCCAAATGAACTTTGTTATGGTTTTCTCTAATTCAGTAAAATAGTTTTTTGGTAGTTCAATGGGTATGGCACTAAATAGATAGATAAGTTTGGGTAGGATGGTCATTTTCTTTGTTTTTTTTTTTTTTGCCTGACTACCCACATTAGTGAGGAGCTGTCAGTACAATCATCTTGAAAAATACAGAAAAAAAAGTAAAACTCAAATTCAAATCAGTCTGGCTTTCAACATCCTGCATCAAATATTGACTCTTTCCTCCTTCCCCTTTGCACATCCTCAGCCTCACCTGTCAATGGAATCAGTTGGACCCAATGACCTCCATGGTTCCTTCTATGTCCTGATGTTCTATGATTCTGCAAATTTTGCTGACATTTTAAAAATTAGAATGTCTCCTTCAGAATCTCCACTCTAACCAAGGCAATTGGCTTCTCATTACCTAGCGATTTAACTCCTTTGCCTATACTTTGTCATGAACCATTACTCGTACAGTGAAAACTGCCCTTCTAACCACCAGCTAGTACAGAATCAAGGAATTTCATCCAGTTTCTTTTAATTGTAAGAGGATGAAACTGAGGCTTTAAAAAGTCTGAGATTTCCTCAAGTCTGCACAAGAAATGGTGGGAGAGCAAGGAACTGGCTTCCAGATCTCCTGGCTCTTCAGTCTAGTGTTCTTTCATATATCATAGTGTTTCATACTTACCTACTTTTTTTCCTCTGCCTATCTTCACTCTCCCTTGCTTTCCTTTACTCCCTCATTGGACTGCTTTTTCATCTAATAAAAGGACACTAATTCAGAAATATTTTTTTTTGCCTTGCTTCATTTTTCTTACTTTATTTCTGGTCATACCCGCCTCCCATTACTCCTTCCACATGTGCTTTACATCCCTTGAAAGCTGCTTCAACATTTATCTGCTCCATAAAGACTTTTTTAATGACCTTTTATCTATGTCTGATTCTGTCATTAGTCAAAATTCCAGCAGTATATAAAGGCATTCAGTGGAAACAGTGAAAGGATTTTATTCAATGTATTTTATATCCCTTCAATTCTAACCTTCTATAAGTCTATCTTGATTTGGCAAAGAATTTGACATGAAATCCCACGATATCCTTGTGATAATGATAAAATGTGAGCTCAGGATAGGACTATTAGAACAACTGAGAGCTGTTTGAAAAGCCCGCCGGTGACAATCAATGTCTGTGTCAAATGGGAGATTCTCTGGTGGGGATGTCCTAAAAGAGTGAGCCTTGGCCTTGGGTCCTTCAACATTTTCATCAGTAATTTGATGAGAACACAGAAGGCATACATTTTCAGATGACACAAGGCTGGGTGGGAGGGATAACCAATTCCAAAGATGAAAGAATAAAGATTGAAAGTTCAACCAGTTGGAACATTGGAAACAGCTGGAAATTGATAGGATGAAATTCAATGTATTCCATGAATACTGTATGTAAAGTCTGGCCCTGGGACTAAAGAGAAAATCCACTGCTGAAAATCCACCTTTGTATGATGGCGACATGAGCCAGAAGTAGTTTATGGCAAAAAGATCCATGAATTTCTTTTCATCATAAATATAACATGAGCCCAGAGTATGGTATGGCTGCCAAACAAACACTCACCCCCCAACAAAAACCCCAACAACAAATACTTTGGATGGGGAAAGAATTCGCAGACCTGTTATTTCATAGTTGGAAGGGATCTTGCCATGGGGAAACCCTCCTGATTGGCAATTCCTCTATAATTCATGGTCTTGGGGATTGCCTAGGGACATTTAAAGGGGCAATGGGGGTGAGGAACTGACTTACCTCTGATCACATGGTCAGAGACCCAATTTAAATCCCAAGTCCAAGCCTTCTACCCATTTCGTCACATGTTCTCTCATTGCAATTTACACTACATCAATAGAAGCATGCTGTCCAAATCATGCAAACCAATAATCCCATTCTATTTTGTGCTCATTAGATCACATAAAGAGTTGTTGTTGCTATTGTTATTCAGTTGTTTCAGTCATGTTTGACTTTTCATGACCCCCTTTGGAAGTTTTCTTAGCAAAGAAGTTGGAGACTTCTGCAATTTCCTTTTCCAGATCATTTTACAGATGAGGAAACTGAGGCAAACAGGACTAAGTGATTCATCCAGGGTCACACAGCTAGTAAGTATCTGAGGCCAGATTTGAATTCATGATGACATGAAGATGAATTTCTCAATTCCAAACCCAATGTGCTATCCACTGTTCCACACGTTGCCTCACATGGTGTTCTGTGTACAATTCTATATGACTAGGTAAGTCACTTAGAATTTCTGAGCTTTAATTTTTTTTTCTCTATGAAATGGTGATAACTTTATACATTTAAAGCGAAAAGAGACCTTGGACTCTTATCTAGTCTTATTTCATTAGAAAAGGAAATTGAGGCCCCAAATGAACTAAAATGACTTGTGTAGGGTCATAGAGCTGGAAAGTAGCAGGGTTGAGATTAAAACCCAGACCTTTTCATTCTTAATCCAATGTTCTTTTCTCAGTACCATATATAATGGTAGTAAGAAAAACATTTAATAAAATGTTAAATTCCACATAAATGTTACCTATTTTAGTACTATAATTCTTGGCATCAAATTTCAGAAGAGACATTGATAAAAGGGGTATTAATGAAGGAGATGATCAAGATGGTGTCTATGATAGAATACAAAGTACTCTCTATGAAGGGTTGTTAGAGAATTTGGGGATAGTTGGCCTTGAGAAGAGAAGGCCCCGGGAGAAAAATGATTGCTATCTTCACATATTTTCTTTTGTGTAGGAGAAGAAATAATTATGTTCTGTGAAGCTGAAAGGGCAAAACCAGTCCAATGAATGCAAATTGAAAATACATTTGGTCTTCTAAAGAAGTAAAAAAAGAATTATTTGAAAATGGAAGATGCTACTTGAGAAGGATGAGCTCACTTTTACCTGGATTCCAGCAGAATTTGACATTTTGTGGAAGATTATTTCTTGCTACACTGGAAATTGGGACGAGATATCCTCTATTGCTTCTTTCACCTTTCATAATCTATGATCCTTTGCTTAGTTGTCATTGCATTAACTTGTACTTGCTGATACATTTTTTCATGTTCTTTGATCAGTTTTATGTCAATCAGCAAACATATTGAGAATCCCAATAAAGACAAAAGAAAAACAAAAACCACTCCCAATTCTCAAGCAGCTTGGTCTAGTGGATGAGAATCTATGCAGACAACTATGTACAGACATGATATATACAGGCTAACCTGCAAATGATCTCAGAGAGAAGGTATTAAGATTAAGAGGGATGAGAAAGGTTCCTTGCAAGAAGGTGAGACAATCTAAGACCTGAGACCAGGTAAGCCAAGAAGTGGCGATGAGGAGAGAGTTCCATGCATGGGGAATGTACCATGCATGTACACTCAATAATAAGAGAGAAATTAAGAATAGGAGAGGGTTTGGATGGAAAGAAAATGAATTTACTTTTGGAAATATGAGAAATTGGGAGATACTGTCTTGTGCAAAGACTCACTGGAACACAGACTATGCATAGGAAAATATGGGGTTGGGGAGAGTAAGGTGTAAGGAACCAGAAAAAGTAGGAAAATGCCAAGTTATAATAGATTTTAAAAGTCAAACAGAGGATTTTACATTTGATTTGGAGGTATAGGGAGCCACTGATGTTTACTGAGTAGAAGGATGAGATGGGCAGATTTGTGCTTTGCCACTTTGAGAGCTCAATAGAGGATGAACTCAATTGGGGAGAAATTTGTGGCAGGAAGATTAACCAGAAGACAATGGCAATAATCCAGGTGGCAATAATCCAGGTGGGAGGAGGAGATAGGGACCTGCCTGGGATGGTAACAGTGCCAGAGGAGAGAAAGAGGAATATGAGAGATATAGTGAAAGTAGAATTAGCAGGCTGTGGTACCAGATTGCATATGGCGGGCAAGAGAGACTAAGGAGTTGAGGATGACACATATTGTTAGCCTGGGTGACTGAGAGAATGGTTGGATCCTCAATAAAAGGAGAAATTAAGAATAGAAAAGGGCTGAATGGAAAGAAAATGAGTTTACTTTTGATATGTTGAATTTAAGATGTCTTCCAGACATCTTAATTTGTCCAATAGGTAGTTGGCGATGAGGCACTGGAGGTCAAGAGAAAGTTTAGACTTGGACAGAGAGATCTGAGAATCATGTGCATTCTGACCTCCCAGTTAGACTGTAAACTGCTTAAGGTTGGGGGCAGTGAGTGGCAATTCATTTGGATTCTCCCTAACTAGCCTAGCTCATTGTTTTTCATTATGCAGGCGCTCCCAACAGATGTTGGCTGACTGACAATCGATGTAGCTAGAAGCAAGAGGAGGTGTGAATAGGAATGAGAAAACCTTGGTTTGCCACTGTTTCTGTTTCCTTTGTCTGAGGGGTTCATGAAAGCTTTTTTTCCATTTCTGCCAAGAGAGAGGATTTGACTCTTCTATTACATGCCACACCTCTGAGTACTTATAGTGTCATTGTATGCCAAATGTAGGGGGGGGGGGTCAGTAGCTTGGCAGCTAGCCGGCACAATGGATAGAACATCAGCTCAAGAATCAGAAAAACAAATGCAACCTCAGACATTTACTAGTTCTGTGTTTCTACAAGTGCTACCTGCAGACCCTATAAACAAAATAAAAGAATGAGTTGGTAAACATAAGTGCAGTTCCTAAGATTTGTAATTCAGGCTTTATAATTCATCAACACTTCTGGAGCTTTTCCACCTTGGTAGCATCTACCCAATGTTGTGCTCTTATTGGGAACGTCCTTCATCCAGCCTGGGGCCACCTCTGTGCTATAAGGAAGTACAAGCGACCGGCTGGCTAGGCTACTGTATTTTGGATATTACTCCTAAATTTGGAAATGTTTGCCTAAACACAATGCTTGCACTTAATTCTTTGCTGCATGCATATATTTGATGTTTTCACATTTCAATTTTGAATCATGTTGACTGGATAAACTCTAGATGGATAGACAGAATACTATATTGGTACTCTCAGGTACTAAACAAAGGATGGTGTCTAATGAATTTTAGAGATCTCTTGGTGGGCACTTACGAGTAAATGATGAGCATATTACAGAACGAGAAGCTTAAGAGAGCTTTGGCCTCTATAAGGTAGAACTGCCCACACTCATAAAAATCATAGTTCTAAAAAAGCGTTAATCAAAAATTAGTTTAAAGCTAAAAGGGACCCTAGAAGTTGAACCTCCTTTTTTATAGAAGAGGAAACTGAGGCCAAAGAGAAGTTAGGTTACTCTTCCATAAAGACCATAAATGGCAGACCAGAATTTAACTTCAGATCTTCTGACAAAAAAATCCAATGTCTTAATCTAATTCATAAGTCTTTAGTAAGTGCCTATCATATTCCATGAACTGTACTATACCTAGTGATTCAGAAGGTCCTCAATGAGACTATTTTCAACTGAAGGAGACACCCAACACTCACTCTCTCTCCCTTTCTCTGTCTGTCTGTCTCTGTCTCTGTCTCTGTCTGTCTCTCTGTCTTTCTCTAACATCTATCCATCTATGCATCCATCTATCCATCTCTGTCTCTCTGTCTGTCTGTCTGTCTGTCTCTCTCTGTGTTTCTCTCTATCTCTGTCTCTGTCTCTGTCTGTCTGTCTGTCTCTTTGTCTCTCTCTCTAACATCTATCCATCTATGCATCCATCTATCCATCTCTGTCTCTCTGTCTGTCTGTCTGTCTGTCTCTCTCTCTGTCTGTCTGTCTCTTTGTCTCTCTCTCTAACATCTATCCATCTATGCATCCATCTATCCATCTCTGTCTCTCTGTCTGTCTGTCTGTCTGTCTGTCTCTCTCTCTGTCTGTCTGTCTCTTTGTCTCTCTCTCTAACATCTATCCATCTATGCATCCATCTATCCACCTCTCTTTGTCTCTGTCTCTTTCTCAATATATGTATATATGTATGCATATATAAAGGTAAGCATGTATATTTGTTAATCTCATAGCTATCCCCTTGTCCTCATTCATGTGCCCATTCACTTAGGACAAGCCACAACAACTCTTGCCTAGATTATTGTTATAATAATATAAATTGTATATGTGGACATATTCATATAGATATACAGACACATAATACCTGACACATTAAATGCTTAAAATGCAAATAATACACAATGTATAGTTATTCAGAATATAGATATAAAATAACTGTACACATACAGTTATTCAATAAGCATTTATTATTAGCTCAGTGCCAGGCACTAAGCTAAGTAGCATGTATATGACATTAATCCAGGATAATTTTGCATGGGAAGTCCTACCCACTGAGATCATTAGAAAAGGTTTCTTGTAAGAGGCCCCTTGAGCTGAGCTTTGAACAAAACTGGGGATTCTCAGAAGTGGAAGGAGGAGAAAAGCACATTCCAGGCATGGAGGACACATTATGTATAAGAAATAAGAAGACTGGCTGGCTGGGTGGCAGAGTGAGAAGGAGGGAAAATTGTAGTAAGGCTGGGATGGTGGGTAAGAGCCCTGTTAGGTGTTTCAATGACAGGATTTTGTATTTGATTCTAAAGGTAATAAAGAGGCAATGAAATTTACTGAACAGAAGAGTGGCTTAGACAACTAGGGAGCACTGTGGATAGAGCTCTAAGCATGAAATCGTAAAGACCTGGGTTCAAATCCTTTCCCCAACATTTACTAGTACTTTCCTCTGAGGATCAAATGAGATAATAATTGTATAATGCTTATCATAATGCCTGGCATATGATAAGAGCTACATAAAATTTAACTATTTATTATTGTTGTTTAACACAGTTATGTCTGTGCTTTAGAAATATCAGGTTGGAATCTGGACAGGGGCTGGATTGGAAGAGGGAGAAACTCAAAGCAGGGAGACTTATTAAGAGATTATGGCTATAGTCTAAGCAAGAGTCCTAAATGGGTGGCCATGTGAATGAGGAAGAGACAGCTGTGAGAGTAACAAAATAAATACCAACTCCTGAAAGGTCTGTAACTAATGACTAGCTATTTGCTATCAAAAGGTTTCCCACAAGACCTTCTCTCCTCTCAGAGTTTCATGGAGTATTTGGTTTGTACATCTCATACGACCATGTTAAGCTCTTTTGCAGTACAGTTTTTTGCATGTATAAGATATTGAAATGTAATGGGGAAAATCCTTTGGTGCTCCTTTGCAGCCTTCCATGGAAGTAAATACTCATAGGTTAGTCAAACCAAAATTATTTGATTTCATACTTTGCTACAGATTAAAATAAAATAAAAATTCCCCAAGATTCCAGGTCTCTTATAACGTGATGCCACTTTACTTTTCTTGTCTTGTCTTATATTTCTCTTTTTCATATACTCTACACTGCCAATTGAATCCCTTGACATTTTCTATCCATGCCCTGAACCTTCCTCCTTTTGACATTTCTCAGACTGTTCCTTGTGCCTAAAATACCCTCCTCCTCTTCCTCCTCCTCCTCTCTGTCTGTTAAAATCTACTTGTTTTTTAAACGTCAAGACAATCCCAGAGATTCATGATGAAAAATGCCATCTGCCCTCCAAGAAAGAACTGATTGAGTCTGAATGCAGACTGAAACATTTTTCCTTCCTTCCTTCCTTCCTTCCTTCCTTCCTTCCTTCCTTCCTTGCTCCTTTCCTCCCTCCCTCTCTCCGTAAATCCCTTCATTTCTTTCTTTTTCTTTCTTTCTTTCTTTCTTTCTTTCTTTCTTTCTTTCTTTCTTTCTTTCTTTCTTTCTTTCTTTCTTTCTTTCTTTCTTTCTTTCTTTCTTTCTTTCTTTCTTTCTTTCTTTCTTTCTTTCTTTCTTTCTTTCTTTCTTTCTTTCTTTCTTTCTTTCTTTCTTTCTTTCTTTCTTTCTTTCTTTCTTTCTTTCTTTCTTTGTTTCTTTGTTTCTTTCTTTCTTTCTTTCTTTCTTTCTTTCTTTCTTTCTTTCTTTCTTTCTTTCTTTCTTTCTTTCTTTCTTTCTTTCTTTCTTTCTTTCTTTCTTTCTTTCTTTCTTTCTTTCTTTCTTTCTTTCTTTCTTTCTTCCTCCCCTCCCTCCCTCCTTTTCTCTCTCTTTCTTTGCTTCTCTCTTCCTCCTTCTCCTCCTCTTCCACCTTCTCCATTTGAGATCTCCTCCATAAAATGACTAGATAGGAAAACATATTACATGATTATACGTGTAAAATCTCTTTTAGATTGCTTATCACTTCTGGGAGGGAAAAGGTCAGGGAGGGAATCAAGCATGGAGCATCAGGAGAAGGGAGGGAACTTAGAACTCCAAACTTTAAAAAAAGGAAAAAAGTGTTTTAACATGCAAAAGGGGAAAATTTAAAGTATTATTTTTAAGAAATTTACATAGGACAGGTAGATAGTTCAGTGAATAAAGAACCAGGTCTGGACATGGGGGTTCTAGGGTTCACATCTCACCTAGTTGGGTGACTCCAGGAAAGTCACAATCCCAATTGAGCAGCCCTTGCTGCTCTTCTGTCCTGGAATGAATACACTGTATTGATTATAAGACAGATGGTAAGGGATTTAAAAAAGGTCTATTTCTTATCTATATCTTTAGTTGATAATGACCTTTCCCTCTTCCAAGGTCTCACACAATATTTGAAGTGCATCTTATGCAGTTTGTCTGTTATTTTGCATGAAAATGCTTTATATATATATGTCATATTCACCTACTATACTGTAAACTCCATAAATATACAGGCCATGTCATGTTCTGCATAGGGTAGGCACTTAATTGATGGTTGTGGAATTGAACAGTGTGAATTCATTGAGATTTCTTAATGAAACATCATTAAGTCAAATATTTCACAAATTAATATAAAGCCTTTCATGTGTAGCAATGAGTCTTAGAGCCATATGTCTTGTTACATGACCCCCATGAAAATTGTGGTCAGAGCTGACTGACTTCATAGGTCGGTTATGCTGAAGATATTAAATTTCATGCTTTGCTACAGATTAATAGAAAATTGCATTATAGCTTTTTACATTATTTATCAGCCTAAAGCAGATGATTTCTAAAGATTGCATGTCCCTTTTTTGAAAAGAATTCTATTAAACTGGAGTATTGTAGAAGTTTTTATAAAATGTGCCCATCTCCCCACACTGAGGAGTAGAGAGGGGGAAATGGAATAGGCATGAAGATAAAGACAGATGAAGAAGAGAAATGAAATATTCTATATCTAAGGAGGGGGGAGCTCCTTACTATAACTAGCTAGGTTTATGGAAGAGGGGATTGAAAGTGGTGACTTGACAACTCCCACTAGACCCACCCCTGGGAAAATGGTACTGATTGGTTCTTATCCAGGGTAGTTAGTAAAACAAAAAGATGTATGAGGGATGATTGAAGGAGAACTCTGAAGGAACAATATGGTGAGATGAATAGCTTTGCAGAAATGAAATGATTGAATTAAAATTGTCTAAAGAATGGTAATAGCCTAGTTCTGTTTCTCTTCATCTCCCACCCCTTTCCACATAGCTGCTGCTAACTTGGATATGGCTGGGAGGCATATTAAAAGTGGAGCTGATAGCCATATAATATTCTTCTCCTACATGATGAAGGCAGATACATGACCTGATAGTAACTCTAAATCATGCATAAAGTGGGCCAAATCTAATAATATGACATTTGATAGGGATTTATATGAAAATAGAGTTAAATACTGTACTTGGGTTACAAAACTCAATCACACAAAATGGTAAATATTAGAATGAATAAAAAAAAAAGTAGACATTTACTAAGGTTTGACCCAGCACTAAGCACTAGGAATACAAATGCAATCAAACATTCCATGCCTTCAGGGAGCTTACAATCTAAAAGGGGAAGACAATAAAAATAGGGGAATGTTGGTGGGGAAGGTTTTTGACAGGAAAATCAAAGGGAATGGTGATGGCAGCTACAAGTCTATTGATTGGCATGTCCTTTCCAGAAATGGTAATTCTGAACTGGTTGCTGTTCTCAGAGCTAGAATAGGAAAGTGGAGGGTGAAAGTGACAAACTTCTTGAGATTAGAAAAGATAAGATGACACTGACCCATCAGAGAATGGGGGTAACAAAGGGGAGAGCCCAAGTTACTCTTGTAAATGGAGACTAGAGTACAAACAGAAGAGCATGGAGAGGACTTAGAAAATTCTTAGTTTGGTGGATTACTCTCTGAGAGTCTACAGTCAACAGATTGATATAACAGTCCCAGAAAAGGGCAGTTCAATTTTAGTATGCATTAACAGAAGAATAGGGTCCCAAACAATGAAAATAATAGTTCTATTATACACAGTCTTGGTCAGACCATATCTGAAGAGCTTCATCCAGTTCTGGATGTCACATTTTTAGAAAGGACATTGATGTTGTCAACAACCCCTTTCTCTCATTTACTCTCAGATTCTATAACATCGTTCTCTTCTGATTTTCTTCCCATCTATCTTCCTACTTCTTCTCAATCTTATCTGCTGAATTAGCATCCATTCCCCATATCTAAAAGTATATGTAGATAAATGTTTTACTTGTATTTATAAATAGCATTTTTATTTATTTATAGAACATATGATTTAAAAAAAAAGTTTAGCTCTTGTATCTGATTTGGAATCTAGTTCATTCCTTTCTAAGAGAAGTTTATTTTGGTCTTATAAGTAGCAGGAAGAAAGCCTTGGTGAGGTGCTTGCTTCTTTCCTTCCCTACTTCTAAGAAGTAGAATTTGGCTAGATTTATATCTATGCATCAGTTTTTTGGAGGACATACCAGAGGAGAAGGGAAGGCAGGTGATAGGCAAACTTTTGAATGGCTACTAAGGACCCTTATATCTGATGAAGGAAGACAACATTGAGAGGGGAGGTAGAAGGGGTAAGAAAGGCTTTGCAGATATAGTAGCTGCTTTGAAGATATTTCAATGGTGCTTCTAAGGACCAGAATGTGAAATACAAGGTCAAATCTGGCTCAATAAAGTCTATGATGGTTCCAAGTACAATTTTCCAGTGGAGAGGGAGCTAAGATGAGGAAAAGGACTTAAGAGGCCATTTAATTCAACCTTTTCACTTTCCAAAGGAGAAAAATGAGGGTAAGTCATTTCATTAAGCTTATGACCCAACAAACCTTTTAATAAAGATATCGCAGGAGAATTTAGAAACACTCGATTTTCATTTTCTAAGAAAACTCCTTGTTCCTAGTTATATGGGCATCATAGTTATATGCGGTTCTCCTGAAGACAAAAGCTGTCTTCTGTTTATCTTTCTGTGTCAATGTTGGATTTTTTTAATGTAAATTTAAAGACTAGCTGGAATGCCTGAGTTTGAGAGTATCTGTGGAAGAGGTACTTGAGCTTCAGAGAGATGAGAAGCAATATAATTTAGAAGGAAGAGATGACTGACTGCTGACGAAACAAAAAAGATGAAAGGACGCAGAGGGAACATAGGGAAATTGATTTTTTAAAAAAAGTCAACAAGTCAAAGAAAACAAAGTTAGGGTTTTTAGTTTATGTGGAAAAACCTAAAAACAACAGTAATTACCAAAGGATTACTAGGTAAATAAGGGCAAATAGAGCATTGAGCTTAGGGAGTCAAGTTCCTGTTTAGAACAACACTTTCAGTCTTAGACTGGTGATTGTACAAGAGTTCAGTCAAAAAAAGGTTGTTGGTTTCTCAAGATGTGGGGACTGAGAAAGAGGAATGGGCACAAGGAGGAAGTCTCATACGCATGTGTGTTTGGATGTGTGTATGCTTGTATGTGTAGGTCACAGGGCAGAAATGAAGCTGCAAAAATGAAAATAATTTTTTTTAAAGTCCTATGAAATCTGGATAAAGCTAGACTCTGAAATTACTCTGTGCACTTATAATCTGGCTACCTATACTTGGTCGCTACCTTTCTTCGTGTTGTTGTAAAGTGATTTTCCCACTGTAAACGGCTGGCTGAAGGTTTTTTGGTTTGTATGACTCAATACAGAGGAGTTGTGAGCTAGGAGGAAGTGCTGGGCTTCCCAAGGTCAAAGCCTTAAAGTGAATCCCATGACTTCCTCCTCCCATCCTGTTTTATCTCTTGAATTTATAGCAGACAAAATGACATGCCATGATTCTAGGGAGCTTACAGGCAGTACTTTGCCCTACTTCTACCTTATCCCCAAATGAGTGGCTCTTGTGTTGGTTATAGCTAAATGAGGATCATTAAAATTGCCATCTAGCCCATCCTGAGTATATTTGTCCATCCATAAGATGCCTGAGTTTGACCCTGAAGATCACCAGCTATAAACTGGGTTTATGGTTGATGATAATTACCATGCAATGAATGGGATCTCTTTCCATTGGGAAAGCCATAAGATTAATCATATGGTTTGGGTGATGGGCGGACCATACACAGATACAACTCTTTCATCTCCAAAATGTGGGTTGTATGATGGTGAGCTTTTGGTGATCTTCAGTTACAACCCCCCAAGGTGGCTAGTAAACAAGTTTTCTTCCAGTTTATTGGTTGGAAAATAATCCTTAGAATGATTAAATAAATTGGAGTGAATAATGTGACAAGTCTTTGGTAAATCAGGAAGGAAAATTTAGAGCTAGCCTGAAGATGTATTTTAAAAATATTTTAATATTTTTTCACTTAAGAAATTCTATTTTTGATGATTACAAGGCTCATAGGACTTAAGAGACAGAATAAACCTTAATGATCATGGAGTCCAAATGTATCATTTTATAGATGAAAATATTGATACAAAAAAAAAGATCAAATGACTTTCCACAGGTTACATATGTAGTAGAACCAGAATCTGAATGCAGAACATTTTACTACAGTTTTAATAATTTTTCTATTACAAACAAAGGATTTCTATTTAAGGTATTCACTGTTAAAAAACAAACTCAAGATAGCAACAAGAGTAAAAAACAAACATTAAGGAACAAGTATGGTAGCACATAGCACATACCTATCAGAATTTCAACTAGTGGAGGCTGAGGCTGTCACACAGACAGACATATACATATGTGTGTATAGATCCAAACACATACACATATATGTATGTGAATATATGCATGTATATCTATGCAAATATGATGTTTAAGGCAAATTATGTCATCTTTTAGCAAAAAGTTTATCCATATATCACAATATATCAAAATCAGAGGATTAAAACATTTCAGAATTATACAAGATCTCAGGGAGCTTGGTTTGTATCTGAAAAAGGAAGTTCCTCTTGTAGGATATTTAATGAGAGCTTCTCTAGCTTTACTATGGTGTTCTCCAGGGTTCCTAAAATCTTTATGTCAATAAAAGACCTATATTCAAATATTCTACTAAGCCAGGTTTCTAGAACCATTACAGCAACAGACTGGCTACATTTTCTAAGGTTCAGTCCAGCTAAGTCCAGAGAGAGTCCTCTATTGGCTGACCATTTGACCAAAGAAATCAATGGAAGCAATCAATAAAATATTTATAAAGTATCTACAAAATGCAAATTGTTATTATTCCATGTACCCTATTTTTGTTTCCATAGTGATGATGATTGATGTTAATAGTGTAGTGATAATACAAACCAATACCAAAGCTATGATTACCACCACTGTATGGAGAGCATTCATGTCTCCAGCCCATTCATATTTATTTGATATTTACCTTCTTTAGAGGCTGGCACAGTCTAGACGGAAATATTTCCAGTAGGGTGGGGTATTGGCTTCTCTGATTTGTTGTGATATATCTTGCCTTTGATAGTAGTAGAATATGGAAGAATCCCATTCATTTTGCTGTCTTCTCTATCAGGCTTTTCAGTATAATTTGAGGAGGTCCTTTCAACCACCTTAAACCATCCCTTCAATTTCTTAGGTTTGAAGGAGCAGCTTTCATCACATTGCTTAGCTGCTCATGCCATTCAGTGGTATCCCTAGAGCCCAGCTGGCCAGCATTTCTGTGATCCTGCTGAGCCTTCAGAGCTACCAAAAAGTCTGTGAGAAGTGATTTATGAGAACTCCTGAGAGGCATTGGAAGCTTACAACCATTTCTAGTTCCTATCTATGTTTATTTAAGAAAACCGATCTTGAATTCTATATTGTCCTACTAAAAACAATAAGAAAGAAATACACCAATAGGAATCTGGTAAATAAAAGTATATCAATCAATATGGTATATTCTTACCTATTACTCATTGATGTATTGATGATTGGTAGTTGCATGACATAATTAGTGTCTCTGCAGCAACTTGAAAATGGTATAAAACTCCTTGTTGCTCCTTTCTGATTCTTCCTGATGATGCAATTTCTTTGGGAGGAAGCACATAGGTGGCTGAGTGGACTGAGAGTCAGTCCTAGAGAGGGAAGATCCTGGATTCAAATGTGACCTCAGAAACTTCCTAGCTGTGTGACCCTGGATAAGTCACTTAACCCCCATTGACTAACCCTTGTTGCTCTTTTGCCTTGGAACCAATACATAGTATTGATTCAAATACAGAAGGTAAGGGTTTTGTTTAAAAGGATATCAGATGGTCTACATTGTATTAATGATCAATTTGAAGCATAAATCAAAAAATTAAAATCATATAAAATTATACAATGCAATACAGTTAAATAAAACTACACAAAATTATACAAACTTGGAGTACAAAGGACAAAATCAATGATTTAATATTAATCAGAACTCTATTATAGTTTTGAGAAGAAGAGGAATCAGAAGCAAGAGAGGATCCATCAGGAAAATGTGGGAAATTTCTGGACATTTATAGGGTTGCAATAAGACCAACACAATGAAAACAAAAGATGGTCCAAATAAGAAGCTTGTATAGTATTGATAGAACACAACAGAATGGTCATATCATGGGAGGTGACTGAAACTCTAGCATTACTATAAAACTGGAAAATGATAGGGCTGGATAAGACCCATAACTACTAGCAGAATAAGCTTGTCTGTCTTGGGGGACTGCTTGTTAAATATTCAGTGTAAGCATTTACAACACAGAATTTATTGTTGTTTCATTGTTTAGATAAGAAAATGATGAAGAATATGTTAATAATCCAGACAAAAACATGACCTAACTTTTCCTAATGACAATAATGGTGATTCCTTCAAATATGGGCCAATTACACATATTTGTACCTTAAATGAAGCATTCACAACTAAATTTTAAAAAATCTATAAACACACCCCCAAAACTAACTGAGAACCAAAAAGTTCTACTAATAAGATATAGAGATGTAAAAGGCAATAGATTGTTGAGTCTTGAATTATTGAATAAGTAACCTGAAAGTATAATACATATATGCTCTCTTTTTTCTTGATGGTTGCAAAGTCTCTGACAATTCCGTACTCATGGCTTATTCATATACTTTAGATATATAAAATAGACCTATTGATAGTGAGAACACTAGAGTACTTGATGAACTATGGGAAACTTGGTCTATTTAGAACTTGCCACCAACAATTTATGGCCAGAACAATACACATAAAATATGATGTTTTATGAGGGAATTTAGTTTTAAGCATATCTAGGTGGCACGGTGGATAGAATACCTGGAGTCAGAATGACTAGAGTTCAAATCTGGTTTCAGACACTTAGTAGCTGTGTGACCCCAGAAAAGTCACTTAATCTCATTTGCCTCAGTTTCCTTATTTGTAAAATGAGCTGGAGAAGAAAATGGCAAAACGCTCTAGTATCTTTGCCAAGAAAACTTCACATGTGATCATGAAGAATTGGAAACAACTAATAACACAATAAAAAAGAGACAAGAATAATAACAGTATAGAGATAATGTACAGATCACAACTTTTAACAAGTTCCTGCTTATGGCTTCAGCCTGATAATCAATCAACAAACATTTATTAAACACTTAATATGTACAAAGTCTTATACTAGGTCCTGGGGATAGAAATACAAGGAATTTAAAAATACTGCCTTTAAGGTGCTTACATTTTCTTAAGGGAGCCAAGTATGAATCTATGGAATAAATATAGAAAGAATAATCAAATTAATAAAAAAGTAGTTATTTATAAGGTAGGAAAGGAAGGCAATAATAACTGGGGGAATAAGAAAACGTATTGTGTAGACTGTGAAAATTAAGCTGTGTCTTATAATAGTAATTTGACTTAGTGTAGAGTTTTAGAAATAAGGGCTGGAAAGATTAATTTTAGCATTGAGTGGAAGTTAGAACAGACCCGACTGGATGGAAGGTTCTCTTAGAATGTTCAGCCAGGAGCTGGAGAAAGCCAACAGGTTGCTCTGAGTCTGACCTGTCTGACAACCAATGAGCCTGCTGTCAGCTTCTCTTACCAGAGACTTTGGATTTGAGAGGAAGTGAAGAAAAACCTGACTTTCTGAGCTTGTCTACTTTTGTTCTGTCTTTCTCTTAGCTGAGGGTTGAGAAGGAAAAAAGGAAAAGAAAGGCAGTTAAACTCTGGTTGGTTTTAGAGTTAGCTGTTGGCTTTTCTCTCAGACCATAGTCTTGGTCTGAGGGAGATTTTGAACCATATTGAGGAGTTTTTCCCCCTGATTTGAGAAACCATCAGGAAGAAACCCAGAAAATATCTGCTGTTGAGACAACTTAATTTGGAAGGAGAAGGACCAAAAACCTTGCTTGCTGAGACTCTGAGTTTTAGCTCAGTCAAACAAACTGTGGAAAGGAAACAAGAACAAGTTCTGAACGTTCTGCCACTGTGTTGGAACAAGCAACAGTGGGAATATCCATAGAGAAGAAATTGACAAGACTGACAGTTGGTGGGGGAAGGGGCAACTGGGAGTGGCAGTTGGTCTTGTGACTAGGACTTCCTTCCTGGCGTGGGGAGTGTGAGGAGCTTTTGGTTCCAAGTCTCTGGATTGAGGTGCCTCTACTTGCTTCAGCCTGAAGACACAAGCCCAATCAGTTCTGAAGGTCAGAACTGTTCTTGTTGCTTGCTATATACTGCTAAGATTTTGGAATTGACAAAGCTAGCACAGATATAGCATAGACAGGAGTGGGAGAAACCCTCCACCAGCCTGTGAGGCCTGGCCTCAGGTCCAAAGCTGAGAAAGACTCCAACCTTATTTAGGGACCTCCCTCTTCCCTTTTCCCTGAATCCTCTCCAATTCAAACTGGTTATTAAAATTTCTCTTATTAGAATATCACAGTCAGATAAGACTATCTTTTCTGGGGCATAGAGGGAGCTGAACCTCAGTTCAGTCATCACACTACAAACAGTCCTTATCGGACCCCTGCTGGGCAACCAAAGTCAGGGGGAAAGGCTTGTCCCTCAGGAGGGTCCATGTTTAGCCTGCTCTGTGGCAACTTCGGCAGCAATCCAGCAAGAAAGACATCCCCGCAAGCTATCATAAGTGGCTCATTTCTTGGACACCCCATTTTGGTCAAAAATAGCCTCTCGGCAGGGGGTATCTCTCACCTTCACCTCACCAGCAGCCATATTCCCTCTCTCCCTTCAATTCCTCTATTCCCTGCTACAAACCTTCAGTTATTCCCTGTTTTTTCTATCCCCCCTCTTTCCCAATAAATATTACAAACCTCAGTGTGCCTAGCCATTTTGGGCACACTAGTATTATTTGCTTGCAGGCAAATATATATATATATATATATATATATATATATATATATATATATATATATATAATTTAACTCATATAAGGATTTAGTTAGAATTTAGTCAGATAGTATTTTATGGGGAATTTGTTATTTGGCAGGGTGTTCAGAGTAGCTTCAAGAATCAGAAGACTTTGCCATGAATCAAACATAGAAGTGGCTGGAGTATTTAGCTTACTTTTAGTGTTAAAGCTTCCTTGTTGTTTTAATCCTTATATCTATATCTTTAAAGTTACAAATAAATAGAATTTTATAGGGAAACATTTAGTCTCCAAGACTGTGTTTTTGCACACAGTCCAATGAAGGAGGTTCACATTTGAACCTCCCTTACAGGTGGATAATTGAAGTGCTTCGCAGCCATCAGGCAAAGTATCCCATAGCATACCACCTTAATACTTTACATACCAGCATTATTATTATTATTTCAGTCCTAGAGGAAGAGATGAATTCTAAAGGACAGAGATGAGGAGAGAGGGCATTCTGAATGATAGGGATAGTCAATGAAAAATTATGGAGGAGGAGATGAAAAGGAACAGGGAAGCCAGTTTGGTCCATCAAGGGAACAAGGTATGGAAAGACTGGAAGGAAACATAGATAGAAGTGAGTTAGGAAGTGTTTTAAATGTTAAAAGAGAGAAGTTTTATTTGATCTTATAGGGCATAGGGAGCCCGTGGAGTTTATTGAGTAAATGAGTGACACATGGTAAGATTTGCCCTTAAGGAAAATCATTTTTGGCAGCTGTGTGGAGGATAAGTGGAGTGGAGGGAGAAAGAAGCCCAAAGAGCAGACTGTTTTAATACTATAGGAAGAGGAAAAGTAGACCATGAAGGTATCTGTGTGAGAAGAAGATATTGATGTTATAGCTAAAACTGTTGTAGAGTAAGAAATGGTAAGATTTGATCAGCTATGAGGGAACAGAGAGAGTGAGGAGTTGAGGACAGCATTAGAAACTAGAAAAATGGTGGCAGAAACAGGGAGTTGGAGGAGGGCTAGATTTTCAGGGGTTTGGGGTGGGGAAGATAATGCTTTTTGTTTTGGACCTACTGAGTTTGGAGGGTATCCAGAACAACCCATTTGAAAGGAAGATGATGACATTTAGTCTATACCAGTAGATAGTTTAGATTTTTTTTTTCATTGTTGATTCAGTCATGTCTGACTCTGGCCCCATTTGGGATTTTCTTGGAAATCATATAGAAGTGGTTTGTCATTTCTTTCTCCAGTTTATTTTATAGATGAGGAAACTGAAGCAAACAGAGTTAAGTGACTTGCCCAGGGCCAGACAGTTTGAGGCTGGATTTGAACCCAGATCTTCCTGACTCCACAGGCAGCTTGGTGCAGAGGATGGAATGCCGGGTCTGGAGTCAGGAAGATTCAAAATGAATTGGAGAAGGAAATGGCAAACCACTTCAGTATCTGCTGAGAAAAACCCAAATATGATCATAAAGAGTCAGAAAAGTCTGAAAAATGGCTGAATTTCCTGACTTCCAGCCCAGCACTCAATCCGTTGTGCCCCATAGCTGCCATGGTTTAGATACAAGGACATATAGAAACAGGGACATAGAAATAGGGACATATAGAAACAAGGACATATAGAAACAGGGTCATATAGATTCAGAGACATGTAGATTGAGGGATATATAGAAACAAGGACATATAGATATAGGTACATAGAAACAAGGACATATAGATACAGGAACACATAGAAACAGGGACATGAAACAGAGTCATATAGATTCAGAGACATGTAGATTCAGGGACATAGATCAGCAGACCATAGGACAATTAGGTCCATTTGACCTGTGACCAGGCTACTTTATGATATGATTGAGTGACTTAGAAAGAGGCTGAAGAAGAAGGGGGAAGGGGAAACTGAAGGGAAGAAGGGGGGCGGAAGGGAGATTCGAAGAGGGGAGGGAGGGAGGTATAAAAGGGAGGAGGGTAGGCAAAAGAAGATAACTACCTGATCCATTAGTTATCTAGCATACCATCAAATATACACTCCAAATATCATCTATTACTACCCCACTCTTGTCTCTTTCTTGAGCTCTAGTCCCGCATTGTCAACTGTCTAGTGGATATTTTGAACTTAATGTCTTGTAGGCAGCTCAAACCCAACATGTCCAAAGCAGAGCACATTCTCTTTCCCCCCAAATTCTCTCCTCCCTCTTCTGAACCAGTGTTAAGGGTACCATCTTCCCAGCCACTCAGGTTCTCCACTTTAGTATCATTTTCCATTCTTCAATAGTATCAACTCAATTCTTGCCTACCCTAAGTTTTGTGGTTGTTCTTCAGTTGTTCAGTTGTGTCTGACTCTTCATGACCCCATGGACCATATCTATGCATGGGGTTTTCTTTGCAAGAATACTAGAGTGATTTGCCATTTCCTTCTCCAGTGGATCCTAGGTATCCAGTCAATTGCCAGGTCTTATCACTTCTTTCTGCCCTTTCTTCCACTTACTTATGTTGCCACTCACTTACATCAGGCTCTCATCACTTCTTGTCTTACCTCCATTTCAATAGCTTCCTTAATTGATCTCCTTGCTTCAAACTTGCCCCACTTCAATCCATTTCCCATAAATTACCTGAGTTATTTATACCAAAGTGTTAGTCGGACTGCCTTCCAAACCCCTAAAATGTCAATGATTTCTCATGTTCTGTAGGATCAATGTGACAAATGCCTTCTCACAACCTGCACCCTTTCTACCTTATCAGTAGATTTCACCCATCCGTGTTTCAGACATGCTGGCCCACTTGTTACTCCTCACCTACCACCCTGCAGCTGCTTGCTCATGCCATTTCTTTGGCTCTTCCTCTTGCCTGGTATGCTCTCCCCCCTTGCTTCCTCCTCTTAGAACTCCTGGCTTCCTTTAAGATTTTGGTTCAACTTCCCCTTGTTACCAGAAGCTTTCCTTGGTCTTCCCACAGCTTCTGGTGTCTTCTTCTATCAGGTTACCTTCCATCCACTTAGTGTGTACCTTGTCCATTTCTCTCTCTCTCTCTCTCTCTCTCTCTCTCTCTCTCTCTCTCTCTCTCTCTCTCTCTCTCTCTCTCTCTCTCTCTCTCTCTCTCTCTCTCTCTCTCTCTCTCTCCTTAGAAGGTGGAAAGACCTATATGGGATTATGCAGAGTCAAGTGAGCAGAACCAAGAGCACACTATGTACAACAGAAATGTTGTTTGAAGAATAATTTGTGCACGTCCATTTCTAGAGGAAGAACGGATAAATAAAAACAAGCAAGGCATTTTCTCGAGCGGTCTCCCTTGCCTGTAATGCTCTACTCCCTCAATGCCATTTCTGGTTTCTCTGATGAAAATGCCTGTAGGTGAGAGACACAGCATTTTGTTATTGGAGCAACCAGAAGGCCAAAGTCACTGGATCAAATAGCATGTAATAACGAGGAAGATGCAAGAATACTAAAAGGGTGGAAGGTCATGAGGTATCGGCTAGGCTCTGCAGACCCTTGAAACAGAGTGTTTTATATTTTTGTAGGAAACAGCCCTCACTCCATAAAGTAATAGCCACTAATGAAAATGGATATGCACCACTGAATTTGTTGACTATAGCTAAAAGTGGTTTATTTTTTGTGTGGAAACCTTGAAATGACTATAATCCAACAATGCAATCAAAAGGTGCTTTATGAGTGACATCCACATGAATCTACAAAGAACGACTATACATAGGATGAGGTCATACATATTTCTTTATAGGAATGGATGGCTTATGATAGTGATTGAGGATCAAGATATTGTCAACAGAAATTAGGTAAAAATGATCTTAAAGAAGTCTGGATTCACTGATCAGTGCAGATTATGCCAAGTGGCAACATATCCCAAAGGTGGAAGAAAAGAACATCTATTGATTCATGATCAAGGAACTAGAATTATATGTAAGAAGCTTTCTCTTCTTTATGAACAAATCTCTAGCTAGCTAGCTTGGACATATCCTGCAAGTGGACAATAAGCTGTGCCCAGAATTGAACAGGACAAGAGTGGTTTAAATTGGTTTTAGAAGAAAAGTTATTTTATTGACTTTAATGACTTATTTTAAAGACATTTAATGACTATATTTAATGACTTTAAGCGTGTCCTTGACACAAAAGCCATTTAAAAATACCAATATTTTCTTGCTGGTTTTATGTTTACAAGTCATGGAAGACAACATTCCATGAATAGTTAAAGTTGGAAATCGCTTCAAGGAGGAGCAAAGGAGTATGTGTGTGAATGGGCTGTGACATACGAAAATGAAGGAATTAGGCAGGAAATGTGCTGTGGATGATATCATCAAAGAAACATATGACTAAAGGAAAATGGGTCAGTTATATAGCAAGAGGAAGAGATAATCTCACTGGTATGATAATAGCTAGCATTTGTATTGCATTTCGAGTTTGCAAGCCACTGGACAAATATTACTGTATTTTGTCCTCATGACCACCCTGGACCTTCCTATCTTTATTTTACAGATGAGAAATCTAAGACAGACAGATGCAGGCTCTGGGAGAAGGGGGAAGGATTAGTAATGAGGCCAAATTTGAACTCAGTTCTTCCTGACTCTACACTTGGAACTTTATCCACTGCCTGCCATGTAGTTGCTTGGACACAAAGGAGAGTCTTGTTAATGTATGCACAACATAAAGAGAAATAGAAAAGGATGCTAGGGCATTCGGTGGCCGTTTTACAGGAAACAAGTGGTAAGTCAGATAAAAAAGATATGAATGAGCTGAGAGCTGTATGAGCTACACTGCTAGAGAGAATACTCATTTCAGTGAGATCATGGATTCATGGAAGTTTTAGTTTTGAAAAGAAAATACTATAAAATATCAAGTTTAGATAAAAATTCTATGCAAAATGTCTCCACTCTAACCAAGATCTATTTGTCATTCTATTAAGAGCTGTTCACATTGATATATATTTTCTAAGTTTAAAAATCTTTATGTTTTTTAAAAAAAAATTACAAACATTTCCAGACCATCCCCATGACATGAAAATTCTCTTGTTACATAGTACAGTAATTAGTCAAAGCATAATTCAATGACCTCATCTGAAAATTCATGCATGACACACCGGTAACCCCCAATCTGTCTATTTAGAAATGTTTTTTAAATGAATACTTCCTCTCATATTTCAAGACATTATAAAGGAAAACTGTTCTGATATACTAGGATTAGAGAGTAAAATAGAAAGTGAAAGAATTCACCAATCACTTTCTGAAAGAGATCACAAAATAAAAATGCCCAGTAATACTATGATAAATTCCAAGGTTCCTAAGACAAAGAGAAAATATTGCAAGGAATTAGGAAGAAATAATTCAAATAACAGAGTTAAAACAGTTGGGATCATACAAGATTCAGCAGCTTCTAGATTATAAAAGTGGAGGGCTTGCTATATGAAATTCCTAAAGGTAAAGGAGCTAGGATTACCAAGAATAACCAACCCAGCAAAACTGAATAAAATCCTTTGGGGGAGGATTGATCTTTAAGGAAATAGAGGTCTTCCAAGCAGCCCAGATGAGAAGACCAAAGCTAAAAAGAATATTTGACATTCAACCACAAGGCTCAAGAGAAGCATAAACGTTATTTTACAAGAGAGAAATTTTAAAGGACTTAATTTTGATAAACTGTATATATTATTATAGAGGAAGATGATACTTGGAATTCCCAAGAACTTTTTTGTTATTAGGGTAGTTAGAAGAATATACATAGATAGAGGGCATAAGTGTGAGTTGACTATGATAGATGATCTCAAAAAAAATTAAAAGGTTGAGAAAAAGGGATGCTCTGGGAGAAGGGGGAAGGAAGAAGAATAGGGAAAATTATTTCACATAACAGAGCCATGCAAGGAAGAACCTTTACAATGGAGGGAAAATGAGGAGGGGAGAGAGGCAAGCAACAGTTAACTGTCAGTCTCACTGGAATTGGTTCAAAGAGGGAAGAAGACAAATGCAGTTTAAAATAGTTAAATGAATTACAGGAGGAAATAGTAACACTATGGTAGTGGGGGATCTAAACTTTCATCTCTCAGAACTAGATAAATCTAACAATAAAAGAAAAAAACAAGAAGGGAATTAAGGTAGTGAATAGAATTTTAGAAAAGTTAGATATGATAGAGCTCTGAAGATACCTGAATGGGAATAAAAAGGAATATACCTTTTATTCTGTTTTATGTGGCACCTTCACAAATTTGGCTCTATATTAGGGAATAAAAAGTTCACAAACAAATGCAGAAAGGCAGAAATATTAAATGCTTACTTTTCAGACCACAATTCAATGAAAATTATATTCATTAAAGGACCATAGCAAAAGAGATTAAAAATTAATCAGCAAATATAGAGTGGAATAGAAATTGTAGAATGGAAGCTATAGAATTGAAATCCTATAGAATGAATGGGTCAAAGGACAAAATAGAAATGATTAATTTCATTAAAGAGAACAACAACAATGAGACAATCTTGTCTGTAATGGAGATAATCTTAAAACTTTCCCAATAAGATCAGGAGTGAAGCAAGGATGTCCATTATCACCATTGCTGTTCAATATGGTACTAGAAATGCTAGTTATAACAATAAAAGAAAAAAGAAATATATGGAATAAAATAGGCAATGATGAAATAAAACTATCACTCTTTGCAGATGATATGAGAATATACTTAGAGAATTCTAGAGAATCAACTTAAATACTAGTTGGAACAACTTTTGCAAAGTTGCAGAATATAAAATAAGTCTACATAATTCATCAACATATTTTATATATTTATATTTATATATTGTAATATTTATATATTTATATATTGCCAACAAAGTCCAGCAGCAAGGAATAGAGAAATTCCATTTAAACATAGGGAATATTAAATAGTAGGAAGTCTATCTGCCAAGACAAACCAAGAGGTTATATGAACACAATTATAAAACAGTTTTGACACAAATAGATCTAAATAATTGGAAAAATATTAATAGGTTGTGGATAATCTGAGTCAATAGAATAAAAATGATGATGCCTGAATTAATGTACTCATTCAGTGCCATACCAAACTACCAAAAATTATTTTATAGAGCTAGAAGAATTAGGAGCAAAACTCATTGGAAAGACAAAAGGTCAAGAATATCAAGAGATTCAATAAAAAATGTGAAGGAAGGTGGTCTCACAATCTTGGATTTCAAATTATATTACATGGTAATTATCAAAATAATCTGATGCTGGATAAGAAATAGTGTGGTGGAATCAAGGAATAGATTAGATACATAATACACAGTAGTAAATGACCATAGTAACCTAGTGTTTTATTAACCCAAAGATCAAAGCTTTGGGGACAATAAATCATTATTTGACAAAAATTGCTGGGAAAACTGGAGAGCAATTTGGTAGAAACTAGATATAGACCATTATCTTACATTGTATAACAAGATAAGGTTGAAATGGGTGCATGATTTAGACATAAAGGGTGATATATATATATATATATGTATATATATATATATTAACTTTTATTTAATTAGCTAATTTAGAACATTATTCCTTGGTTACAAGAATCATATTCTTTCCCTCCCTCCCCTACCCCCACCCCTTCCCATAACAATTCCATTGGGTTTTACATGTGTCCTTGATCAAAACCTATTTCCTTGTTGTTGATGTTTGCACTAGGATGTTCATTTAGAGTCTACATCCCCAGCCATATCCCCTCAACCCATGTAGTCAAGCAGTTGTTTTTCTTCTGCCTTTTTACTCCCACAGTGTTTCCTCTGAATATGGATAGTGTTCTTTCTCATAGGTCCCTCCAAATTGTCCTGGATAATTGCATTGCCACTGATGGAGAAGTCCATTACGTTCGATTATACCACAGTGTATCAGTCTCTGTGTACATTGTTCTCCTGGTTCTGCTCCTTTTGCTCTGCATCACTTCCTGGAGGTTGTTCCAGTCTCCATGGAATTCCTCCACTTTATTATTCCTTTGAGCACAATAGTATTCCATCACCAACATATACCACAATTTGTTCAGCCATTCCCCAATTGATGGGCATCCCCTCGTTTTCCAGTTTTTTGCCACCACAAAAAGCACAGCTATGAACAATCTTTTTCCTTATTATCTCTTTGGGGTACAAACTCAGCAGTGCTATGGCTGGATTAAAGGGCAGACAGGCTTTTTGAAACTCTTTGTGACTTCCAAACTGCCATGTGATGTCTGATTATTAATGGAATACTAGTATGCTATGAGAAATTCTTAGCAAGATAGTTTCAGAAAAACCTCAGAAAACTTTTATGATCTTATGCAAAGCTAACTGAACAGAACCAAAAGAATACTGTACACAATAACAGCAATTTTGTGAGTGACCATGCTATTCTGATCAGTGTAATAATCCAAGTCAATTCCAAAAGCTTTATGATAAAAAATGCTATCCACTTCGTGAGAGAGCTGATGGAGTTTGAGTGGATATTGAAGCACTTTATTTTTCATGCTTTTTTTGGAACATGAAATGTTTTATATGATTTTACATCTATAAATATATCACATTTCTTGCCTTTTCAATAGATAGGAGAAGCTCAAGTGCAAAGGAGAGAATTCAGAACTCAAACTTTTTTTAAATGTCAAAAATAAGTAAATAGATTTAGTTTATAAACATTTGGAGTAAAATCATTTGATTTAATTCCTTAGTCCAAGAGAGGCAGTATTACATAATGGATAAAGAGAGAAGCCTTTCTAGTAAAAGGAGACCTGAGTTCAAGTCCGGATTCTGACATTTATTGACTACATGATTATCAACAAATTACTTAATTGCTTGCTGCTCTGCACCATGCATTCTCTAAGTGTGTAAATTGCAGGGAATATTCTGATCTGCATAGGAAAGAGGAGCCAGTCTCCTCATCTAGGAGTTTTGCCATGGTTATGCTGGTGCCATCTTGCCTTTTAAAGCCCAGTACTAAATGTTCAGTGTTAGTATTTACATCTCAAAATGAACAAATGTAACAAATCAGGGCTTGGCTTATTTTTGTCATTATTAATTCTAAGTCTTAGATGGAGAAAATATTAATATTGTATATTAAACTTAAGTTTTTTCCCTGTATAAGTTTTTTATTTTTTCAAAGAGCCAGTTATTAAATATTGAGCAATATATCCCTATGCCAATGAAATCCTATTTCTTCGCACTCTTGGGCCATGTATGCTATTAGAAGTGGTACAGGTAACAAAGACAATTTAATCTCCAAAGTCATTTTTAACCACGAGACCTAAAAAAATCATTTACTTTAATCCTTTGTAAATTCAACTCTTAGGGCTAACCAAACACTATCTTACAGGTTTATTATTTGCCTTATCATGTTATCACTGTAGAATATAAAAATAGCCTTAATTATGAATGTTCCTCAAGTAAAAGAGACATGGTTACAATACTTACTAGAGCATCTAATTAGTTTCCTCACCCTAGGGCAAACCACTTTGCACTTTTTGTTCACAGCCCAATCAACCCTATGATATTTAGAAAGAGGGTCATGGGGATTTGGTTCTACAATTTAATCACTACAACGTTCCTTGCCTCTTGTTTTCTTTTTCATCAAAGTCTTGAAACAAAGAGGCAAAGCTGGTTTCTTATTCTATCTTGCAACATTTAGTATCACCTGAGAAGCTTTAGAGAAAATGATGGAAGATGTACAGCAGTGGCGCCAAACTCATATAAAATAGGTGCCACTAATCCATACATAAAGATCCCTGCTAGCTTCTTATTGATTTTGTTTTAAAATGTTAGCTTGTCTCCATTTTATTGCATTTGTATTTATTTAGTTAAATGTTTTCCCAATTACATGTTAATGTTCGGGGCTCCACAGAGGCGGTGTGTTTGATATCTCTGAAGTAGAGCATCAAGCTTCATATTTCTAGAGAAATGTAGTGAAGGGACCAATCCTTGGCATGATGGTTATTTTCACCTTTTACATGAATAGATTATCCATTACTGACATGACCTGTGGGGTTCCTCTCAGCAGGTGGAGTCTCTCTCTTGGGGGTCATTGAGTGGTTTGTAGAAACTGAGTTGAATGATTGGTTTAGTTTCCAGTGGAGAAAAATTAATTACAGTCCAGCATTTTAATTAACATGAACTAGCCCCCTTGTTCTGTGGGGTCTGTACAATGGTTACAACCTTAATGAATTTTAAATCGAACATTAATCATACTTTCTAATGATTTTCCGAACATGTTGTCTGCGAAGACTCAAAGGATGTTACAAATATTAACTTAAGGACCATCACACATCTGTTTCACATACAGCATTTCCTTAGAATCTCAGGGCAGTTTTAAGCTTATTAAAACTTAAATGAATACGTCTGCCCTGAGGCTCTTGGGACATCCTGTACAAAAGATGACTTTTCATTTCAAAGTAGTTGTTAAATGATTTCCAGAAGAGATCATACATTGAAAAGACTTTCCAAACTTTTGATTCCTCTATAAATATCAGCTATTATCATTCTCAGCTCTGTTGATCAAATGAGATAACATATGTAAAGCCTTTGCAAATTTGTAAGTGTTATCTAAATTTTAGTTTTCATTGTAGGAGCAGTGTGGCACGCTGGATAGAGTGCTAAATGTATGGCCCGTTTTATTAAAATTATCTGATTTTGGGGTAAAAATTTAACTTTATTGATTATATCAGTGTCATGACCAGTAAAGTGATATAGATTTCCATGGCTCTCTCAGGATGAGGGACAACCTGAGCTTAATAAAGATATTTTTAGGAGCTCATTATTCAGCCCTCCCATGATGATTCCATGACATATTTAATTGGCGATAGCTAATCAAGAGGTGGCCCATTACCCATCCACCCCTCCCCATCCCCATAGTTGGACAGGTCACACACACCAGAAAAGTGTCTTCCTGTTAGTCAGAGTCTATGAAAGGACCACATTCTCCAGGACACAGAAAACGCAAAGATCTATAGACAGAAGGGGGTGGCTAAGAAATTCTCCCTAATATGCAGGAAATGATTTCAGGAATTTATAACACAGAACCTTGATATAAAAAATACAGTATATAAAAACAAATTTTCACAAGTCAAAAAGACTTTATTTTGAATCTCATCTCAGATGTATGAACCTGCGAAAGACATTTAATTCCTAACAGTGTATAATAGCATCTACCTTGCCACATTGTTATAAAGGTCAACAGAGAAGATAAATAAATGCCCACGTATTATTGTTGCTGTCATCCTCAGTTTACAGATGAGTAGCTATAGAAAGATTAAACTTAACAGAGGTCAACAGAAAGGGAATGAGGATACCAGTAAACTATGCTGACTATTTTCCATAGGCTAATGGTGAGGCTGCTTCTAATTTAACCAAGTGAAATTGAGTTGTGGTGATAATCCCGCTGGTTTGATTATTAAGGATGAACTGGGGGTAGGAATATTCCAGGTTGAAAAAAAGGCCAAATTTCCACTTGAGCTGGTAGTTTATACAGCTTTAGAATGCACCAAGTATAAGCTAAGATATAGAATAAATTCACATCCCCATAATGTGACAACTGTGACTTTTAGTTTTTGCTGTTTTCAACAAGAACAACTTCAACTTCTGTAGAAAAATCTGCAATTTAAAAATCAGAACAGGTTGTGATGATGCTGACTTTTAAAGTAATAGTTCTCTCTGAAATGAAAATAAATGGTATATATATTACTTATATATGGTTTATTTAAACTGAGACAGGTAAATATTATAGTGACCAAGAGGAAGAGAATTAAATCATAATCTCAGATATGAGTCTAACCAACTAGCAGGGTTTGTTGTCATTAGTAGATATTCAACATTACCTGGCAATTCAGATCAGTGGCCTTTGGACTTCCAAAGGTAGATACCAGCAATTGGGGACCCTTTCTGGGAATGAAGAAGACAAAAAACTAGCCTTGAGTCAAGCAGAAATTCACAAAAAAATGGAGGCGAATTAAACAAAGAAAATTATAGAGACTGATTTTGTTATGTCTTACATTCTCTCTCTCTCTCTCTCTCTCTCTCTCTCTCTCTCTCTCTCTCTCTCTCTCTCTCTCTGCCTGTCTGTCTGATATATATATATATATATATATATATATATATATATATGTACACACATTCTGCTTTGGAAGACAGTATTTCTCCTTTTGAAATGCACACACACAAACATATGCTTCAAAAGGAGGGATTCTGATCTCTAAAGAAAATGTTCATCTAGAAAACAAAGTGTGTGTGTATATATATATATATATTTATATTTATGGTGCTTTCTAAAGAATATTTTGTCATTTTGCTTATATGTGGGTTCAGAATCCCTCCTTTTGAAACAATTACAGAATAGCCCAATGTGGTTTCAAAATTAATTTTAAAAATTAATATGAAGTCTGTACAATGGTTACAACCTTAATGAATTTTAAATCTTGCATTAATCATTCTTTCTAATGATTTTCACTAGATATTCATGATATACATCAAAGATAGATAATGTTTCACTATATAGTCATATAAATTTTATTAAATTAATTAATTTAATTCATGGACAATTTTTGACAGGTTGATAATTCATAAAGTTATGTATTTCTATCTATTTATCTCTACACACAATTATTCCTTCCACATTATGGCTTTTCTCCCCTTACTATTTCAATATATTGCAGGTTGACATAAGAAATTAAGTGGGAATTTTTTGAGAATTTTGTGGAAGCCACAAACAACCTGTGAAGACCATCAGATGTCAGAAAAAGTTTAGAAACTCAGAAATGAATAGTTAACCTAAAATTTACAATAAGGTTCTCCAAAAACCCAATAGAAGAAAAAGAAACAAATTCCAACTTCTTATCTGGTATGAAGGGAGGTCCAAAAATTTTTATGTGAATTTTCCAGATTGCTTGGGTGCTATGCCCCTAACCCCCAAGATGTGGAAAGGGTAGACAGAAAAGATAACTGTGTGTATATGTACTGTTCTAACTTGTGGTCTCTCCCGTGAAGTTATAAATGGTATCATATAAAGGGCAATAATAATGGCATCTCTCTTGGCCTGGGATTCTGGTGGGAGAAGTGGAGGAATGGGATAGAGTGACTCAGGTACAGCTCTAGGTGGCGTAATGGTTGAAGTATTGAACCTGGCGTCATGGGAAGATGTGAGTTCAAATTTTACCTTAGTCACTTAGTAGCTATGAGACCCTGGGAAAGTCACGACCATTGTCTACTTCAGTTTCCCTCTGTATATGGACATAACAAGAACACGGGTTTTGTGAGGTTGACCACATGTGATAATATTTGGAAAGACCTGAGTTCAAATTTGGCTACAGACACTAGCTGTGTGACTCCAGGCAAGTCATTTAACCTTGTTTGCCTCAGTTATCTCCTATGTAAAATGGGCTCAGGAAGGAAATGACAAACCACTCCAGTACCTCTGCCAAGAAAACTCCAAATGGGGTTGTAGAGAGTTGGACATGACTGAAAAATGCCTGGACAAATATGTAAACCTTAGAGTTATTTATATTTATATATATATATATATATATATATATATATATATATATATATATATATATATATATATACACACACACACATATACATATATATGTTTGTGTGTGTATAGATATTTGCTTATATCTATACACATACATATACATATAATGCACATATACATATATGTATGCATAATATCTAGAATATATTATATATCATGTCAAATATATTAAACATTACTTATTTAAATTAATTTTAATTTAATTAAAATCTAAATTAATGTTTATATATACATGCTATATATATCATGAATATATTTATGCACAAATGCTTTATTAGTAAATATATAATTTATATTACATACTGTAATAATTCTATATAATAGAATATTATATATTATATATGATTATGATATCTGAATATATATATATACTATATATAATGTAATATCTATAATATTGCTATTAATGTTGCTATTAATGTAGGGCCCAGGGAAACAATGCAGTTTCAGCACCATATTTAAATTAATCAACTCACTCTCTGGGTCTTCAGTGTCATAGGAAAGTATTCATTTGATTGAGAGATAAAGAACAAAATTAACTTTTATGCTTCAATTGTTTTCATTATCTACAAAACAGCATGTCTCTGAGATCTAACAGATTTCATTCTTTCTTTTTTTCCCCTCCTAATGCAATGGAAAATGTCTCTGAAGGGAGAAAATGACATTGTAGTTCAGGTGAGAGAGAATGAATAAAGCAGGGCTAAAAGATTAGAAGGCAGGTGGTTAATTCTAACTAATATGAGATGTGAAATAATATTTAGAAGGGAGATAATCATACATGGCATGACCCAAACTTTCCAACCTGTAGAAGGGAGATCAAATTTTCCACAGACATTTGAAGAAAGGTTAAATGGAATATTCCAAACATACTACTTCATTTATTCATGTCTAAAGCACTGGGCTAGCAATGCCCCTAACTCAAATGTCTTCATATCTCAGTCGCTTAATCTGTAAAATGGGCATCTGTGAAATAGCAGCTACCTTCTTGGGGCTATTGAGGATCAAATGAAATAATATTGGAAAAGTGTGATGCACACCTAGGACAGTTAGATACTTTTAACTTTCCAACTAACAGGAAAATTTATTGGCCCCTCTGACTCTGCTATGTGTTCTTTTAGATTAGAATGAGCACTTAATTAATCAACAAAATGAGAGTATTGGACTTGTTGGTCTCTAAACTTGAAATCCATGATCCTTTGTTAAGCTATTTTGTTGGTCTTCCTTACTCAAAAAAGAACCAAAGACAACATGGAGTGATGACGACTTGGGAGTGGATTGGATTGGAATGAAGTGACACAGAATTACATAAAGTCATCAGCCTCACTATCTCTCCCAGAGTCATCTAAGTCCAGTAGCAAGACAAAAGTCGGGACAACTGGTGCTGTTTCAGGATGCAGTGAATCACTTTAGCTGCTTTGATGTCTGATCAAGCTCTCCACATTTCTGCTTTAGCCACCTTCATGGTCATTGGAACAATTGTTCTCATCTGCCCATTCTGCTAAGGGGAAGTCTTCACATAATTGTGTTTTCACACAGTACCCAAGGACACAGATCATCCCAAGCCTGGTGAATTAGACTCATTGAAGGCATCCAGATGCTTTCCTACCTTGTTCTCATTTATCTTTAATTTTATTTCCCCATCCCGATGCAAAAGCAGCATTTTGCTTACTATATTTTCTAGCTCAAAGGTCATTTCTTGGGAGAGAAAATAAGCCAAAATAAAAATGGAACAGTTTAGTCATCTCATTATCATTGTTTATCCTTATTCAGCACATCCCTAGTGACAGATCTATTCCTTTTTTAGTCCCCCTTTTGTCCCTAATATTACTAAAACAATGTTTTCTGTTATCTTTAACCTTTACTGCTAGACTTAAGTCAATTTGAGCTTTAGTGCTCTTGAGACCATTCTTACAAGATCTTGCTATGTTACTTATTCATCTTCAGTCACTCACCCTTCCTTTCAAATTCTATACATATCTTTAACAAAACTTAGTTAATTGATAAGCTCCTTGTACAACCAAATCAGTCTCTGTGGTCAGTTTTCCTTTTTCTTCCTCTTTAGAATCATTTCTGTTTGTGTTTTCCGATTTTCATTCTTAAGAATCTCCCTTCTGCCTTGAGAGTGACTTCCCCTAATGTACACAAAGTCAGTATATCCTGCCTATCCTTTCTCTGAACTCTTTGAAATTTGTTTTTCCTGATACTAGGGTGCACACCAAAGTCTGTTCAATTTTTCTGTCCTCTATGCATCAAGTAGCATAAAGGTCACTCATCCCCAATGCTACTATTATTACTCCTTCAGCAACCCAATCCACTTTATTAGTTTGAACTGGGTCCATAAAAACCCTTCTGGCTTCTTTTAACTTATGAAGGATAAAATGATCATTAAGAGAAGTCATACATTTCTCAGCTGTTCTTCTTTCTATGAAGAAAACTCTTGACAAATAAAAGTCTCATTGCTACAAGTATTGCCTCCAACATAAATTTTTCATTGGGTTCCTAAACGTTCCCTCTAATTTCACTTTTTTTCCAGGTGTCCCTTCAGCAAAAATCACTTGGTTCTCTCTTCATTTATTCTTTTTTAAGAAAAAAAAACTCTTACTTTCCATCTTAGAATCAATACTGTATATTTGTTCCAAGGCAAAAGAGTGGTAAGGGTGAGACAATGGGGGTTAAATGACTTGCCCAGAGACATATTACAGCGAGGAAGTATCTGAGGCCAGCTTTGTATCTAGCCTGGCTCACTATCCACTGAGCCATCTAGCTGCCCTCTCTTCATTTATTCTTTTTTTTTTTTTAATATGAGCCCCATTGTGCTTGCTGCTCTGATGGAATTGAGAGCTCTACACATTTCTCCAAACTTTTATTGGAGAATTTAGGAATGTGGAGTGGGAGGTAGCTAATGAACACGTGACATGGCATAGGTTTTAACATTGGTTCAATTGACAGTCATGTAATCAAAGAGGAGGAGGTTAATCAAACATGTGACTTGGTAAGGAATGTGGTCTAACAAGGTGGGAACTAGGACCCCGTGGCAAATGATGTCCTGCTCAGGAATTCTTTTGTCCTTTGGACTGAAGATTTGGAAATACAATAAACAATAAGTAACATGACCAAGAGTCTGGTATATGAACATATAAAATACAATGTCAATATACCAATAATACTCTCAAGATGCTAATATACATGATATGCTACATATCCCCCTTTTTATAAACTAAACAAAAACAACAACAAAAATAATAGCGAGTATAGCAAAAATAATGAATAAAAATGAATCCTAAATCAACTAGCAAAATTAAATTTAAAAAAGTTTATGGAAGACCAATATTAAAAATAACAATAATAAACATGACCATAACTCACTTGTGATCTCAAATTAATGTGATATCAGTCCCACAATCCTGTAGGACGGGTGCAATAATATAGCATTTTACCCATGTTCAGCCAGGACTGTAAGAAGTCGCCAGACCTTTAAATTGAAAGAAAGGGACTATAGTTTGAGATGAGAGGGAAGTCTTTCCTTTCCCTTGGTCTGATCATGCATAGTCTATGGAATATTAAAGCCAAGATGCCAGCCGCATAGATATTTGGTTGGAATGGTGGTACCAGGCCATCCTGTGTTTGAGGGTGTCAAAATACCATGTCCTTTTACCTCCAACCTTAGCAACCAATATTTATCCATCTCATATGGATTATAGACCTCTCTATGGCTTAGCCTTTCTGGAAAAGTATAATGTATTCATTGCCATCCCTTCTTCTGCAATCAGACACAATAACTCATATTAGTCCCATGAGGTTTAACAAATTCTTGCATATTCCTACAGTCTCAAGCTTTTGGATATGTACATATATAAAAGTTTAGAGTTATTGTTAACTCATATTTCAGGATCATAATATTAATACTGCTTTCAATGTACTTTGAGTACTTAATATATATATATATATATATGAAAATAATCTGAAAAAATAATCAAGGAAAATAAAAATAAAATTAATACAAAATTTTAAACTCATGGCTCACATTTCATGTGCAATATTTTAGCTAAGACAGTGTTTAATACAAGAATTTTCATTCAAAAATGATTTCTATTTCCCTAATTTAAGTTGACCAAGTTTCGCATTGTGAGTGCACAAAATTTTTCACTATGTAAAAGCTTTTCTAAAAATATTAATACAACAATTAATACAAATTTTAAAAGGCACCAACATTCCCATAAACATTACATTCTGTGTCTTTGCTGCTCTATTTCATTATGTTTTAAACAATGAGAATGATGAGAATGAAGTGTCATTGCAAGATATGGCTGCATATTTCTGATATAAGCCTTATTTAAACCTCTTCTTCTGTATAGTATAAGTAAACCAATCAATATAACAACCAATAATATGACATTGCCAATGTTTGTAAAATTAATTCTGCCAAACCAATTTTTAGGGTTAATAGAAGCTAAAGTTTCTTCCCATTTAGAAGCAATTTCTACAGCTTCTTGCTCATATCCAATTTAGTCTAACTTATTAATTTATTGTTGTAAATATATAATATCCAATGTGCTGTTATGATGTCCCCAAGCACCTTTAATGTGCTGTACTATGGAGTGCCATTCATATGAACATTATCATTTTTAAAAGTTGTAACACAATATCCTGTTTGGTTGAAATGACATGGATAAGTAATTCTAGTGTGTAAAGCTTCAACCTCTTTTCCTAGTCAAAATACAGCATCTTTCAAAATTTCTAATTCATCCTTAAATGCAAGGTCAAGACTTTGTTGTTTGTGCCATAGTCAAGATGATTTAGATACAACCTCTCTTCATTTATTCCTAAACAAATACTATTGCAACAGTGCAGTGGGAAAATGACTGAACTTGGAGTGATAGCACTTAAGTTCAAATTCTGGCTCTGTTCTTTACTTCTCATGTGACTTGGCTTCCTTATTTGTAAAATGAGAGGTTTGGATTAGATAAGTTCTAAAATTTCTTTTAGCAGCTGAGTCTACAGTCAGAAATACCAGGGTTCAAATCTGGCCCCAGATAGTCTGTGTGATCCTGGGAAAGTCACTTAACCCTATTTGCCTCAGTTTCCTCTTCTGTTAAATGAGTTGTTAAAGGAAGTAATAACCCACTCCAATATCTGACAACAAAACCCCAAATGGGGCTATGAAGAGTTAGAGATGATTGAAACAAATGAACAGCAACAATAAAGTTCTTTCCAACTGTGAGGATGCCCATTAATAGACTGAACATGTCATGATACCTGAATATGATAGAATACAATTGTGCTCTAAGAAATGATAAAGGGAATAATATCAGAAGAACTGGGGAAGACTTTTATGAACTGATGCAAAGTGAAATGTTAAGAACCAGGAGAACTCCTTTTTACTGTAAAAGAAACATTGTAAAAAGTTCTCTTCCATTCAATGATCTACCACAACTCTAAAGGATTGATTATGAAAAATGCTATCCCTCTCCAGATAGAGAACTCACACACTCAGAGTGTGTATTGAAGGATATTTTTTTCCTTTACTTATTTTTCTTTACTTTCTCTCCTGAAATATGATGAATGTAAAAGTATTTGCGTGACTTCATAAATATGAATATCATGTTTCTTGCTTCCTCACTGGCTGGTGGAGGGGCTGAAAGGAAGAGGAGAGTTTGAAATTGAAAATAAAACAACATAAAACATTTCCTTCCAACTCTAGATTTAATGATCTTGTCCCCACTATGCTACTCATGTTTCTAGGTTTCTTTACAACAGTAATATCTTCTGAATGTACAGTAACTCTCTTTTACTCATTTTATCCCTATTAAATAAAGTGTAATCTTTCAACGCCATATTTTAGTTACAGAATCAGGTTAGAATTTTGGTTCTTCCAAGAATCTTGAGAAAGTCATTTAAACTCTCTGGGCATCCATTTCCTCTTTTTAAAAATGAAGGAGATGGACAATACATGGGGCAGGGAAGTGGTGCAGTAGATAGAGTACTGGATCTGGAGTCAGGAAAACTGATTTTCCTGAGTTCAAAAGTGACTTCAGATACTTACTAGGTATGTGACCCTGGGCAAGTCACTTAACTTGGCTTGCCTCACTTGCCTCATCTATAAAGTGAACTGGAAAAAGAAATGGCAAACCACTCTACTATTTCTACTAAGAAAACCCAAATGGGGTTTACAAAGAATCTGACATGACTGAAAAATGACAACAGAAAGATGCTATATTACCTATAAAGTTCCTTCAAGTCCTAAATCCTTTGATCCTAAGGAATCAAGGTAAATATTTGTTGTACTTAATTTTTAATCAAGTAATCAAGTTAATATTTGTGGTCAAACACTCTTAAAAAAGAGCATGAGAAACTGATGGTGAGCAGACTGATAAAATAACCATCTAGCCCAGGAGTCTCCAAACTTTTTCCACTGGGGGCCAGTTCACTGTCCCTCAGATCATTGGAGGGCAGAACTATAAAAACCTAACTCTAACCCTAACCCTAATCCTAACCCTAATTGGGCAGCTGTATACACGATGTGGAATCCTGTCCCCCAGATCACTGCTCACCATGCTGATGTCTTCCATTGTGCAGCCACATAATCCTTTGCGTGGCACCTCCTTTTAAGGTGCCACGCAAAGGATTATGTTACTGGAAGTAGTACTGTATGTGAGCAATGCAGCAGCCATATACAGTGCTCCTCTCACTGACCATCAAAGAAAGCGGTGCCCTTTCCAGAAGTGCGCTGGGGGCCAGATACATGGTCTCAGGGGGCTTCATATGGCCCAAGGGCCTCAGCTTGGAGACCCCTTTTCTAGCCCAATCCTCTCATTTTACAAATTGATGAAATGAAGCCCAGAAAGGTACAGATGAGAGATGCAAGAAGAGTTTGAGAGAATGAAGAGAAAGGAAATAAAGCAGTCAATATCAGCTTCATGTCCACTAAAGGAAAATAGCAATATTCTTAATATTAAGAGATGTATAATTACTCCACCGTTATAAGACTTGGAAGGAAAATTTAACATCAAATCTCCTCTTCTTACACACGAGTAAACAGAAGTTCAGAAAAATGAACTGACTTCTCCAAGATTTCCAGTCTCAGATCTTTCAACTTCCAGACCAAGTTCCTTTGCCCTGTGCCATTCTGAAGAAATACGGTGATGACTTACGAGAGTTAAAAATAAAGAATTGCTAGTAACTGCAGAATAGGAAGTTAATCAGGGAAGATAATAAGCTGCAGATCTAGAAGGAATTTTAGATAGCACTCATCCTAATTTTCTTATTTTATACAGCTACATTTCATGTAGGGATAGAATTCTGCAGTACCGACTTCCAAAAGTCATTCCAAATTAATTAATTAGATCTCCAAAGCAAATTTAAGGTAGCACATTTTACTCAACACAAATGACTATGCATACAGGCCAAATTAAGTCAAGTGGACATCTAATTAGCAAAGGGAAAAATTAATTTACTACAATGAATTTAATTTGCTAGTACTAAAATATACTTGCGAATATAAATTCAACAGGCATCAAATGCATATTGAGCATTGACCAAGTACAAGGTTCCATATCAGATATAGTGAAGAATTATAATAAATAAAGAAAAATAAAGGCTTTTCCACAACTCTAGCATGGAATGTACTAGAAAAAGGAATTTCAGTTGCACCCAAGTTACAAAGAACAAAAAGAGACTAAACAGTAAAGCTGTGTTGAAGATAGCTGCAGGGCTATCATTGGATAGGAGCAAATTAGAAATCTGAAGACTCTTTGTGTTAATATTTTGCCATGGGGTTAACTCTAGAGAAGCCAAATAGTCAGAAAGAAGGAATGAATAGTAATAATAGTTGATACTGACAAATTTTGTCCCCAAGGTCTCAGTGCCATTAAATGCCCCCAAACTGCACTCTTGGTGCTGTTGTAAACTAGCTCCTAACTTTTGGAACTGAGACTCTTGAGACGTTCTGTTGAGGGCTTTCAGTTTACGAAGCCCCTTTCATGCATCATCTCATTTAAACCTCGGGTCAGTTCTGTGAGGTAAGGACTACAGCTATTGTCATCTCCATCTTGCCAATGGAGAGGAAGAAGCCCGAGAAGCAGTATGGCGTTGTGCATCGAGTTGGGGATTTGACATCAGGAGAGTCCTGCTTTTGATACTTAGTGTGTGTCTAGACAAGTCATTTAACTTTTTACAACCTTACTTTTGTCATCAGCAAAATGGAAAATATTCATCCTTGTAGCACTTGCCTCTAGGGCAGTTCAGCCATGAAGTGGACAGAGTACTGGACCTGGAGTCAGGAAGACTCATCTCTCTGAGTGCAATAGTTGTGTGACCCTGGGCAAGTCACTTAACCCCCATTTCCTAGCCCTTATCACTCTCCTGCCATAGAACCAATACACAGTATTGGAAGGTAAGGGTTTAAAAAGAGACAGAGATACAATTTGATAAGCATTTGTTACTCAGGGTTATTTCATAGCATTAAATGAGAGAATGCATGTAAAATTCTTGACAAACTTCAGAAAGCTTTACACATATTAGTTACTATTATTGCCTGATTTCCCAATGGTCCCTTCATAAAACCCTTCATAACCTGGCTAATCTTTCCAATCTTCTTCCACTCTCCAGTAACACTGGCCTCTTTGGGGTTCCTTCCTTGCATGTTATATCATGTATTTCAGCCCTAGGCACTTGTCACACTTAGCTAAAGTCATACCATCTGCAAAAAGCCTCTCTAGACCCTAAGATCTTAATGCTAGTGCTTTCTCTCTGCAACTATCTTCCATTTCTCCTATAGATATCCCATTTGTGCATAATTGTCTCCTTCATTAGACTTTGAGTTCCTTGGGAATGAGGACTGAGGGTTGTTTTTTTTTTACTTTCTCAATTTTTTTCTTTACTTTTTGTTCCCAATATAGTCTTTATTATTATTATTCCAAATGTTTACCAATCCAAAGCAAGCATTTCTATTTGTAAAGATAAAGAAGATATTACACAAAAGAAATCACAGATCTTCTATGTGTTTAACTTACTTTTCTTCACATCTGCATAATAGATCCCAATCGTTTCCTTCATCACGTAGGATATTGTCATGATGGCCAATATGTTCATATAAATTACGTCTTGCATGTTTCACTTTCTGTAGGTAACATTCTCAGTTTATTCTTCTCATATCAGTTCTGTGGCTGTGTATGATGCTCTACTCATTTGGTTGGTATTGATAAGATTAGAGTATCTTCATTTTATGAAAGAGATAAGTAAAATGAAGAAACTGACTGAAGCTTTGAGAGGCTGGGACTAGTCCAAAACCACACGACTAGGGAAAAGGGTTTGAACTCAAATCTTCTAGAATTTCCAAGTGTGTTGTTCTTTAGGGTTTATCTGATTTGGTCCATACTCTGAAGGAGTTTTCAATTTAATCAAATGCTTTGGGTCTGTTTGCTTGTTTTTCCCCCTTTCTGTTAATGGGGTATAGTTGATAGAGTTCTGTGCTGGAAGTCATCTTCCTGAGTTCAAATTGGGTCTCAGACACTTAATTAAACATATCGCTTCCTTCATGAATTTTTCTCTGGTGTAAGTGATATGTGTCTTCTTTTACAATATGATCAATATAGAAATGTGAATTTTATTTTATATGATATAAGACATATACAACCTATATTATATTACCTGCTGCCTTTGGGAAGGGGGAATGGTGGGAAGGTGGAAGTGAACATGGATTACAAAATGTCAGAAAATGATTATTGAACATTTTTCATAAAAGTAATCTGGAAAAAAACCCCAAATAATAAATCATTTCCTGATATTTTGAGCTTTTGACTTATGGTCTTATGCTGCCTCTCTCCCCCAACCATACAATTCATGTTTCTAGATTTCTTTACATAAGTGTATCTTCTCGATATAAAGTTGGCCTCTTTTACTCTTTTTTTCCCTATTAAATTAAACATAACCTTTCTGAGCCATATTGTAGTCACTGAACTGAGTTTGAATTTTGATTCTCCCAAAAACCTTGGGAAAGTCGTTTAAACTCCTGTGGTGCCTATTTGCCTCAGTTTTCCTCATCTCTTCATTCCTCATCCTAGAGAAGGAAATGGTAAACCATTCTATTAACTTTGTCAAGAAAATCCCCAAGTGGATTCACAGAGTCAGATATGATTGAAAAATGCCTGAACAATAACAAGAGTATAGATGGAATCAATGAGCAAAATTCCAAGTTAGCAAGTATTTATCTTTTCCATTCTTATAAATCAGAGAAAATAGGGTTCATAAAACTTCATTTTGTAGGTGAAAAAAACTGAATTCTAGATTGGTATTCTCTTAAGATTGAACCTAGTCTAATCTCCTAAGGCAAGCAATTTGCATTTGATATAATGACTTGATGTTTGCTCCTTTGTCTGAACCTTTTGACACCATTCAATAAATATTTAAAGTTATCTATTGGTAAATGATAAATTTATTCCAGTGGAGCTGGCATAGTTCAGATCATTTTGAGAAACTCCACTGATATTGGGAAATGCCATCAGTCTGTTGACAAGATGCATGTGAGAAAGTTGTCTCACTGCTTAATAGTCACAGCTATTTTTTCATCCCATACCAGATTGCCCAATCTGTTCAACCATTTCAAACACAGAATCATGCAACAAAGTTTAAAAATCATTGAGTTCAATCCTTAATTTTATAGTGAAGGAAACTGAGTTATAGATAAATTAAGTAACTTGTCTCTGGTCAGTCACCCAGGAAGTGTTAGAGGCAGAATGTGAACACAATTCTTCAGGAGTTTGGGTAATTCCCAAAAGCATATCTAGCTTAGAAGGATGAAAGATTTGGAATCCAAGGTGACTGATTGATGTACTCCTCAGATAACATTCAACTTCTCCAACCAAATGTGATGTTGACCCTCTATGGAAGCAGCTGGAAGAGAGATGACTGAGATAAAGTGGCATTAAGGTAAAGAAAACAATGGATCAGATATACAGAGACCAGAATTCTAGTTGTTTCTCTGACAATTAACAAAGGTTTGATCTTTGGAGAATCATTTTACCTCTGTGGGTCTTACATTTTTCATCTGTAGAACTTGTAGACTAGAATTTCTTCATTTTGTTTCATGTCTTCTTTTGTTTGTATTTTCAGGCTATTTCTTGCATTGGGATTTTGTGTATTGGCCAATCCTTCCAGCACTCTTTGGTTTGATCTTGTGTCCTCTCTGTTCTGGATATTTCTTCCATGACCAATCTGGATTGAGGCTCCATTGTTAGACCCCACCATCCTGCTTCAGTATCTGGCTTCTGTTTTAATCTCTTAGTGGTCCACTTATTGCTGTGGTCTTAGCTGATCTTTCTCTCTTTCTTTGCCTAATGATCAGTTAGGAGTTCATTCTAGCCCTTGCTGTGGCCTCAGCATACACTGTTCCCAGACCAGCTATTCCAGAACATCATGTAGCTGTCTCTAGATATGGTTCCGTGACAAGACCTTGTCTCCTTTCAAAGGGCTGCTTCTATGCTTTACTTCTGCTATGAGAGTGTCTAAATGGAGATTTTGAGCCTTGCTTGAAACTTGCTACCTCCCAGAATCCAGAGTGTGCCATGAAGATAGAGGCCTGCAGAGATCACATGCCACACCAGAAGATCCAGAGTGAACTATGGAAATTGAACCATGGGTGGTTGAAATGCCTTTGTTTTGAATGCATACTCTTATGCCAAAGGGGACTGCCCCCAAATTGACTTTTTGTCAACCTAGTAATCATTGGTTTTGTTCTCTTTTCCTTTTATTCACAAGTTATTGTTGATTATATTTTCATGATCCTTTTGTAGAAACTGGTTTCCCAATAGGATCACAGGGCGAGTATGTATAAATGGAGATTTTGAGTCTTTGGACTTCATCACCCAGAAGTCCCTTAGTATTTCCCAAAATTCCCTTTTCATGCATCCCCTGTGTTTTGTGTGATTGTATTTAAGTGGCTATAACTCCTCCCTCTTTCTCTTTTTTTTTTTGGACCTGCAACTGGGCTGAATTCAGGCATTTCTTTTGCCCTATTTATTAATAAAACTTTAAAAAATATAATAGTTATTGAATACTAATTTTAAAACCCACAATAGACATGAATAGTTTTTCCTTTTAAACATTATTAATTAGATAGTAGTCTGGAATGGCCCAGGACAATTAGCTGTGGATGGATTGCCATTTTGACAAATATAGGGAGAATCCAAATAAAAGTGCCTATGATTACACTGTGGTATGAGAATATTGTGTGCCAGGAGCCCACTCAATTCCAACAAACAGTTAAGTGCCTACCATATGCCAGGGTGATAGAGATGAAAATCAGACTTTGAATGCTTTATTATTGGAGTGGATATTGGTTTATGATGCACCAATTCAGAATTCTGACAGGCTTCAGGTTGTTTACTTTGTCGCAACTCCTTCCCTCCTTTTTGCTTATTTCCAAACTGGTTACCAGAATGTATATTAATTTTCATGATAGGGTCCCTCTCTTGGCCTCTAGTGCTTCCTCATTTACCTGGGCTGGCACTGGCATCCAATTTTGACCTTTGTACCAGCCTCCACCCTCTTCTGGCTGTGTTTTGTGCAATCCTGGACTAAATGCTCTTTCTTCCGTCCTTTATCATTGGCTTTTCTAGGGCCTTTTTGGATATTTGTTGTGGGCTTAGCCTTCTTCTGACCTTTAACATCATCATCTTAACTGGAAGTCCCATATTTAAACAACATTTCAAAAAATCCCATGTCCAGAGGTGTAGTCAATAGCAGGCTGAAATATTGAAATCTCATTTTGAGGATCTTAATCTGTGAAATGTGAACTTACTATTTATAGAAGTGAAGAGAAGGTTGAATAATTCATCCACACACTTATAATCCTGGCTGTAGTTGAGTCATTTGGCATTTAGATTTTAAGAAGCTTTCTCAAATGACCTTTTCTCCCAGCTTTTTCATAGCTTACCTTTCTCAGCGCCACATTTTGGAGGCTCAGAATATTAGAAAGATGAACTCGAGGCAATCTCTAAATCTCTTCTTCCTTTGTTTCTCCACATCTACTAGAGAGCCTAGGACATACCAGGTCTTTAATAAATGCTTGGGCTCTTCCTTTGAAATTCAGCAAGGTTTAGGAGGCTCTCACTGTGGGAGTTTAACAGTTTGGGATAATTGGAATACCTAACCTAGACCTTAGTCACAGTATATAAGAATGTAAAACCTGAAGACTTTCCACCATGCCCCAAAGGCCATTTTGAAGGATGAGAAGACATTTCCAAACACCTTTTAGATGGGTTTATACCAAATGTACATACATATGTTATATATATGAAAAAATATATATTTATCTTTGTAAAATATCCTTCTTGCTACATAGATTTTGTACTATTGTTTTCCTGACATTTATACACTTAGGAGCTGAAGAAATCCCAATATACAAATTAATTAAAACTGCTAAAAATATGTTTATTCTTGTTCATTCAGAATCATAGTGTTTTCTCTTTGGTGATCCAATATAATTCCAGTTTGGGAATCCAATAAGGAAATCTAATTTTGAGCTTTATGAGGTCTAAACTCCATACTCGATATTCAGTTCCCTTTTCATTGTCCCATTTCTGTCCTCAGTGCCAAGCACAGTGCTGGAGTGTGATGCACAGAAATGAACACAGCACTTCCAACGCTGTTTGACCGGGGCATTTGGGCATATCACTATATTTCTATTAATGCAGACTCAGTTCATGGCATGTTTGAGTAGTGAGAGTGTCAAGTTCCAAAATGGTTCAGTGATCTCATCTACAAGTTCTTTCTGGTATCCTGGAACATAGTATATTTGAGTCAGGTGATGTGAACCCTTTAACAACAGTGAAACACTCTCTTACAATCCCTCCATTCACCCTAGTTTCAGGAACAATTAATTTAAGACCAGACTCTGACACATATTGGCTGTGTGATCCTGGGTGAGACACTTAAATTCTCAGTTCCCCTAAGAAACTGAGACTATACATTTTAGATGAGTGCTTGATCTGTAAAGGTGGAGGGAATTTCCAGTAAGCCAAGTTCCCTGTACTTATGAAATGGCAGTTCTAGTGTACTCTTTCCTCTTGCCCACAAAAAAGATCATATTCACTTTTAGAATGCCATATCATACTATTGACTCATTGAATTGTAAGTCCACTAACTCCTAGGTCTTTGTCACGTGTAACAATGCTTCCCCTATCTTCTATTTATGAAATAAGTGGTTTAAATTCATATCATATACTTGAGAATTTTATATTTTGTCATCTTTTATTTGCTCTTTGTAAGGATATTGGACAAGAATATATTTAAATTCCTTTCTAACTTTAAAGCCTATGATTCCACTATTTTAAATTTTAGTCTACAGAGGGGTTTTTTTTGATATTTTGATATCCTGCTGATATTCGTCTTTAGTTGTTCCACATTGCTTCATGTCACCTGTAAATTTGATGAACATGCCATCTATGCCTTGATCTGAGTCACTGATAAATAACTTGGGGTACTTCACTAGAGAGAGATCCCCTTCCATGTTGGCTTGATCCATTCAATAATACTCTTTGGGCTCTTTCAACTAATCCAACTGTATTCTCATCCAGCTCACATCTCTTCTTATAATTCCAATGAGATAAGAGGTGTCTTTAAATGACTAGCATAAATCAGAACTAACTAGTACCATGATCTGTCAGACTATTAAGCTGATCAGAAAAAGAAATAATTACTCAAGCATGACTTATTCTAAATGAATAAACTCAGGGAGGAATCTGACCTTAAAAAAGTATTTGCCAGGCATACTTTCAATAATATATTCTAGAAATTTTTCTGTCATCAAACTCATGTGCTTATAATTTACAAATTCTGCCTTTTGCTCCTTGAAAAACCAAGCTGTTGGCCTATTACCAGTCCTGCAATAACTCACCTATTCCCCAGAATTCTTTAAAGATAAAAAAAGGATTCATTGATCAAATCTGCAAGTTCTTTTAGTACTCTGGAATGCTGCTCATCTGGGTTAGATGATTTGAACACATCACAGAGAGCTATGATCTCTTTTTATGATCCCTTCATTCACCTTGAGTTTCAATTCCCTGAGGGTAATTTTTTTTTTATATTTCAGTTCAAAGATCACACTTCTTGAAAGGGAAAACAAAAGCAAAATCATGACAAATGGAAGCCAAGATCAGTGAAGGGACGAGCAAGGTGATTTAAACAACGACACTCTGCTCAGTACTATATAGCTTTTCATAAGAGAGTAGAAATAGGGAGATAAGTCCACTGAGGCTACCTCCTCATGTCCTGGGCTGCTCACTTTCTCATGCTGCCCATCAAGTTGGGGAAACTCGCTCTACAATTAGACAACTTGTAGGTTCCATCACTTTGTGACTATATAAAGGATTCTCCTAGCCCTAAAACAAAGGATAATATGGAGAATAAGTACTCATAATATTCATGAATAGTATCAAGTTCCAAGAATTCTTCATGGTCTTTTTTGTGAATATAGAGCAGAATGTAAATCTGGTTTGTCTTAAGGAAATTCTAATGCTCATCAGCAGTGAATCCCTGTCCCAGAAGCACTCCAGAGCAGGTCTCCAAATTAAGGAAGAGAATTTGGAAATGTGATTCATGTTCTAGGTAAGAGTTGATTTAGAATCAGGGTTCTTATTTGAAGGTTCTTAACCTTTTTCTTTTTTATGATGAACAAAATGAAATACAAAAGAGGATAAAGTAAATCAATGATTTTGAAATATAGTTAGCAAAATATTTGCTCTCACAAACACATTTGTGATATAATAATATGTTTTTATATTGACATATTAAATATTGGAAAGTTAAGATTAAATTTTATTTTTTAAAGACATGTCTTGGATATCGTTACTCAACTTGAATAAGAACATTAAATTGTGAAGTGGTCTTTGTTAAGGCCATATTCATGTTAGAAATGTGGCATGAAAATATCTGTGATTTCAATTAGCAACAAAGTCACAGACACTATGTGGCTAATATTACTATGGTTATTGTTAGCCTACATTCATAATTGTAAGAAATGCTAAGAAGTTAGGGAAAATAGAGATGTATTTGCTGTTGTTGTTCCCATCAAATTTCACTTTGTTGTTATGTCTAACTTTTTAGAACCCCATCTGGAGTCTTTTTGGCAGAGACACTGGTGTGTTTTGCCACTTCCTTTTCCAATTCAATTTCATAGATCTCCTAAAATCTGTTTGCAGATTCCAGGTCAAGAATTCCTGATCTTGATGATCTCTCAGGACATTTATAACCTCATATCCTATGATTCTTCGAACCTAGTGTAGCAGTTCTAGTTTCACCACTGACAAAACCTTGTGAACTTGGACAAATCTTTCTCCTGACTCATTTTCCTCAAACATAAATGGAAGAATAGAGAATTTCTAAAATCTTGTTCACTTCAAAGTGGTTTGTCCCAGAAGAAGCTTAGTTGAGTGCACCAAGCAATTCTCCAAGTATGATCTATGGATTCCTGGGACCTTTTTAGGGCTTAATGTGGTCAAAACAATTTCCATAATACTATTAAGATGTTTTAATTTTTTGAACATGGTAAACATAATGAAGGGTGTGCTCAAGCCAGCTTGAACCAGTTCCTAAGAGCTGATTGTTAAGTTTTCGATGTGAGCATTTATACTTCAGAAATTTGGCAAAATGATCCAAATTTGTCTTATTGATTTGTTTTGTTGATTGTCTAGATTGAAGGAAGCAATGGAGAAAATGTTAATAATGAAGATTAAGTTTAAATGGGTGTCATACATCCTTTTTCTTGTCTTTTCTTTTTGATAGATAATTGTTAAACATTTACCAACTCACTACAGGATTTTCTTATTTAAAAAAATTAATTAATTAATTTAAAATGTTCTTTTAAATGGGAGAATAGGTGAAGTGATGAGGAGTAGTTATCAATAATTTTAAACAACATTAAGGAATTAAATATAAAGGAATAATAAATATTAAGAGACTTTAAAGAATATTAAGGAAAACCACAAAGTTTGAGAACTGCTATTCTACTGAAAAAATGTTGCATTTGGAGTCAGAGAACCTGTTTGATACTACAATTCTCCTACTTAGGAAATTTATGACCTTGGGCAAGTTACATAACTTCTCTGATCCTCAGTTTCCCATCTAGAAAATGAGGTTCAGTTAGGTCATCACTAAAGCTATGATACTGATTATTTTTTTACTCAATTAGACTTCTTTTTGCTTCTCTTCCTGATTTACAGTCAACTTCTCCACTTTTTTCATCTATCTTTTCCAAAAATTTCTATTCCTTACCCCTCTAGACTTTTTCAAATCCAAAAAAAGAACAAAACAGTAATTAATCACTTCATCAAAGCTCAATAAATGAAAAGAAGAAAACAGCAAAAAAGCAGCTAAACTTTTAAGTCAGTAAATATTTCTCATTGTTTCTCTTCTGCTCCCTGTCCAGACTCTTTCCCTCTGGTAAGTGGTTCTGATTATGTAGGTATTGATTCATCATGCAGAAACCTGCTTTGCCTGGCAGACTCTACTCTTTGACCTTCATCTCCCAGTTTCTCTCAGCACCTGTGTTACTGCTAAATGGTTTTGTTTTCATAAACAGAATAGCAATTTCCCCCTGGAAAATGCATTTTATGCTTCTGATGAAACTTCTTGAAATGAGATTGCTACTCCCCCCCCTCTTCCCACCAAAGGAGAGAAGGAAAGATTGTCTTGAGACTTTTTAACAAAACAGACAAGAAATTGACATTCGGATCTATCTTTCACGGTGTGTCCAAATCTTAAAAGTGTATTTTTAAAATTTTACTCTGAAATAATAATTGTATTTCATTTAGATTTTTCATAGATTGAAATTGCGCAACAATATAGGAGAAGACACCAGGTGATGTCAAGCCTTTTTAACGGAGTCAACTTATCAAGTATGATCTTAATGTACTCAGCATGGAATATTTAAAAGATAATCAGTTTAATTTGTTTTATAATGATTTTTCTCAGCACATATTTTCCTAGGCAGAAGTCTTGTGCCTTCTTTCTTTTCATACACGTAAATGATGAATATACAGATAGCTGGAAAGCATACTTTATTTCAAGCTACCCCATGAGTAACATCGTTGACAGGCATCTGCCAGTCATGGATAGTATTTCATTAAAGCACCTAATTCTTATAGATGAGATGGATCATGTTTATGGGCAGGTTTTTGAAGTTGAGGAGCAGTAAAGAAAATGAATCATGTAATCATGGAAAAATATTTAAAAATAAAAATTAATAATAAAAAAGAAATTATATTGGAGGCCAGTTATGGGGACTTAGTGGACAGAATGCTAACCCTGAAGATGAGGAGAGGTCTTGGGTTCAAATTTGGTCTCAGATCCTGCTGGACAAGTCATTTAATCCCAATTACTTACCCCTTATCATGTTTCTGACTCAGAATTGATACTTAATATCAATTTTAAGATAGAAGGTATGAGTTTTAAAAAAACTGGCTAATTAATAGGCAAATAGGTTTTGCTCTCTAGTATTTTGGGTTCAAAAGAAAACCTCAGTGTCATGGAAGTAAATGCTTTCTTTTTTGATGGATCTGAAATTCCACTGAATTAATGAAAACTGGATGAACCAAATTTTTATCATTATTGTTATTATTATTTTTAACATTGAACATTCAGTAAGCACAGGGCAATCTCATACTCTCTACACTTTGGGTGGCCTGTGTGACTATGAAGAAGTATAAAAGCCATCGTCTCTTTTCATTTCATTTATTTTTCATGAATTCCCTTGACAATGTTCTATCATTATTGTACATTTTATACATTTTTATACATATAAATAAGCATATAGGTTGGCCATTATTAATATTTTATCAATCATCTCTTCTGGAGAATTCAAAGTCTTTTTTCAAGCACTTGGTATACTTTCCTCTTTTAGATATCTTAAGAATCAATTCCTGAACATCCTTAATATTGTATCATTTCCAGCATGAAACTCCTTTATTTATATTTTATCTAGTTGAGTGGTCTAGTGGATAGAACATCAGGTTTAGAGTCAGAAAATTGTTGTTAATTCAGTTGTTCCATTGTGTCTAACTCTTTGTGACACTGGAGACTATAGCATTCCAAAGCTGTCCATCAGGCTTTCTTGACAAAGATACTGGATGGAGTCTTTTGCCATTTCTTTATCCAGTGGATTAAGGCAAATGCAGATTAATCAACTTGCCCAGAGTCACACAGCTAAAAAATGTCTGAGGTTGGATTTGAACTCAGGTTCCTTGGAGAAAAATAATCTGAGTTAAAATCCAGCCTCAGGCCCTTTGTACCTGGGCAGGTCACTAAGCCTCTATCTTTCTGTTTCTCATTGATAAAATGGAGATAATAATAGCACCTACCTAGAAGGGTTGTTGTGAGGATCAAATAAGAGAATATCTATAAAAGTGCTTGGCCCAATGCTTGGCACATATGGACTATAGAAATGCTTCTTCTGCTCTCCCCTCCATAACCTCAGTTCAACCTCTATTGCTATCTTTTATTTTCTTTAACACGACTTCCTTTTCTTTATGTATCACATTATGACGGATGTTAGAACTCAAGAGTGGTGCTAGTAGCTACCTTATCGCTGACAGGGGATAGGGTTTGCCAAAGAAATCTTGACTGTTCTATTTTTTTTTTCACATCTTCATTATTCTTCTTGATTCATTCTTAAGTGATCTCAAGTACACTCAAGAATAATTAGGTTTCTCACCAAACGCTGAGTGAACTTTTAATTCCCCTCCACTACTACTTTTTTTAAGTCAGTCTTCCTTTAAGTGTACTGAAAAGAACCAGATTCCTTTGGAGATGTCAGAATCCAGCCATCACTGCTGGCTTCTACCAATAGCACAGCTGATGATGCAAAAGCCAAAGTGATGCAGTGAGTTCTTCCCAGTCAACACTTTGGGGGAGGTCCATTGGCATAGAAACAAGGTACAAATAGATGATGTGAGTTCATGCCCCCACCAGGTCTGCATCCAGAGAAAAGGGGAAATTCCAATGCCATTGGAGATTGACAGTGGAAGGATTGGCTGCTTTTCTTTGCAGAGGCTGTGGAAGGTTAGGGGGGATGGAGGATCCAGTTTCCTCCCCATTTCTTTCCAGTGCATGATGCAAACAATCAGTCCATTAGACTGAGGTACAGTTTAATTCCACAAGGCTGCCAGCCTTTGATTCCTGGCTCCTAACAAAGCTGCCTAAGCTGGTCCTTGACCTCCAGGTCATTTTCCTCAGCAATCTGATTTTTGAGGCGATAATAATAACAATCTTCTACTATTCATTTACAAATGAGCTTAAATTATGAAGTCATGTTGCTCTTGCAGCAATTTTGTACCCATGGCTACTAGAAAGAAAAAAAATTCCATTAAAAAATTTCTTCATAGTCCTTTCTAAAGAAGGAAAATTCAAAGGAATATTCTAAAAGATAATAGATCTTCTAAAAGATAATAGATCTCATTGATAGAATTATCTTATTGCTGATTTGGAGCTATAAAGACCTTTCGATATCATCTAGTGAAATCAGAATCATATTCAGGAATTCTAGAATCTGAAGCAAATGGAGTTGAAGTCAGTGGGTTAGTCATTGGGACCCAATGTCTCCTGGTGAAGACAGAGATTCTAGACTTCCTCTTGGGGAACAGGTATCATTTCTAAAAGACATGGCATGGTTTCCTAGAACAGTCTTCTCTGGTCAAGTACAGTTACTCTGGAAAGGAGAAGACCATTCACTCTGCAATTGTAGTGATTGTCATGTTTAGTTAGACATAAGCTTTCTCCCCTTAATATTACTGTGGTACTGAGGGTTCAGGATGCTTTGGATTTCCATATCCAACCAAATACAATTTGCAAATTAGGAGCAAACTAAGCCCCTCATAATGCTTTTATTTTTGTCAGCCAAAGTAAAGAGTTAGTTCACATCAATGACATTTAATGAAATAACTTAAAAAAAGCAAGAATAGAACATTTCCCCCATAAAATCTGGTCCACATTTCCTACAAATACACAAATAGTAGGAAGAGAGGACATACCCATAGAGAAGGTAACAGAAGGGAAGCACATGGGGCAGGGTGCATGCATGGAGATACAAAAAAAAATAAGGTATCCTCATGAAAGCATTTTTATAGCTAAGGTATTCTCATAAGGGAGAAACTCACACCTCTGCTATTTTCTCTCAATCCCATAAAACCATTTCCACTGGGCCAATTCTTTGCTGGTTTTTCTGTGGTGTGTATTTTATGGCAGGCATTCATTGTTCCCTAATAATACTCTCTGGATAATTCTGGATTGTTCTATTAATTTAATGTCATCATCTTCTTCTGATGTCATCATGGTTGCAAAGCTTTTATTTGTTACTACCTTCTGAGCTTCATCTTTTCAGGTTGTTTCAGCTCTTGCCTAATAGTGTGCAGTGAACAGGAAACTTCCAACTTGTCTTTTAGTCCCAAATCTATGCTTCTATAATCCAATTTTCAATAAGGATAAATTGATATCTCTTTAGTTATAATGCAGAGCACTGCTATTACACTATCTATAGACCAAAATAAGGAAGAGTTCCCACAAGCTAATATTAAATCTGCTTTGAAAATCCAACTTCATCTTTCTAAGAGGCTTCCTTTCTGACTTAGGGTTAGAAAGTTCTATTTAATTATCTCATCTAGATGTTTTACTTATAAATCCATTTCAGGAGAGGAACAAAGAAACCATATAAGAGTTATGTGGGTCTCAATCTACTCCTCTGGCTTCATTTAAACTAAAAGGAGTGAGAAAAACAAGGAATGAAAGCCATTAGGTAGAGATACTATTGTGGATCTCAGATCTTCTAAGTCCCTTGTTCTAAACTATAGCCTTATTACAGATGTATGGTTAGAAGTATACTGTAGCCCTACATCATCAAAGTAGTCACTGAGCATCTTCGGTGGTATCCATTTCATGACTCAAGCTGCTCCAGAGATCACAAGGAACATGCTTCATGACTCCAATTTGATTTCAGATCTCATGTCTTGATAAATTGCTCCCTTCAAGGTCATCAGTTGCTTTTTAGATGCTAAATCCACAGATCCAATGAATTTTCTCTTCTCCCTCTATATACTCTTTTGGTGATCTTATCAGCTCAGATGAGTTTAATTTTCAGATATTCATCACTCCAAGGCTTACATGTCTAGAACTTATCTGTTTCCTGAACTCCAGTATCATATTGTCAACTAGTTCAATTTGGTTCTTCTGTAGGCATCTCAAGCATAACAAATCCAAAACAGAATTCATCACTGTTTTCTTTAAATTGATTGTTCCTCATCCTAATGCAAACACCAACAACATGGAAACAGGTTCTGATCAAGGACACATGTAATACCCAGTGGAATTGTGCCTTGGCTGCGGGAAGGATGGGGGGAGGGAAATAATGTAACTCTTGTAACCAAGGAATAATGTTCTAAATTGACTTAATACATTAATTTTAAAAAATTGATTGTTCCTGTTTCTACCTAATTTCTGTTGAGGAGACTATTGTCCTTCCATTCATCCACATTTATAAATTAAGTCATTTTTACTTCTCTCCCTTTCCCTCTCCCCCTCCCTCCCTCCTTCCCTCTATCTTTCTCCCTCTCTCTCTCTCTCTCTCTCTCTCTCTCTCTCTCTCTCTCTCTCTCTCTCTCTCTCTCTCTCTCTCGCTCTCTCTCTCTCTCTCTCTTTCTCTCTCTCTCTGTCTCTGTCTTTGTCTTTCTCTCAACTCTTGCCATTTTTACCTCTACAATATTTCACATATCTGTTGCCTATTCTCCCCTTACAAAGTCAACAATCTAGTACAAGCTCTCATCACCTTCTTTGGGACTATTCTAATAGCTTCCTAATGGGTCAATCTACATTCATTCTCTCCCATCGCTCATTCATCTTCTTCCTAATTGTCAAATAGGTATTCTTAAAGCATAGATGTGAAAAGGTAACTTCCTTGCTTAAGAACTTCAATGACTTTTATTGCCTACAGGATAGATATAAATATCTTTGGTGTTAAAATACTTCTAGAGTAACTAGGTGGCATAGTGGATAAGGTGCCAGGGCTGTGGTCAGGAAGACTTGAGTTCAAATATGACCTCAGACACTCACTAGTTGTGTGCCTGGGCAAATCATTTAACTCTGTTTGCTTCAGTTTCCTCTTCTGCAAAATGAGCTGGAAAAGGAAATGGCAAAAACCACTGCAGTATCTTTGCTAAGAAAGCCCTGAATGCAGTCAGGAAGAGTTGGGCATGACTAAAGAACAACTGAACGACAACAACTCTGTCCCCAGTCTACTTTTTGCAGTCTGATTTTATTACTTTCTCTCATACACTCTACATTCTAGCCAAAATGTTCTACTCAATGTTTTCTGTAAGTGATATACTCCTGCTTCCATACTCTTATCTTGAATGTTCTTCAACCTTTCTTCGGTCTCTTGAAATCCCTAGTTCCTTTCAAAGACTTGAGTGCATCTCTTACATAAGATCTTTCCCAATTACCTTAGTTATTGGTACCCTTCTCTTATCCTCCCCCACCCAATTACTTTGGATTAGTTTGCATATTTGGTATTTACTTGTTTGTGTCTGCATTGTTTTTTTATTTTTTGCCTTTTCTTCATTTTCTAAGAGGAACAATGATATCATGGGGTGATGTCTTGATTCCTGTGTGAATTAGATTTAAGTGAGGTAGAGTTGTACAATGTCATCAGCTTTATTCTCGCTATATGAGTTACCCAGGACCAGTGGCAAGACAAAAGTCAGGATGACTTATGATGGCCCAGAGGGCAGTGGATAGTCTTGGAGTACTTGCTGTCAGACCAAACACAAAGAGCTCCATAGATTCTGCTTCTGCTGCCATCATGTCCATTAGAACAAATTGTATTCTCCTCTTCCATCTGGGAAGTCTTCATGTGCTTGGAGTAGACATTCCCCTAACTCACCAACAAATTTGAGATCTGTCACTCAGCCTCAGCATGGTTTAGCTATCTGCTGGGATGACCTCTGTACATGTTACAGCTTCTTGGAACCACAGGTGAGAGTTGGGTGAAAGGTGGATACCAAGGGTTGATGAGCAGCCCTGAAAAGGGCTTGGAAGCACTCCCAAGTGCCCCTGGAATATCCCATCTATCCCATCCGTATTATTTCCTCTCTGTTGAACAAAAGCTCCCTGGAACCAAGGACTGTTTTTATTTTTTTGTTGGTTGGTTTTGTCTTTGTATTTCTGTAATCTAGCACAGTGCCTGACAAACAGTAGGTGGTTAGTAAATGTGTATTGATTTGATTTCTCTATTATCCTTTCGCATCAGAGAACCCATATAACTCTCCATGCTTTATAAACCACTTTATATGCAGTGAGTGGATCTATTCTTTCACAGTAGCTGTTCATGTTTCAAACATAACTTTTAAAAGCCCTTCATCTTATTCTTAACACTTTTCACAAGCCTCAGTCCCTTTTCGGATTTGATCTTTTGGGCAGAGTTCTCCAGTCACTTTCAATTCTTTTATTTTCTTCCTCTTGTCACCTGCACATCGAACTTAAAAACAAACAAACACCTGAGCTCATTGGAGAATCTGTGATTCTTTAGTTTGTATTCCTCCTTTTATTTTGTTCATTTGGGATTGTTTTCTCAGAATTTCTTTTTTTTCTTTTTCTTTTTTTTTTTTTAAATATATTTTATTTGATCATTTCCAAGCATTATTCGTTAAAGACATAGATCATTTTCTTTTCCTCCCCCCCACCCCCCATAGCCGACGCGTAAGTCCACTGGGCATTAGATGTTTTCTTGATTTGAACCCATTGCTTTGTTGATAGTATTTGCATTAGAGTGTTCATTTAAAGTCTATCCTCTGTCATGTCCCCTCAACCTCTGTATTCAGGCAGTTGCTTTTTCTCGGTGTTTCCACTCCCATAGTTTATCCTTTGCTTATGGATGGTGTTTTTTTTCTCCTGGATCCCTGAAAGTTGTTCAGGGACATTACACCACCACTAATGGAGAAGTCCATTACGTTCGATTATACCACAGTGTATTAGTCTCTGTGTACAATGTTCTCCTGGTTCTGCTCCTCTCGCTCTGCATCACTTCCTGGAGGTTGTTCCAGTCTCCATGGAACTTCTCCACTTTATTATTCCTTTGAGCACAATAGTATTCCATCACCAACATATACCACAGTTTGTTCAGCCATTCCCCAATTGATGGGCATCCCCTCGTTTTCCAGTTTTGGGCCACCACAAAGAGCGCAGCTATGAATATTTTTGTACAAGTCTTTGTGTCCATTATCTCTTTGGGGTACAGACCCAGCAGTGCTATGGCTGGGTCAAAGGGTAGATATTCTTTTGTCGCCCTTTGGGCATAGTTCCAAATTGCCCTCCAGAATGGTTGGATCAGTTCACAACTCCACCAGCAATGAATTAATGTCCCTACTTTGCCACATCCCCTCCAGCATTCATTACTTTCCTTTGCTGTTATGTTAGCCAATCTGCTAGGTGTGAGGTGATACCTCAGAGTTGTTTTGATTTGCATCTCTCTGATTATAAGAGATGTAGAACACTTCTTCATGTGCTTGTTAATAGTTTTGATTTCTTTATCTGAGAACTGCCTATCCATTTCCCTTGCCCATTTATCAATTGGAGAATGGCTTGATTTTTTGTACAATTGATTTAGCTCATTATAAATATGAGTAATTAAACCTTTGTCAGAGGTTTCTATGAAGATTTTTTCCCAATTTGTTGTTTCCCTTCTGATTTTAGTTATATTGGTTTTGTTTGTACAAAAGCTTTTTAGTTTGATGTAGTCAAAATTATTTATTTTACATTTTGTGATTCTTTCTATATCTTGCTTGGTTTTAAAGCCTTTCCCCTCCCAAAGGTCTGACATGTATACTATTCTGTGTTTACCCAATTTACTTATGGTTTCCTTCTTTATGTTTAAGTCACTCACCCATTTTGAATTTATCTTTGTGTAGGGTGTGAGGTGTTGATCTATTCCTAGTCTCTCCCACACTGTCTTCCAATTTTCCCAGCAGTTTTTATCGAATAGTGGATTTTTGTCCCAAAAGCTGGGATCTTTGGGTTTATCGTATACTGTCTTGCTGAGGTCGTTTTCCCCCAGTCTATTCCACTGATCTTCCTTTCTGTTTCTTAGCCAGTACCAAATTGTTTTGATGACTGCTGCTTTGTAATATAGTTTGAGGTCTGGGACTGCAAGGCCCCCATCATATGTGTTTTTTTTCATTATTTCCCTGGATATCCTTGATCTTTTGTTCTTCCAAATGAACTTTGTTATGGTTTTTTCTAAATCAGTGAAGAAGTATTTTGGTAGTTCAATGGGTATGGCACTAAATAGATAAATAAGTTTGGGTAGGATGGTCATTTTTATTATATTGGCTCGTCCTATCCATGAGCAGTTAATGTTTTTCCAATTGTTCAAGTCTAGTTTTAGTTGTGTGGCGAGTGTTTTGTAGTTGTGTTCATATAGTTCCTGTGTTTGTCTTGGGAGATAGATTCCTAGGTATTTTATTTTGTCTAAGGTGATTTTGAATGGGATTTCTCTTTCTAGTTCTTGCTGCTGAGCTGTGTTGGAGATATATAGAAAAGCTGATGATTTATGTGGGTTTATTTTGTATCCTGCAACTTTGCTAAAGTTGTTGATTATTTCAATTAGCTTTTTGGTTGAATCTCTAGGATTCTTTAAGTAGACCATCATGTCATCCGCAAAGAGTGATAACTTGGTCTCCTCCTTGCCTATTCTGATACCTTCAATTTCTTTATCTTCTCTAATTGCTACTGCTAGTGTTTCTAGTACAATGTCAAATAGTAGAGGTGATAATGGGCATCCTTGTTTCACTCCTGATCTTATTGGGAATGCATCTAGTTTATCCCCATTGCAGATGATATTAGCTGTTGGTTTTAGATATATACTGTTTATTATTTTTAGGAATGACCCTTCTATTCCTATGCTTTCTAGTGTTTTTAATAGGAATGGGTGTTGTATTTTATCAAAGGCTTTTTCTGCATCTATTGAGATAATCATGTGGTTCTTGCTAGTTTGCTTGTTGATGTGGTCAATTATGTGGATGGTTTTCCTAATGTTGAACCAGCCCTGCATCCCTGGTATGAATCCTACTTGATCATGGTGAATGATCCTTCTGATCACTTGCTGGAGTCTTTTTGCTAGTATCCTATTTAAAATTTTTGCATCTATATTCATTAGGGAGATTGGTCTATAGTTTTCTTTCTCTGTTTTTGACCTGCCTGGTTTTGGAATCAGTACCATGTTTGTGTCGTAAAAGGAGTTTGGTAGAACTCCCTCTTTGCTTATTATGTCAAATAGTTTGTATAGTATTGGGGTTAACTGTTCTCTGAATGTTTGATAGAATTCACAGGTGAATCCATCAGGCCCTGGGGATTTTTTCTTAGGAAGTTCTTTGATGGCTTGATGGATTTCAATTTCTGATATGGGATTATTTAAGAATTCTATTTCCTCTTCTGTTAGTCTAGGCAGTTTGTATTTTTGTATATATTCATCCATTTCTCCTAAATTGGTGTATTTATTGCCATATAATTGGGCAAAGTAATTTCTAATGATTGCCTTAATTTCCTCCTCATTGGAGGTGCTGTCCCCCTTTTCATCTTTAATGCTGTGAATTTGCTTTTCTTCCTTCCTTTTTTTAATTAGATTGACCAGTACTTTGTCTATTTTGTTTGTTTTTTCAAAGTACCAGCTTCTTGTCTTATTTATTAAATCAATAGTTCTATCACTTTCGATTTTATTAATTTCTCCCTTAATTTTTAGGATTTCTAATTTGGTTTTCTGCTGGGGGTTTTTAATTTGATCGCTTTCGAGTTTTTTCAATTGCATTTCCAATTGATTGATCTCTGCTCTCCCTTGTTTGTTAATATGAGCTTTCAGGGATATGAATTTGCCTCTGATTACCGCTTTGGCTGCATCCCAAAAGGTTTGAAAGGATGTTTCGCCATTGTCATTTTCCTTGATGAAATTATTAATTGTTTCTATGATTTCTTCTTTAGCTAAACGGTTTTGGAGTATCATATTGTTTAATTTCCAATTGGTTTTAGATTTGGTTTTCCATGTACCATTACTAATCATTATTTTTATTGCCTTGTGATCTGAGAAGGCTGCATTCATTATTTCTGCTTTTTTGCATTTGTGTGCTATGTTTCTGTGACCTAATGTATGGTCAATTTTTGTGAATGTGCCATGTGGTGCTGAGAAGAAGGTGTATTCCTTTTTATCCCTATTTATTTTTCTCCATATGTCTATTAATTCTAATTTTTCTAAGATTTCATTCACTTCTTTTACCTCTTTCTTATTTATTTTTTGATTTGATTTATCTAAATTTGATAATGGTTGGTTTAAGTCTCCCTCTAGTATGGTTTTATTGTCTATTTCTTCCTTCAATTCTCCTAGTTTCTCCATTAGAAATTTGGGTGCTATATTATTTGGTGCATACATGTTGATTAATGATATTTCCTCATTGTCTAGAGTCCCTTTTAACAAAATATAATTACCTTCCCTATCCCTTTTGTCTCAGAATTTCTTTTTGAAAACTTTCCTTCAAAAACTATTTTATCAACCATTTGATAAATTGATCAACATTTATAGCACCTACTAGGTGACAAGCACTGTATAAGTGCAGGAGATAAAAAAGAGGCAAAAATCAGTCCCTGATCTCAAGGAACTTACAGTGTAATTGGAGAGATAACATTTAAACAAACATTCACAAAGGAAGCTATATACAGGATAATCAGGAGATGATTAATAGAGAAAATGAAGAAGACCTCCTCTGTTCTTCTCTGAACTTTTTAAATATTCTTTCCTAAAGTCTAGGATCTCTGCTTCCATTTAATAACTCACATGTTCTTTATAAAACATTTAATAAAATTATCTTATTTGATTCTCATGATAATTCTTTTAAGTATTAATGTAAGTGGGGCAGTTAGCTGACATGGTGGATGGAGTGCCATGCCTGGAGTCAGGAAGACCTGAGTTCAAATATGGCTTCAGACCTTTAGTTGCTTTGCGACCCTGAGCAAATTACTTAACTTTGTTTGCTTCCATTTCTTCATCTATAAAATAAGCTGGAGAAGGGAATGGCAAACAACTCCAGCACCTTTGCCAAGAAAATCCCAAATGGGGTCATGAAGAAATAGACACAACTGAAATAATTGAATAACAGCACCAAAATAGGATTAGAACTCCAATTTATCAATGAAGGAAAAAAAAGGCTGATTAGTTAATTTAAATTAAACAAGACAAGAACTTGAACTCAGGTCATCTGATTACTAATTCAGTTCTATTTACTTGGCAATACATTACTGCCCAATGTTTCCTTTATTTTCCATTATGAATACTATGATGAAACAATCACTTTCTTCTTCTAAGTTTTTCATTTCTTCCACTTCACTACAGTCTTTCTTTAGTTGATCATAATTAATTCTACAATTCCCTTTGTCATTCTGCCTTCTGCAAGACAAAAATTTTCAGTAAGACAAATAAAGAATTTATAGGATATTCTTTCCTTTAGTATAATGAGAATTCCAGCCAAAGTAGAGAGGATCAAAGTCTCCAGTGACTGTTATAACTTGCCAGTGTGCTAGTTTTATTATTTTTATTAGGCAAATATCATCCCAATGCTCTATTTGACAAGGTAATCTATAGAAGGACCCAAACCATATTAAAATATAATTATGTAATATTTAAACAAATAAATAAAAATCCAATAAAACATAGGTAATATTAATTTATGGTTTCCCAAGTCAGAATATAATTCACAGATATCTCTTTCTATTTGTTTGATCCCATTGCTCTATAGAATACCTCAATAATAACATTGCTTTTATTCTCATCCAAATAATCTACACATATTATTTTCAAATTTGCATATTCCCATGTCATTTTATTGACATAAAATCCTACTTAATCCCTGTTCTTTTAACCAGACATTTCTTTTATAATAACTAGCTTTTATATAACACTTTCAAGTTTGCATAGTACTTTACAAATATTATCTCATTATCTTCACAACAACCCTGGTTGGTAAGCACTATTATTAACCCCAATTTATAGATGAGGAAACTGAGGCAGACAAAAATAAAGTGACTTGACCAGGCCCACTGAGGGAGTAAATTTGGAAGCAGGATTTGAAGTCAGGTATTCTTGATGTTTGGGCATAATATATCTACTGTATCACATAACTGTCTTTGTTTCTTTTAACGAAGCATGCGTGCCTATTTCTACATTCTAGTTAATAATCAATCCCATTTTACCAAACTTAGGTGCTACCTATGAATTTGCTTTAATCTCCTTGTGGTAAAATGTTATATTTACCTTATTTGATGCACGAAGTCATTCAGTATTATATAAAAAAAAGAGGCTATAATATAATGAATAAAAAACTCAACTTGCCCTCAGAAAGTGTTTGAATCCCAGCCCTGTCGCATACCAACTCTGTGACTTTGAATGAGTGTTTAAACTTTCTGAACTGCAATTTTCTCATCTGTAAAATGGCCATAACACTTGCATTGTCTGCTTCATAAAGATTTTGTGAAGGTCAAATGAGATGAAGGCTATAAAGTGGTAAATAAAAGAGTTCCATGTAAATTTCAGTCCTTATTCCTGCATATGAAACACAGAAAACTATAGTGACATGGAAATTGGAGTTGCCATTTTATATAATATATATATATATACATATATGTATATAAATTATTTATATATGCATGAATAATCTTTGTCAATCTATTATACATCTAACATGAATAAAGAGGCTGAATAGGATAGAAGACAGGAAGCTGGCCTCTGAGTCAACCTAATCTGAACTGTCTCTCATTTGTGGCTGGGAAGAATTGCCTAACCTCTCAGGCCACTCTCTTAGACTACAAATTGCTAATTTGCAATGACAGAGAAAGCTTCCTCTTTGAGGAGGATCCTACCTTGATAAAATCATAGGTCCGAAGCAAAAGAACCAAACCAAATCAAATTTCAAAGCCCCAAACCAGGAGTCAATATTATTCCTTATGGTTTCATTGGATTCCCAGATATTTTTTATATGAGAACTTTTTCCACTGTTATATCGCCATCATAGCTGTTGTCTTCCAAAGTGTCTTGTTTAATGTGTTTGTCTTGACATTCTTTCTCTCTCTCTCTCTCTCTCTCTCTCTCTCTCTCTCTCTCTCTCTCTCTCTCTCTCTCTCTCTCTCTCTCTCTCTCTCTCTCTCTCTCTTCAGTTTAAAGCCCTATTGATAAAATTATTGAGTGGTTAGTCAATAGTCAAACACTTTTTCCTCAGTCCTCATGAGGTGCACCTTGTTTCTTGCCAGGAACCCATCACTCTGGTACCATAAGCCATGGCTCAGAAAATGGAATCCTATTTTTTTGAACTGAATTATCTAGACAGCTGTTCTGCCTCATATCCTTCTCTCTCTCTCTTCCAAGGCTTTGATTGGAAAAAAGAAAAAAACACACCATCTGTGCCTTTACATATTCAGTTTCCTACCCAGAACCTTCAAGTCAACAGACACATTTTAGGTGGCATAGGTCACCTAATAGGTGATATTTAGAGTAGGAAGATAACTTTGAACATATAATTCAACTCTTTCATGTGTAGGTAGGGAACTGAGGCATAGAGCAGCTAAGTGACTGGTCCAAGGTCACAGAGAAGATGAAGTATTTTTTGGTGGTAATTACTCGTCAGAAGAAATTTGTGATACTCAGCAGCTTGGATGAATCCTTGAAGTCTTTTTTAACATCAGAATATATGCTTTATAAAGATAGCATAACTCTCAACTGATCATGCCCATGCAGCCCATCTTAACAACATGGTAAATAATATTAGCCAGTTCCTCCCCCCATCTCTCTCTTTTCCATAAATACAGGCAAGTGTATACTGGAGACAGCATGAACTGGCTTGCAATAATTATTAAATTTTCTGCATGGGCATTTATATCTCAAAAACTGCCAAACACTATAAATTGGGACTTAATTTATTCTTTTGTTGATTGTCTAGATTTAAGAAAGTGATGTAGAAATGTTGATAATGCATATTAAGCTTATAATTGTGCTGTGAATCATTTATGTTTCTTTTGTTGTGGATAGCTTGTTAAACATTTACCAGGATGCCCTTGATTCATGTTTCTCCCCTGACATTCTCCCTAACTAGTTAAGAAGGCTTATTTATGGTGCCTTACATGATGAAAAATTCCTCCTGAGACAAGTTACAGGTTTCTCCCAAATCTACCAACATCTATGAATTCTCTGTATTCTTATATGGAGAAGAGGATAGAGCTTCTTTCAGGAAGTTCAGGTCTCCATCCTGTAAGAATAGGAGCCAGAACCATAAAATCCCAGAATGAGAGTTGGAAGGAACCCTAAGGCATCATCTATTCCAATCCATACATGATATGAATTCCCAGTAGATTTTACTAGAATCCAACCTACTACCACCCAAACAGGCCTTTCTACTTTTGGATAGCTCTGATTATTAGCAAGTTTTTTTTCTTGGGGACAAACATTAATTAGCTTCTTTTCAAATTCTACCTATTATTCATTGGTTTGCCCTTGAGATGCAAAGAGCACAAATCTAATTCCTTCTCCAAATGGTGATCATTGAAGCATCTGAAGATGTCTGAAGATATTCCTCTTGAATTTATTTTTCTCTAGAACAAATGTTCCCAGTTTATTATCTGTATGTCATGATTCCATAGCCCTTTAACCATTTTTATTGGCATTCTTTGGATACTCTTCAGGTTATCAATGTTCTTCTTGGTCAAGATGGCGGCATAGATGCAGCAAAAATTCAGACCTCAGAATATCCTTCCTTACCAATCACAAACTAAATTCTCCCAGGGAACTGAAAATCAAACCTAATAATAAGACAGAGCCAAGGAACCCTCCTTCTGGACTCAATTCAAAAGGTACACCCCCCCAAAAAAAGCCAGAATCCAAGAATACTCAGGTTTAAGAGGAAGGCAGAAGGAAGATCCAAGGACTCCTCCCCCCACCCACCGAGAGCGGTGACCCTCCAGCAGCAGGGGGACCTTCTGGGCGGGCAAAGGCGCTGATCCGGAGGGTGTACCTTGTGGGCAGGGCTGTGCCAGGCTCAGAGCTTTGAGCACAGGTAGTGAGGAAGGAGCTGGAGAGGGAGCCCAGAGCGGGCAGCCTGATCACAGTGGCAGAGAGCCTCCATATTGCTCCAGCCTTCCAGTAGGTTTTGGCCTCAGAGGATATCCAGCCGAACCCAGCTGAACTTAATCCCATCAAAAGTCTTCAGAGGTCAGGAAAGCTCAAGCTCCAACACCCTTTCTCCACAGACTGAATCAAGAGATCTTCTGACAAAACTCCAAGAGGGGAGACTGACAGAAAACTCGAAAAACAAAAAAATGAGAGGAGCAAGAGCACAGACAACCTAAGGGAGTAAAGAAGAGGTAAATATAAGCAAACAACAGAAAAAGAAAAAAAGAAATCACAATCGACAGTGTCTATACAGCCAATGAACAAAGAGCAAATGGAACAGAGAAGGATGTGAGAACTCCAAGCAAAAAAAAGAGAAAACCCAGCAAATTGGATACAAGCATTGATAGAACTCAAAATACAATTCAAAACACAATTAAGAGAAGCTGAAGACAACTGGGAAAAGAACTTAAAAATTAAGATAAGTCACCTGGAAACAGAAGCACTTGAACTAAAACAAGAAAATAGAGTGTTGAAAGCAAAAATAAAACAGCTTGAAAATGAGACAAAGAGGATGAAAGATAACCTCCAAAGAAAATCAGACCAGAAGGAGAAAGATGATCAAGAAGCCAGGGATGAAATCCAGTCTTTAAGAAAAAAAATACAGCAACTAGAATTAAGTGACCTCACAAGGCAGCAGGACACTATAAAACAAAACCAAAATAATGAAAAATTGAGGAAAATATAAAGCATATCATTGACAAAATAGAAGATTTAGAAAATCATTCCAGGAGAGACAACTTAAGAATCATTGGTTTACCAGAAGACGATGACAAAAGAAAAAGCCTGGACATAATACTACAGGAAATTATCCAAGAAAACTGCTCCAATATTCTAGAACAAGAGGGAAAAGTGGAGATTGAAAGAATCCACTGATCACCTCCTGTACTTAATCCCCATCTGACAACATCTAAGAATGTTAAAGCCAAATTCAAGAACTATCAGACCAAAGAAAAAATATAACAAGCTGCCAAGAAGAAGTCATTCAGATACTATGGAGGATAACACAGGATCTGGCTGCATCTACACTGAAGTACCGACAGGCATGGAATATGATAGTCCAGAAAGCAAGAGAACTAAGTTTACAACCCAGAATCAACTACCCATCAAAACTGACTATATTCTTACAGGGGGAAAGTATGGTCATTCAACAAAATAGAAGATTTCTAAGAATTCATAAAGAAAAGACCAGACCTGAATAGAAAATTTGATGCCCAAGCACAGAACTCAAGAGAATCATCAAAAGATAATTTAAAAAGAGGGGAAAAAGAAAAACAAAACAAAACAAAAAAAAAACTTTTCAAAGAGATCCAATAAGTTAAAATGATATGTATCCCTATAAAAAAGAGGTGATTAGTAACTCCTAAAAATTGTTATTATCACCTGGGCAGCTAGAAGAATTACACTTAGAGGGAACAGTAACAAACTATATAGAATGAAAGGACAAGACATAAATATGTATATAGACATATGTATGCATAAATACATATATGTGTATATATACAACTAGAGGTAAAAAAAGAGGTTAATACTAAAAGAAATGGGAAAAGAAACAAATGGGGGTAAATTTATATGTCACAAAGAAGGTCATGGTGGGAGGGGGGAGAACATCAATACACTGGAAGGGTAAAGAGGTTGGAGACAGGAAATATTCAACTCTTATGTGCATTGAAATTGCCCAAAGAAGGAAGAAATCCAATCCATTGAAGCAGAGAATAGATTTGTGCCCTATAGGGGAGTAGAAGGGTAACAAATAGACTGGTGGGGAGGAAAGCAGTACAAGGGAGGGAGAGGGTGGGGGTAGTTTTAAAAAAGTCTGCAAAGAAAATAAGGGGGGGAATAAGGAGGGACGGGGTAGAAAGGGAAGTAAAATAATGGTGAGAGCTAGGGGGACTGATTAAAAACAAAAGATATAGAAGGAAATAGTGAAAGAAGAAAAAGCAGGACTAGGAGTAGAAATCAAAATGCTGGGAACTACACAGCTGGCAATAATATCTATGAGTGTGAAAGGAATGAACTCACCCATAAAATGCGAGCAGATAGTAGAGTGGATTAAAATCCAAAACCCTACCATATGCTGTATACAAGAAACACACATGAGGAAGGTAGATACACATAGGGTGAAAGTAAGAGGATGGAGCCAAATCTATTGGGCATCAAATGATAAAAAGAAGGCAGGAGTTGCAGTCATGATATCTGACAAAGCCAAAGTAAAAATGAATCTAGTTAAAAGAGATAGGGAAGGTAATTACATCCTGATAAAAGGCAGTATAGACAATGAGGAAATATCCATACTTAACATGTATGCACCAAATGGCATAGCATCCAAATTTCTAAAGGAGAAACTAGTGGAGCTCAAGGATGAAATAGATAGAAAAACTATACTAGTGGGAGTCCTGAAGTTTCCCCTATCTGAACTAGATAAATCAAACCAAAAAATAAATAAGAAAGAGGAGAGAGAAGTGAATGAAATTTTAGAAAAATTAGAGTTAGTAGATATGTGGAGAAAAATAAATAGGGACAAAAAGGAATACACTTTCTTTTCAGCAGCACATGTTACATTCACAAAAATTGACCATGTATTAGGGTATAAAAACATTGCAAACAAGTGCAAAAGAGCAGAAATAATAAATGCAAACTTCTCAGATCATAATGCAATGAAAATAATAATTAGTAAGGGTAAATGGAGAGATAAATCAAAATTTAATTGGAAATTAAACAATAAGATTCTCCAAAAACTGAACAAATAAAAGACTGTCTGCCCTTTGATCCAGTGATAGCACTGCTGGGTTTGAACCCCAAAGAGATAATAAGGAAAAAGACTTGTACAAGAATATTCATAGCTGCGTTCTTTATGGTGGCAAAACATTGGAAAATGAGGGGATGCCCTTCAATTGGGGAATGGCTGAACAAATTGTGGTATATGTTGGTGATGGAATACTATTGTGCTCAAAAGAATAATAAAGTGGAGGAATTCCATGGAGACTGGAACAACCTCCAGGAATTGAAGCAGAGTGAAAGGAGCAGAACCAGGAAAACATTGTACATAGAGAGTGATACACTGTGGCACAATCAAATGTAATGAACTTCTCCATTAGTGGCAATGCTGTGATCCTGAACAACTCAGAGTGATCTATGAGAAAGAAGACTATCCACAAGCAGAGGAGAAACTGTAGGAGTAAAAACACAGAAGAAAAACAACTGTTTGATTACATGGGTTGAAGGGATATGGCTGGGGGTGTAGACTCTAAATGAACATCTTAGTGCAAACATCAACCACATGGAAATAGGTTCTGATCAAAGACACAAGTAATACCCAAAGAAATTGCGCATTGGCTACCAGAAGGGTGGGTGGAAGGGAGGGATGGAAATAATGTGATTATTGTAACTAAGGAATAATGTTCTAAATTGACCAAATAAATTAATTCAAATGGGAAAAAAGAAAATGAATAAATAAATACATTTAATTAAAAAAATAAAAACATATCAAATGGAGCAAAAAAAAAATCTTTGTTCTTCTTGAAATTTGGTACGTAAAACCATATGCAGGGCTACAGTTAAAGGAAGTCTCGCAGGGGAAAGTATTATTGGACCATTGCCTCCCTTTTTCTGAATGTTATGTTCTTTTAATGAAGCCCAAGAGTTACCACATGTCTGCCACTTGACCATTACTTGATCCCACATTATTAATTATTAATTGGTCTGTTATTGGGCCTGTAATCATTAGATTGTGAACTCTGTGCAGGCAGGGACTATCTTTTTCTTCTCTTTGGCACTACAGTGCTTATCATAAATGCATATTGCAATCACTTAATACATATTTGTTGATTGAATTGTCCATTAAATCCCCCGCATTTTCACAGAATAAATGCTATGAAATCATGCCCTTCCTCATTTCAAACTATTCTTGTGAAAATGATTTTTTGTACCCAATATTTTGGATTTTATAGCAATATCTATTGAATTTCATTTCATTAGGTTTTACGTTAATACTCTAAACTGTCAAGATCCTGGCTGTCACCCACCATGTTACCTGTCCCTACCAGCTTTGTGTCATCTACAGGTTTGATGAACATGCCACTTATATGAATATGCACCTTTATCCAGGTCACTGATAAATATATTAAGTAGCATTGTTCCAAGCACAAATTATCTTGGGTATTGTGTGCAATGGATAGAGGATTGATCCTGGAGTTGGGAAGACCTGATTTTAAATCTGACCTCAGATAATTTTTTTGAAAATTTTATTTAATTAATTAATTTTGAATATTTTCCCATGGTTACAAGATTCATATTCTTTCCCAACCCTCCCCCAACTCCCCTCCTTTAGCTGATGTGCAATTCTTCTGGGTTTTACATGTGTTTAACCTCAGATATTTACTAGTTATCAAGTCCTGGACAAATCACTTTGCCTCCACCTGCCTCAATTTCTTCAACTCTAAAATGGGGATAACAGTTCCTATCTTGCATGATTGTTGTGAGGATCAAATGAGATAATTAATTATAAAAGCACTTAGCACAATTCCTGGAACATAGTGGATATTATATAAATGTCCCCCGCTCTCTGGAGACATCCTGCCACACTACCACACCTATTGAACCTTAACTAATGAATCTAGTCCAACTACACAACCAATTCTGAATCTATCTAATTGTAACTCCATTTAACCAATATCTCTTTATTTTCTACACAAGTATACTATGAGATAGTTTATCAAAAACTTTGCCAAAATCTTGGTAAAATATATCCACAGAATTCTCATCTATTAGTTTATTATTTTTATTAAGACAGGAAATGAAGTTAGTTTGCCACAGGCTATTTATTCTTAATGGAGCCATATTGACTCATAATCACTGCATCCTTTTCTAGATATGTGTCAAGAGTCTTGAAAGATGTGTTCTGGAATGTTCCCAGGAATTGAATTCAAACTCCTTTAATTGATTCACTATCCTACTAACCTAGTGAATTTTCCTAAATGTTTTCTTTCTTCAAAATTCTTACAGTTTCCCCACAATTTAAGCTAAGAACCTTGCAACAAGCTTTATTGAAAAAATAATTGAAGCCATTTGCCAATAGTTCCCTATTCTTCTGTCTTCATCTCGTATCACTAAATGCTTTTTACCACAAGCTTTTTTCACCTATCTCATAGAATGAGATAGTCTTGTCCCTTCCCAAGAAAAACTCTTTTACATATGATCCCATTCCACATCATTTTTCTTTAGGAGATGCCTCTTCTATTGTCCCTACCCTCTCATTTATCTTCAGTCTCTCCTTGCCTACTGGCTGCTTCCCTGTCATTTGTGAACATGCTCTTATTATAAAGGAAAAAGCCACTTGATCCATTAATTTCCTCTAGTTATCATCCCATATTTCTCCTCCATTTGTGTCTGACTACAATTTCTACTTCCACTTCCTTTCTTCTTACTCTGTTCTTAACTTTCTACATACTGGTTTCTAATTCAATAAGAATTGGTCATGCACTGCAAAGTTTGTACTGATCTCTTAATTGCCAAACCTATTGTCACTTTCTCAGTCCTTATCCTTATATATATATAATCCTCTCTTCAGCCTTTGACATTATTTATCATCTTTTTCTTGACACTCTCTTCTCTCCAGATTTTCGAGACATTATTCTGGTTTTTATCCTACCTATCTGACTACTCCTTATCAACCTCTTTTGTTGGATTTGGCATGTTCTCCAACCCTCTTTCCTAGGGGCTCTTCTCTTCTACTTCTATACTATTTCAGTTAGTAATCTCATTAATTCACATGAATTCATCTATCATTTCTATGCTATTGATTCTCAGGTTTACTTATCCAACCTTAACCTCTCTCCTAATCTCCAGACTTGCATCTCCAACCATCTATTGAACTGGATGATCTGCAGGCACCTTAATTTTAGGTCTCTAACAAAACAACATATTTCCCTCCATTCTCCTTTCTGAGCTTACTTATTACCATCAAGAGCACCACCATCTTCCTAGTTACCCAGACTTGTAACCTATAATTCATGGCTAAGACCTGTTGATTTTACATTATTGTATCTCTCATATATATTCCTTTATCTTCTCTTTTCCTGCTACCTCCTCATCACTTCATCATCATATGCACACACTATCACAATAGACTGCAGGTTGGTCTTTCTGTCTTTAGCCTCTTCTGATTCCAGAATATCTTCCTCTCAAGCCCACTGAAGCTGTGATCCAGTGATCCTGGTCTTGCTGTTGGCAGGTCAGAAGCTGGATTTACAGGTAACTGAATGATGGCAGTATGAGATATTGGTAGGCACACTGGAGTGGTAATTATAAATTTAGACATTAAACCTCCGGATTGTTAACTGGCCAACAAGGGCTTCAGTACCCATGAACGATTCGATTATTCTTTTCTTCCTTTGCCACCTTCTGGTTGATGTATCACTTAATAGCTTCTGTGGCTCTCCTTAATTACACTTTGGAAGAAGACAAACAACTTCTTCCTCCTGAGAATATCCAATTTTCTCCTTTTTAAGAAAAGACTCAAATTTGTTTTTAGGCTTTTATTATACAGTTGTACTTTTCCTTCCTGTTCACCTTTGTTTAACAATCTTCTACTCTCCAACTTCAGGAAAAGGCTAAGTCTCCCTATCTCCATGTTTAATTCACCCGTTGCCACATTATCCCCTTGCTTCTATTAATTAATCAATTCTTACTAATCAGTTACCTGGAATTTGAGACCTTCTTTCATTTCCTTCATCTTCTCCAGTGGGAGATCAGCCTATATTTGGAACATAGATAATAGATATAACTTGGTTATGGAAGAAATAAAAATATTGAGTTCTTAATACAGGTCACTACACATTTTTCCCTTCTCAACAATATTTGACATTTTCAGACTTGATTTGTTTTTATTTTGTAACTGCCTGTGAGTGCTTATGCATCAACTCTACTTAGTGAAAAGTTTTACAGTCAATTATTTAGCCTTCCAATATATTGACAGTCAACTTCCTTTCCTTAGGCTCAGAAAATTTAGTTTCCCATTTGCCTTCCCTTCTATCTTAGACCAATCTTTTCTCTGGTGGAACAATGTGTCCTCCTCACAAATACGCTCTATCAGTTTATTTTATTCTGTAATTATCCCCCTTACTTGATCTTGTTTTGATTGCTTCCATCATCTTTACCTTTTTTTTATTCTATATTTCTTAAGAATATATTCACTAATTCTCCTTGATCTTCTTAAATCTTTCTTACTACTATTATACCCTAATTTTCCTTGATCCTTCTCTCTTTTCAACTTGGAAGTAAATAGTAATACCTCTTCTTTAATATCATTTCCACTGATAAAGTAATATTGGTGTTTGATATTGAACCTTTAGAAAATGCCAAGAAATTTTGATGGCTGGAACTTTAAAAAATTTCTATTAAGTATTTGCTGTATTTATTTTTTCTTTTGGTCTCTACATTAATTTAAAAAAAATTAAGTCCCTAGCTCCCATGTTGGAATATGTACTGGTTTCCAGATAAAAGAGCAGTAAGAGTCATGCAATGGGGGTTAAATGACTTGCCCAGGATCACCCACCTAGGAAGTGTCTGAGGCCAATCACAAGATATTTCTTTGGTGGCATCATATGCTTTCATCCAATGACTCCAAATTTCTATGATCTTTAGAAATTAGGGACTTATTTTCACATGGCTTACTTCTGATTTATTAATTCAATCAAGATATCTGAACTTTATTTATGATAAATAGGAGTGGAGATAGAAACCCCCGTCCTTACATTTATCTTCCTGGTTATATTCATAAATTATTCCTTCCATTTTATTTATGGATTCTTCATACTCTATATTAAATTAAAGAACATTAGGTCTTCACTTTTAACAGGGAGATCTTGAAGACTGTATATAATTTAAATGTGAAAGAGAAAGGCATTCTAGATGGGAAATTCAATAGGTAATTGAAACAATTCCATTGAGTCTCAAATAAATCTATAATCCTATATAGTTCACTCCTGAAAATTCCTCTTGAGAAGCTCAGATACAGAAGAAAAATGTCTGCTTCTCAGGATAGATTACAATCCCATTGTGCCCCTGGATCCACAAAGGATTCTGGGAAGGCTGCTTTTAAACTAGACAAACAAATCCTTTCTTTCTTTCTACTAGATTCTACTAGTCTATTCAAGAGATGATTTTAAAATTAAAACTATTTTTCTCAGAGTAATCAAACTTGTTTTTTGGAGTAACATTTAGTCATAACGAATAAATACAAATTGATCTTTGAAAGAATATTTTAAAAGGTCTTCAGCCTTTCTTGGCTCTTTTCCCTCCCTTCCCCATATTGCCAGGCTACTAGCTATTTAACCTTGAAGTGCACTGAGATACAGTGGTGAATGTGATGTTAAGATTAAACACATAAAACAATGAAGACAGAATACTACAAGCTAATTATATTCAACCAAATGATAAATTCTCCCTAGTTACTACTATCACACTTTGAGGCACTGAAAATGGATTTCAATGTAAGGAAACAAAGGAAAAGATAACAATTCGGAAACCCCAGTTCAGCCATGACTCATAAAAGCAAGATAGTATTCTGAGGGAGAGGTCAAAATGCAACCGAAATGCTTCCATAGCATTCTTTTTCTTGAGCTGGAGACTTTACCATTTCCTACTCTTGCTCATTAACACCATGATTCATTCTCAGCAGCAGGAAACACACTTGTTGATTGCTTTGCTTTCAAGTGGTACCTTTATACTTTGGGGATGCCTAAGGCAAATGAGGTCTGTTTTAATGTGCTATGGTAGATTTCTGAAACAAAAGATTCTTTGGGTTATTCAGCAGTCTTATTTCCTGGAAACTGACAGATAGCCATAGGAAATAAGAGTAGGAATACTTATTTGGACGGCAGGCACATTTTTATTCTGTTAGATTCCTATATTCACTCTCCAGTGTTATATGGCATCATTTTCAGCAAACAATTGTATATCGAACCCAATTATCTCCACAACAGGGAAAGAATGAGTCATTAGAAGGACACAGATGGCTACCCCAACCACATCATTGTTATTCTCTGAGGGATGGGAAGGGGAAAATGCCCATATGCTTCTCCTCTCTCCAAGGAATAGATGGAGTGGTTTAAAATGTAAAATGAAATATTAACAAATATAAATACTTCAATCTGGAAAAAACAAAAAATATTTATAGATGAAACTACAAATCTCTATTATTTTAGCTCATTTTCTTAATTTATATTGTACGTAACACAACATATTGTATTTAACATAACAACACTACTAAATGGATGTATTCCCTTTTGAATCGCCTTCTAGCTGTGTACCTTTTAAATATTTTATTGACATGTTTTATTTGTTTTTCTATTACTATACCCATATTGTCTTCCCACAAACTATCCCCTCACCAAAAAAAAATCCCCCTCTTACAATAAATATAGTTGAACAAAACAGATTCATACACAGAATTTGTCTGGAAAAAAAAAAAGGTCTCCTACATTTCTAACCTTTTAACTCTCTGCCAAGAATTGGGAGGCATGTTTCATCTGTAGTCTTCTGATCACTACATTGATCAGAATTCTTAAGACTTTCAAAGTTGGTTTTCTTTCCATTTTGGATGATATTGTGTAAATTGTTATCTTGGTTCTATTTACTTCACTGTGTGTCAGTTAAAAAAATCTTCCTAGGGTTCTTTTTCCTTTCATCATTTCTCATAGCACAGCAATATTCTATGTCATTTATAGACCTTAATTTGTTTAATCAGTCCCTAAAAGACAGACCTCTTCTTTGTTGTCTGTTCTTGCAATCCCAATAAGTGCTGCTTTGTAATATATGGATCCTTTCTCTCTGTCTTCCAGCTTCATTGGGCCATATATTATGTAGTGCTATCATTGGATCAAAAGTTAATAGCTAATTGAGAATTGTTCTGAATTGTTTCCCAGAATATTTGAACCAATTCCTAATTCTACCAAACCCATAATAGTGTATCTGTCCAAGACAGACCCTCAACAATGAACATTATTGCAATTGTTAAGATCTGAATTGGTGTGAAAAAATATTGCAAAATTGTGTTCTTATAGTTCCTGGATATGTTTTTGTAGATGGGATTTTTCTGTCTCTATCTCTTTGGTTTTGTTAGTAATATCACATTGTTGTTGATAGCTTAAATGTTTGAAACTTTTCATAAAAAAAAGATAAAATGGGGAGATCCAGGCCCAGAGTGGATAGAATATTTGCCACTTAGGGAATCCCCTGAATCCTTAATCTCCAGGTATTCTAATCTCTGGTTAGTGAGAGGGAAACAGGATGATTTTTTCTCACTGGGCCAGTTGTGAAAACACTTTGGAGACAATCGATATATAGAAAAACAGTATCCCTTTTATTATAAGAGGGGATACAAACTGAGGATCAGAATAAGGAGTCCCTAACTCTAAGGGATCTAGCTAGTTTCCCATAATCCTCTATGTCCCTTACAAGAGGGAGCCTTCTGGTCTTCTTGCTAACTTACCAGCTCCCTATTTCTATCTAGGTGTTCCCCCAAACTGACTAAGCTGCCTCTCTATTACCCTCAGTAGTTGATTAGATTTAGTTCAACAACTGTCTCTGAAAATCATTATGATTGATCTCAAATGGCTAAGTTCACCCCAGGAGGTGTGACCCCCGAGGTTAAACCTCAACCTGATCTGACAGGATTTTTAGATAAAACCCTTTTGGAAAGCACAGCAGGTGTGGTCAGTTCCTTTTCTAGCTCTTTCCCAGTCAAATAGAGTACCTCCAAAGATGATTTAGGGGTTTACTCCTTCTCCACAGCCAGGTTGATGTAGATGAGCTCCTCAAACCCACTTTTCCTCCACCCTTCTAGACAGGAAGAGCCAAACATCCTACAGGAAGTCACTCACTAAACCCATTGTCACTTCCAAATTCTTTCTCCTCTGCCTTCTGACTGCTAAAATTCTTCCCCTTGAGTTCCTAGTATGTACCTTAAAGACAGCCTTCCACTTCTCTAAAATCTTATCCTATCTCTATCCTTTTCCCATTACAATATCCTTTAACCATTTAACTAATTAAGTAACCTTTTTCCCTATTGGAATGGAAGCACTTCAACTTTTGGCCAAGATGGCTGCCTGAATGGAGGCAGACCACCTAACCCCAAACACATATTCAAGCAAAAATCTGAAAATGATACAATACTGAATAATGATCAAGAAATCCAATAAGAAATTACAGTGACTTTTTGCACACAATAATTGCAAAAAAAAATACTCAACTAGAAGGCTTTGGGCAATAGAAAAGAGAGTTTCCAACAAAACCTATGCCAGCACAGGCAAATAAGCCTTTGGTTTCCTATGCAAACAGAGAGTTATGAGAGATAAGTGCAGAGAAAGCTTCAGGCTGGCTGTAATTCCAGAAGGAGAACCTTGGAAACCATTAGGAGCAACAGAGACTCAGTACAACATGGCAGCACTCAGATTAGGACCCCACAAACCTTTAGGTTCTGAGTTGTCTAGAATGCTATCTTGAGGCACCATAGACAGCCTTGAAGATTCAGTACTCTGACTCTCTAAGATAAGGAAGATAAGAATGAGTATGGAAAGTATGTGTGTAGTTTATGTAGTATATAAAGGTCAGCAAAGGAATTCAGATGACCTAGGATGAAATGAAGCAAATTGGACTGCCTTATTCAAAAAGACAGATAGTGGTGAAACCTGGCCATGACCCTGGTTCAATGTCTTTATTGAGGTTGGATGAAAACTAGAGAAACAAACAAACAAAAAAAGACACTGACCAATTAAAAAATAATTATAAAACTAGAGATACCCCAAAATTCAGCCTAGGAGACACTTTATTATGACTTGATTAATATGCAAGCCAACCTTAAAAATAAAGTAAGAATTGAAACATACATATTCATAAAAATAACAATATCTTAATATATTGTTTTTGGTCTAATGTCTGATGACATTGCTACTAACAGTTCTTTTTCCAAATATTGATCTTCTTTTCTTTTTATCTGTCTTTGTCATTTTGACCCTCTCATTGGGCAATTTTTTAAGAAGACATAAAAATAAAATTTGTAGTACATCAATACATAGTTTTGCAAAACATGTATATATCCATTATTTTGCATTTTAAGTTCATCATCTCTCTGGCAAGAATTGAGAAGTGTGCTTCATCTTTATTGAATTTATCTAGTCTTTCAAAGTTGTTTTTCTCTCTAATGTTGCTGAATTAGTATATACTGTTCTCTTAATTCTGCTCATTTCACTCTATAACAGTTCTCAGAGGTCTTCCTACTTTCCTTTGAAAACTACCCATTTCATCACTTCTTATGATGCAATAAGATCCCCTTATAATCATATACTACAATTTGGCCACTCCAGTAGAAGCACACTCTTAATTTTCAACTTCTGACTGTTGTCAGAAGAGTTCCTATAGTTTTTTTCACATAGGTTCTTTTCAGTTTTCTTTGATTTTTTAAAGGTATAGACTTAGTAAGGATATGAATTGGATCAAAGGATAGGCAGAATTTAATAATTATTAAAGGAAAGTTCCAAAGAACTTTCCAGATTTGTAGATGCAATTTATAGCACTACCAACAGTATATACAAGTGTAACTATTTTAATATAACCCCTCAAATATTTGTCCTTTACCTTCTTTTTCACCTTTGCCAAGCTGGTGGGTGTAAGGTAGAAACTGTAGGTTTCTTTAATTTGTATACTCTAATTATTAGTGATTTAAGTTATTTTTAATAAGGTTGTTGATAGCTTGAAGTTCTTTCTTTGAAAGCTGCCTATCCATATCCTCTGACCATTTATTTTTTGACAAATTGTTCTCTTTCTTATAAATCTGAATCCATTCCTTAGAGAGCTTGGAAATGAGAACTTTATCAGAGAAACTTTTTAAGATTTCCCTCCCTAGGTACATGTTTCCCTATGCATTTAAATTACATTATATTTATTTGTGCAAAAATAAAAAAATTCAAATCAGAATTGTCCATTTTATCTTGTGTGATTCCCTATATCACTTGTTTAGTTATGAATTCTTCACCTATCTATAGATCTCAATGATTATTTCTTTATTGCTTTTCAAATTTGTGACCTTTTATATCTATGACTTTATGTATAATCTTATCTTGGCATATCACATGGGGTCTTGTTGTTCAGTCATTTCAGTCATGTATGGCTCTGTGAAAAACCAGTTTGGGTTTTCTTGACAAAAATTCTGGGGTGATTTGCCATTTCCTTCTGGAACTCATTTCACAGGTGAGGCAAACAGGGTTAAGTCACTTGCCCAGAGTCACACAACTAGGAAGTACCTGAGGTCATATTTGATCTCAAGTCTTCTTGACTTCTAACATGTCCACTGGGCCATCTAGATGCCCTTATACAAGATGTTGGTCTAGACTGATTTTCTGGCATGTTGCTATTCAGATTCTGTAGTGGTTTTTGTCAAATATTAATGCCATTCCTCACTAACTGGGTTCTTTGGGTTTATTGAACAGTGTTTTGTTTTTCTCTCTGCATTAAATACACAATTTGTTCCATGCTCAACCTTTATATTTCTGAACCATTACCAAACTATTTTGATGATTACTTCTTTGTATCATATTGCGATATCTGATACTTAGACCTTCTCATTTCCTACTTTTTTCATTATTACCCTTGAGATTCCTCAAATTTTATTCTTACATATAAGTTTTATCATGTTTTCTAGCACTATAAAAATCTTTTGATAGTTTGATTGATATAGCACTGAATTAATTTGGGAAATATATTTATTGCATTGGCTAGGACTATCCATGAGCAATTGATGTTTTTTCTAATGATTTAGATATAACTGTTTTTCTAAAGAATACCTTATAGTTGGATTCCTGACTAACTCTAAATATTTTATAGCTTTTAAAGTTGTTTTGAATGGAAGGCTTTTCCTTTCTTTTAGCTCTTTCTGCTGAGGTTTTTTTTTTGGCAATATATGGGAATACTGATGGTTTACTTGGATTTATTTTATATACTGCAACTTTAAAGAAGTTTTTTTTTATTGTTTCCATGAATTTTTTAGTTGACTATTTAGGATTCTTTAAGTATTATCATTGTATCATCTGCAAAATGAATAATTTTGTTTTATCTTTGCCTATGCCTATTCTCTCAATTTCTTTTTCTTATTGTTTTAGGGACAATTTTAGATCTGTATTAAACAGTAGTGGGAACAATAGGGAATATTTCTTTACTATGAAAATTGTTGAAAAGTTTCTAATTTTTCTCCATGACACATGTATGCTCTTAGATTTAGATAAATATTATTTACTATTAATATTATTACTGGATAGCAATAGTACATATAATATATTTATATATGCTATATATATTATATTATATATGATATTATAGCAAATATTATTAATATAATATTGAGGAAGGTCTATTAATTATTATGAATTCTAGAATTTTTAATAGAAATTGATGTTGAATTTTGTTCAAATCATTTTCTACATGTAGTGATATAATTATAGAATTTTTATTATTAATGTTAACATGATTTATTATATATAATCTTCCATAAGGTTGAACCAACCAAACTTTTCTAGTGTAAGCCCAACCTAGTTATAGTATATCATCTTTCATATGTTGTTGTAGTCTGCTTTCTCAACAACATATTTGCATCATAGGAAGAGACTGGAAAATTGTCTTATTATTGAAAGCTTTATTTAATATTCAAATTATTCTTTTAGACAGGGGAAGGGAATAAGCCTACTATATGTCAGACAATCTACTAAACACTTTACAGATATCTTCACAACCCTGTGAGCTATGTGTTATTATTATCCCTATTTTACCATTGAAGAAATTGAAGCAATTAGAGGGTAAATGACTTTCCCAGGATTACACAGCTAGTAAGTGACTGAGGCCAGATTCAAAATTAGGTATTCCTGATTCCAGACTAGAACTCTGTCCTTTGCACCATCTATCTGCTTAAATTTAATTTATTTGTAAACCTACCCAGGATTATGTGGTCCTAGAAATATGTTTTTGAGAGTTTATGATTTAATTAACTTTTTCTGATACCAATTATTTAATTCATCACTTTTTTATTGTGACTATTTTATCTTTTCGTAAGCATATATCTATTTTGTCTAAGTAATCAGGTTTTTTAGCATGTGATTGAGCAAAATAATTTCTGATAATATTTTATATTTTAAAATTGTTGTGAGTTCTTTTTATTTTGAATACAATTTGGTTTTCTTTCTTTTTTTGAAAATCTTATTATTTTTTTATTATCCTGTTTGAAAAAAAAATCAACTCCCAGATTTATCAATTCAATATACTTTTTGCTTTGAATTCTGTTAATCTCTTCCTTAATTTTCAAAAATTCTACTTTCTTGAAGAGTTTAGGTCTAACGGAGTAAAATTGGCATTTTCCCAGAGGAACAATACTATAAACAGAATTGGTGTTCTTGAAGAAGGATCTAAAATTAGACAAATAAAATAAGTATGGAGTGGATAGTGAACAGGGATTGGATATCTAGATTCAAACCCTATTTCTGACATTAGTTGAGTGATACTAGACAAGTTGTTTAGAGAGTGCGTCTCAGGAAACTCCCTGCCACTCATCAACTAAGTCCAAAGATTTCTAGCCATTGTTGCTTGGAGGAGTTCCCCAACACAGTGAAATATCACATCCTGCTAGTATTCATATATTATTAAAAAGAAACATAAAATCATATTTGCAAAAGTATAAACTTTTGGAATAAATAAGTATTTATTAAATGCTTTCTATGTGACAAGTACTATATTAAATAGTAGAAGTATGGTCAAGTCCAATACAATAGGCATAAATATTCTGTGAGTTCAAATCCCTACTCTGACATATGTGTAGTTTTGCGATGACATACAACACACTTTTACTTGTTAGTGCCACAGCCAAATCTGTAAGACTTTAAGCTGTGGATGATCTGTATTGGGGGAGGGAGTTTCCATCTTTGAAGTTCCCCATAGCCATAAAACCATATTCCAGTTTTACCCAGTTTCCTTCTCTGGAAGGCTTGTGCACACTGATTTACACAGTCATCTATGTATATTCCTCAATGAATCCAAAATTCTTTCTCTATGGATAGTTCTTTCACCAATACAGCTCTTAAGCCAAGTACAATTTCTCATTCTGTGTGCTTCTTACCCACGTCTTTCCATAAATCCTTTATTGAAGATATGCCCAAATTTCTAGAATTTTTCTTCTGGTGCTTTTTTAATATTTGATGGCAAAGCACTTAGGCAGCCACTTGGCAGCAACAATATTTTATGCCTTCTGGTTTCATTTATTTAAAGCATGTTAATATGGATGTAGTTCGGTTCTTCTCCGAGTGCATAGAATTGATTACCAATAGTTAAATTAATGTATGTGATTTCTCCTACCCTCTGGTTCCACTTCTCCTTCCCCCCATCTCTGATGAAGCAGAAGGGGATTGTATGTAAGTAACCAAGAGACATTTTGTATTTTTATCTCTTTACTGAGTTTCTAGAGTAGTTCAAACCTGGGTGGTTTCTGGTCTAAATTAAAAAAAAAAAAGGAAATACTGAACAAAGGTCCTTGAGTGAATATTAGCCTATACGTGTAGGATGTTCTAACTTGTAGAAGCTGGCTCATGAGACTTAAGGGTTAATACTAACATTCTTACCACAGACAGATTTCAGCATCTTCATTTTTTGTAGGAGTCCATGTCCACTATGAAGAGCAGGCTTCTTTTTTTATGAGAGTTTGTCCAAAGCCAGTCTTTCTCTTTCTTTTATCCTCTCAGCCAATTGCAGTACCCCAAATTCCCAAAGGATAATTTTGAGAACTGAAGTAATAGAGATCACCATGCTTCCCTACCATTCACCATCCTGGAAACACTACTCTGCTGTCCTGCTTCCTTCCCCAGCTCCTTACTCTCACAACAACACTGAGAGATGAGTGCTCTTATTGTCCTCATTTTACAGATGAAGAAACTGAGGCAAAGAGAGGTTAAATGACTAACTCAAGGTCAGACAGCTAGTAAAGTGTTTGTGTTGTAGTTCAGTCATTTTCAGTCATGTCTGACTTTGTGACCCCATTTGGGGGTTTCTTGGGGAAGATATTGAAGTGGTTTGCTATTTTCTTTTCCAGCTCATTTTATAGATGAGAAAACTTAAGCTAGACCACTAGTAAGTGTCCAAGGACACTTGACATCAGGAATATAAGTCTTCCTGCCTCCAGGTTTAGCACTCTACTACCTACCTGCCCAAAGTGAGGTTGGATTTAAACTCAGGTCTTCTTGACCCCAAATCCAGTGTTCTCTCCACCAAAGTCTTCCCAGTTTCCTCTGAAATTTTTCATGTCATCATTTCTTGTGACACAATAAGACAATATTCATATGCAATTATTTAGCCATTGTCCAACAAGAGGCACCCCTTTAATTTCAGATTTATGTAACCACAACTAAAATATGTTTGTATATATGAATCTTTTCCCTCTTTATTTGCTCTCTTTGGGGGTATCTTGCTAAAAATAGAGCCACTGTATCAAACAATATCTATAATTTAGTGATTTGGGGGAATATGATTCCAAATCACTTTCCAGAAAGATTGTACCAATTCAAAACTCTACCTGCAAAGCTTTTATTGTGTCTGTTTTTCCATAATCCTTCTAATATTTGTCCTTTTTTATAAACTACCAATCTTATAAGTATGAGGTGGATTCTTCCAATTTTCATTTTTCTAATTATTGTTGATTTTACAGAATTTTTTCTCATATGATTGTTGTTGGTGTTCTTACTTTGAATGTTGCCTATTTACATTTTTTTTCACCATTGATCTATTAGAAAAAGGCTCTTTTCTTATTGGGCAGCAAGGTGGTACAGTGGATAGTACACTCAGGAAGACTTGAATTAAAATCTGACCTGTAACGCTCACTAGCTATTTGACTCTAGGTAAGTCATCGAACCCTGTTCGCATCATTTTCCTCATCTGTAAAATGATCTAGAGAAGGAAATAGCAAACTATTCCAATCTCTGCCAAGAAAACCCTAAATAGAGTCTTGAAGAGTCTGGTATGAATAAATGATAACAAAAGAATTTAGGCTTAGACCTCATGTCATATACCAGTATAAGCTTCAAATGACTGCACGACCTACACCTAAAATGTCACATTATAAAGAAATCAGAGGAGAAAGGAATCAATGACTTTCCAGATTTATGGATACAGGAACAGCCCATGACCACATAGAGTAGGATATAATTGAAATGATTGGACAAGAACAATCTTTTCTGATAAATTTGACCAGTTCCTTATAATCATTGGAAATGAGAACGTCATCAAAGAAACTCACAATGAAGATTCTTCCCGATCAAAATATTTCCCACCCAAGTATAACAGCAACGATTTTGTTTGCTCAACATCTTTTTAGTTTTATAGTACAAAATTGTGCATTTTATCATGCATGATCCTCTCTATCCTCTCATTAGGCATGAACTCCACCTATCCATAAATGTAAAAAAGTTATTTCTTCCTTGCTTCTCTAATTTGCTTCTGAGGTCACCTTTTATGCTGGTTATGTATCTGTGTAGACTCTATCTTGGTATAAGATGGGAGATATAAGTATAAACCTAATTTCTGTCAGACTGCTTTTTGGTTTTCCTAACAATTTTTGTCAAATAGTAACTCTCTCCCAGTAACTGTCAAAGGGTTTATCAAAGACGTTGATGCTCAGTTTTTTACATTGCAAACCTAAATTGTTCCACTGACCAAACTCTTTATTTTTTTAATGAGAACCAAATTATTCTTATAATGACAGCTTTTTACTGTACTAATGTTTTAGCGTACTAATATTAAAAAGCCCCCTTCCTTCTATTTTTTCATGATTTCTCTTGAGATTATTGTCTTTTTATTCTTTTCAAATTAGTTTTGTTATTATTTTTCTAGCTCTATAAAATGATTGGGTTTTGGGGGGGATATTGTATGGGTTCAACACTGAAAAAGTCGATTAAGGTTGGTATGATTGTAATTTTTTTCATGTCTAAATGACCTTCCAAAGAAAAATGAAGAATTCCTCATTTATTGAGTTGTGTCTTTATTTCCAGAAAGAGTGTTGTGTAGATGGATTAATACTCCAAAATAATTTTTTAGTTTCTGTAGTTATTTTTAATGGAATTTCCCTTTATATCTTTTCCTGAAGGTTTTTATTGGTAATATATTGTTGCAGTGATGATTTATATGGAATTATTTCATATCCTAAAACTTTGCTGAAGTTCCTGTTTTAATTAATTTTAGTTGATTCTTAAGGGTAAATCCTATCTTCTGTCAGAATCTTTCATATTGTTTTCTTTTTTACTGTATTGATTCTCTCCATTTCTTTTTTATTTTATTGATTTAGGTAGCTTTTCTACACTATGATCAATAATAGAGATAATGGACATCTTTGTGAATAGTTGAGAATGGGCATCTTTGCTTTACCCCAGATCCTATTGGAAAGGCATCTAACATTTCTCCATCACATTTCTAATTTGCTCTTGTATTTATTTAAATATTATTCATAATATTAAGGAATTGTCTATTTATTTACCTGAATTCTAGAGTTTTAATAGAAATAGGTATTGAATTTTGTTAAAAAATTTTTCAACATCTATTAATTCTATTAAACTTAGAGGCAGATACTCACAGATATCACTGTGTTCACATTTGGTCTGTGTTCAAATTTGGCCAAGGACATTAGTTCTATGAACCTGGCCAAGTCAATTAAACTCTTTCTGCCTCAATTTTTTCACCTGTAAAATGGAGATAAGCAAAACATCTACCTCCCAGGGTTAACATTACAGTAAAATTAGTTAATATTTGCAAAGTACTCTGTAAGTAAGAAATCCGTATGTAAATACTAATAGTGGTCATTGGCAGCAGCAGCAGCAGCAATTGTCCTTTCAGAAATGTAAAATAGGCAAGTAAAAGGATAAAGTAATGAAGTTTGGGTGGCATTGCATAAGCACCATGGCAAAAGCACATTGAAATGTGACAGGTATTAAATGGTAATGAGACTCCCCAAATAGTAATTATTACTGAGAAAATAACCCTATTTTAAACAACGTAGTAAAGCCTACTATGTGCACTTTTTAAAAAGCCTTTGTTTCGATTCCCATTAGTAAGACTACACAATATGTTTCTAGTAACCTGTTGTGGCAAAAAAGATTGATTTCCTCATTTCTCTTTTGCATAAACATTGATAACTACATCCCCAAATTAGCATTAACACTCAGTCTGTTTTCCCCCAAGACCCTTTCTAATGAAAATGCCTTCAACTGCAGAACTTCAGGCATGAATCTCCCCAGTGACTGGGCAGGAGGAGGGGAGGAATATCTCAACTTAAAATGGGAAAAGAAAGACAAACCCCAGCCTGATGTCACTGGAGAATATTTCCCAGGGCCATATTCCATGTTGAGTATGTCATGTCCATGCAAGCTGGCACATTGAGAAGCCTTCAGGCTGGGGAAGAATCTGCTATTGAGGTATTTAAGCTTTTTAGTTTAAATTAATGAACTCATTGCTCATTGTTGTTCCCTTCTTACACTGTGAATGGTAAGAGTCTGCCCTCAAATATGTGTTTCTATTGTAGTGGATAGTAGTCTCTTTCAGGAAGGAGACTGTTGACACTGAAAAGACTTTTTATTGACTACCAACCAGGGCAGGCAGGTGACTTACTGGAGAGCCAGGCTTGGTGATGGGTCCATGTATGTCTGAAGAAACTTCCTAGGCAAGTTGTTTAAGCCAGTTTGCCTAGACCTTACCACCTTTATGCCTTGGACCTCATACTTAGTATTGCTTCTAAGACAGAAGGTAAGGATTTAAAAAAGAAAGAAAGAATACGAATGAAGCATATTGGGACATTAATTCAGGCAATAGAGTTCCCATTACCACATACTGGGTTCATAGATTTGTTGAAGTTCAGTTATAGGGGATTCTATCTAACCCATAGCTAAATAGGGACCCCCCAATAAAATCACCCCCAAGAAAATTGACATCTAACTTCTGTCTTAAGGACTCTGGGGGAAACATACTACCTCTCTGGTAAGTCCATTCCATATTTGAGTTGCCATAACTATTGCAGTTACTTAATTTTTTCCTTACATTAAATCTAAATTTACCTTTTAATGGCTTCTGCCCATTATTTCTATTTCTTTCTTCCAGAACCCTCCTTGAGGACAGGATATAAATCTGGGAATCATCAACTGTGTAGCAACTCTGTAAGAGCTAATGTGGTCACCAAGAGAAAATCACAAGGTCACAAGGATTACATTACTGTAAAAAGTGGGCATTGACAATTACAGCTCTATATCACAAGCAGATGTAGTAAAATAGTGATGGCTGTCCATTACAAGAGCTTTATCAAGAAAATCTATCTCAATTTAATTTGAGGAACAGTCGATAGGATACATGGAGATGTCCATACAGAAAAACTTCTGGGATCATTAAAATAATCATCTTGGGGACTTGTTTCTTTTTTTTTGGAAAATTTTATTTAATTAGCCAATTTAGAACATTTTTCCTTGATTACAAGAATCATATTCTTTCCCTCCCCTCCCCCTACCCCTTCCTCTAGTCGATGCACAATTCCACTGGGTATTAATGTGTCCTTGATCAAAATCTATTTCCATGTTGTTGATGTTTGCATTTGAGTGATTGTTTAGAGTCTATAGAGAGATGTTTAGAGTCATATCCCCATTGACCCATGTGATCAAGCAGTTGTTTTTCTTATGTGTTTCTACTCCCACAGTTTTCCTCTGGATGTGGATAGTGTTCTTTCTCATAAGTCCCTCTGAAATGCCCTGGATCATTGCATTGTTGTTAGTGGTTCATTTCATTCGATTGTACCACAGTGTATCAGTCTCTGTGTACAATGTTCTCCTGGTTCTGCTCCTCTCGCTCTGCATCACTTCCTGGAGGTTGTTCCAGTCTCCATGGAATTCCTCCACTTTATTATTCCTTTTAGCACAATAGTATTCCATCACCAACATGTACCACAATTTGTTCAGCCATTCCCCAATTGATGGGCATCCCCTCGTTTTCCAGTTTTTGGCCACCACAAAGAGCGCAGCCATGAATATTCTTGTACAAGTCTTTTTCCTTATTATCTCTTTGGGGTACAGACTGAGCAGTGCTATGGCTGGATCAAAGGGCAGACAGTCTTTTAGCACCCTTTGGGCATAGTTCCAAATTGCCCTCCAGAATGGTTGGATCAATTCATAACTCCACCAGCAATGCATTCATGTTGGGGACTCATTTCAAATGAGGAGTTAAAGGAAAATATAAGTGATCCTGGGCAAGCCACTTAACTGCTGCTTCAATTTCCTCATTTATAAAATGGGGACAATAACAGTGCCTATCTCCCATGATGAAATAAGATATTTATAAAGTACTTTACAGACATTAAAGTGGTATAAGAATACTAGATATTATTACTATCATATTTGTAGAGACAAAGTTCTACATTTAAATGTTTGACCACTAAAATTTCAACAGAAGCACAATCATGTGAAATGTAAGAGGTAAAACATTGTAAGCTGATGTGAATAGAGAAAAATCACATAATTATAAATTTTTAAAATCTTAAAATTTTAAATTTAAAAATCACTTATAATTTAAAAAATTAAAAGGAAATGCTTTTAGAAGTAAGAAAGTTTTTTTAATGAGAGCTAAAGGAAATCTTACAAATAAAAATCCAATTTTTTTCAGTTTATAGATAAGGGAACAGGCCTAGAGAAATTAAATAATTTGCCTCAAGTTCCACAGCCGGTTTGTGGTAAGGCCAGGACTAAAACTTACATTTCTCAATGCTGGTTCAGAATTATTTTTGCCCCATTTTCCGCTGTCTCCCGTGACATTTGTACCTATCTATTGTCTTAAGAAGACCTTGGTAGAGGAGCAGCTAGGTAGCACAGGGGATAGAGTGCCAGACCTGGAATTCAGAGGATCTGAGTTCAAATCTAACCTCAGATACTTGCTATCTGTGTGACTCTGGAAAAGTCACTTAAACTCATTTTCCTAGCCCTTACCGCTCTTCTGCCTTGGAACCAATACTTAGTATTGATTCTAACATAGAAGAGAAGGGTTTCATTTTTAAAAAAATTAGGTAGGAGCTAGGCAATTAGGATTTCAGGAATTCTGACATAGAATTTGTAATTGAGATTGCTTTAATTAAATGCTTCTAATTGCTTTCATAGTTTCAAGTCTCCTCCTCTCTAATCCATCCTCTAAGTAGTTGCTAAACTGATTTTATAGAAAAAAAAGAAGCTGAGGTTCAGCTACATTAAAATTACTAAATATGGTGATATAAATAGCATAGTTGGGTTTCAAAAAAGTTCTTTGACTTCTAATCCAGTTATTTTCCTACTTCACCAGACTGCTTAGTTACAGCTTTCCTGCTGCCATAGGCTGGTTTTATGACTATGGGTAAATTATTTGGTCACTTAAGGACTCCATTTTATGGGTATTTTGGCCAATCTTTACTAACTGGTTCTTCCATCACTTTTCTAAGACTATACAATAAAAAAAAGAATGAGTGAAGCCTTAATTTGTAGCATTTATTGATTTCTAATGCATATATGACCATACTGAAAATTTAACAATGAGCTCTTGTGATATGGTTTGAGCTGGCTCCAGAATACCTTTGATTCATTTTCTCATGTTTAATGAGGAAGTTGAGATAGATCATGTAATCAAACCATCAGAAAATTTGAGAGTTGGAAGGAACTTCACTGGACAACCCACTTTTAAAAAAAGAAAGAACGAAATCTCTGAATTGTCTCTAATTCTATATATTTTAATCACTCTTTTAATTACTGTGACTAACACAATGCAGAACATTTGGCAAAAATATAGATTATTATTGTCTGAACAAGGGTACAAAAAGATGAAAAAAACATAATCATGCATTTTTTACTTTAAATTAACAGTGTATACAACATGGATTCCAGAAGACAAGAATATTGAATAGGAGAGTCTCTTTCAAAGCATTTACCTCAAGGCCATTGCCTTGAATTTTGAGGTTAATAAAATATCAGCTGAGGAGCCTCCTGGAAACTAATTCCAGAATGTCACAAGACATATAAAGACTGGAGATCCCAGCAAAAAAGATACCTTTACACTTAGATCTCCACATAGAATGCCTGCACTGACAAAGTAAGGTGCAAGTCTTCATTGTGTCCCATTTCTGGGTTGTTCACCATTTCACTTGTGTTTGACTCTTCATGACCCCATTTGATGCTATTTTTTTTTTTTTGGCACAGATACTGGAGTAGTTGACCATTTCTTTCTCCAGGTCATTTTACAGATGAGGAAACTGAGGCAAACAGGATTAGGAGACTTGATCACATAGCTAGTAAGAACCTGAGACAAAATTTGAGTACATGAAGGTAAATCTTCCTGAATCCAAGCCAGGTACTCTATCTTTGGAGCCACCGAGCTGACCTAATTCTCCCTTCCCTAGTAAGAAGACTGCTTTTAGGATAGGATTATAGATTTAGGAATTATTTATTCCAACAGACCCAGTGAGGTTAAAGGCTTTACCTAAACACAATTAGCAATTGATAGAACTAAGATTTGAAAGCATGTATTTTAACTCTAAATTCATCATTCTTCCCACCATGCTCCCTGTAATTATAGCCATGGCCAAGAGCTCAAGTGAATCAGAGAGGGATCATATAGACAGAAGCAAAGGTAGAAGGTTATAAGAATTTGTTGAAGCTTTCCCATATTATTATAGTTAAGCTTGAGATACCGGATCATTACTCTCTTGATAGATGTGCTTGTAAACAAAGACATAATTGAATAATGATTAATATTTAACATTAATAAGTTATCTTCAACAAAATTTCCCAAAGGATCACACAATGAGCCTGTGTTTTTGTAAGCTTTACTTTCTACTTGTGGGGGAATCTGTCTGAATGATAGAAGGAAAGAAGGAAGGAAAGAAGGAAGGAAGGAAGGAAGGAAGAGAAAGAAAGATAGAAAGAAAGAAAGAAAGAAAGAAAGAAAGAAAGAAAGAAAGAAAGAAAGAAAGAAAGAAAGAAAGAAAGAAAGAAAGAAAGAAAGAAAGAAAGAAAGAAAGAAAGAAAGAAAGAAAGAAAGAAAGAAAGAAAGAAAGAAAGAAAGAAAGAAAGAAAGAAAGAAAGAAAGAAAGAAAGAAAGAAAGAAAGAAAGAAAGAAAGAAAGAAAGAAAGAAAGAAAGAAAGAAAGAAAGAAAAAAGAAAGAAAGAAAGAAAGAAAGAAAGGAAGGAAGGAAGGAAGGAAGGAAGGAAGGAAGGAAGGAAGGGAGGAAGGGAGGAAGGGAGGGAGGGTGGGAGGGAGGGAAGGAGGGAAAGAAATAAAGAAAAAGAAAAAAGAGAGGAAGGAATAAAAAGAAAGAAGGAAGGAAGGAGGGAAGGAAGGAAGGAGGGAAGAAAGGAGAAAAGGAAGGAAGGAGTGTAAGAAAAACAAAAATAAGTAGGTTGATTATATTTCACTATTTTATGAGAGAACTCATTTTGTTGTTGAACAGAAGGGAGGAAGAAAAAAAGCAAAAAAAAAAATTGCAAATCTGGACCTAGGCATAGTGTCCTCCAGGTTGGTTGTTATTTTCTCTTCTGGCCAGAGTGTCAATAGCAGAGAACAGACAAACTGCTGGAATTTCCTTGCCTTGTCATTTGTAATGCCACTGGGCATCCAGGGAGGAGTCCTCAAGGCAAAGAGAGAGAAATAGGGAAAAGTAAAAGAGAAAGCCTATAGCATCTTGGGGTAGGAAGCAGGGAAGTGCTAAACACCTTTGCTTCACTGAAAATGGAAGCTTCTACTGTATGTGCCTCATTTAAATGCTAGAGTCTGGGTGAGGGCGCCACTGTCTGGCACGTCATCAGGAGCAGAGCTGCACTGTTGGTGGTGGCAGAATCCTGCATCTTCCTTACTGCCAGCAATGATCTCCTCCTTAAATCCAGATCTGGAAGACGTCCCATTTTGTACATCTGTTCTCCCCCTGTCCCTCTGAGTAGAGAATTGGTGAAAATCACAAGGGAGGAAATAAGGATGCCTTTCACTTTCTGCTCATTTTCCCAGAACACAAAGGGTCCACACAGGAGTATGTGGGCAACACAGCTGAGTACAACGAACAATGGTTCAGAGTCTAAGCTGTGTACTGTGAACACAAGGATAATTCAAACTTACAAGGGATATGGAACAAAGACCAAATTATTCCTTCTGCGTTTTCTCCTTTCTTCCCATTTATTCCTTGTTGTGGATTATCAAGCTGTTACATGATAATAACTTCAATTGTCGAGCACAGAGAATGGTACTGGTTGCATGGAAGCTATCCAGATACCACCATCACATCTCTGAATTAAGGCAGAATTGAAAAAGGCAAACTCACAGAGAACAATTTGCTGTTCACTATCAGATGAAGTAGATAATTTTGCAATAAGAGGATACATAGAACGTGTAATGGCTGATTCTTGCAAGATCTCACAAGATTTCATCATGTATAGTGACCCTGAACCCAGATTTCACAGATACTACACCAAGGATAGAAAGTCACGGGATTGCTGAAAAGAACATTTAGGCTTATTGAATTCAAGCTTTTATTTTTATAAACAAAGAAACCAATGAACAGAAAGATTAAGATATCTACCCATGGTTATACAAGTATGAAGTAATGCAGCTAGGTTTCTTGTAAACACAAAACTTTACTGGAACTAGATATCAAGTGTGTTTACAACTGTAAAACTGAAAATTGATTTTAATTCTATTTTTAAGACTTAGTCAAGCTTGCATAGGTTTAATTATCTCTGATGTGTGAATCGTTTCGTCCTGTAACTTTATCTTTCACCCACATTCTGGAGAAACTTGCCTAAAAGCCAAGCTTTTTCTTTGTCTTTTATCTCCACCCTTTCCTCAGGTTGGTGGTGGTGTCCTTTCTTGAAGAGGACAGATGATATCTTGGGCTGATGACTTGAAAGTCAATTGGATTTAAGTGACGCAGAGTTGTACCAAGTTGTCAACCCCAATCTCTCTTCCAAAGTCCTCCAATGGCAGTTGGAGCCACAGGTGAGAGGTGGGTAAAAGGTGGACACCAAAGGTAGATGAGCAGTCCTGAAAAGGGCTTGGCAAATTCTCCTCCTAGAACTCTCCATACACCAGCTTCCCTTCTTTTGAGTCTCAGCTCTATTGTTTTCATTTGTATACCTATCCTGGTATTGCCCACCTTGGTAACCTCATGCACCAAGCAATATTGGTTGAAGTATCAGGGTCATAGTTATATCATGGAAGAAATTTAGCAGGATTCATTCTGATTTTTGCAAATATTTTATATAATATTGGAATCAATTGTTCTTGAAAGGTTTGATAGTTCTTTTGTAAACCCAACTAGTTATGAATTTTCTACCTTGAGCACTTGTTTATAGTTTGTTCAATTTCTCTTTCTGAAATTGTACTAACTAGAATCTCTATTGTTTGTTCTATGGATCTGGGTCTTTTGTATTTTTTAAAAATTCCTCCATTTCATTTGTCAAGTTTTTTGTTATAAATTGATACAAAGGTTTCTAAAAATTTTCTTTATTTTTACTTCATTTATTATTAATTTCATCCTTTTCCTTTTTATATTTTAGTTTGGTTTTCCTCCCTGTAAAATAAAATTAGATTAACATCAGGCTAGTGTTTATTTATTTATTTACTAAAGCTACTAAGTTTATTGATCAAGTCAATGCTTTTAAACTTTCACCTGAAGCACAATGAATTCTACTCAATACTTCATTAAAAAAATCTTTTATATTTTTTTTCACATGGTTACATTATTCTTTTCATCTCCCTTTCCCTTGGAATGAGCCTAACCACTCACCCAGGTCACTCAGGGAAGAAGTCTCACCTAACCCACACTACAGAGCTTCTCCCAGTCACCTCATCAACAATCTGCAAACTGCCAAACAACCAAGATGCTAAGCACGCTGCCTCGAGCCACACAAGCCACAGAGAGAGCCACTTCTCTCTGAGAGAGAGCCAGAGAGAGGAAGTGATGCGAAATATATAGACCATTCTTTATATCACTTCCTGTGTCTTACATGTACCAATGGTAGCTTAAGCTTGACTTAGGACAGCCCAGGGGGTCTGTCAGTTGTTTCTCATTTGTCCCTTGCTAGCATATGTCTGTCATAGGCCATCCTCCTCAACACTTAATTCTTAAGTAGGGGTGTAGACATTTCTGGTTGCTAGGATTTTAAAGACTAATCAGGGTGGAGAAAATCTAAAATTCATAATACCCCCTGATGATAATTGGGGCCATAGTTGACAAGTAATTTCACTGGAGTATACATATATTATCACTCAAATCCTATTTCCATAGTATTCAATTTTGTAATAGAGTAATATTTTAAAAACCAAATCCCAAATTGTATACCCAAAGAAATATGTGATAAATCATAGTTTTCTTCTAGATTTCTACTCCCAAAGTTCTTTCTCTAGATGTGGATAGCATTCTTTCTTATAAGTCTCTCAGAGTTGTCCTGGATCATTGCATTACTTTTAGTAACAAAGTCAATTATATTTGATTGTTCCACAGTGTTTCAGTTACTGTGTACAATGTTCTCCTGGTTCTGCTCATTTCACTTCACATCAGTTGATGTAGGCTTTCCCAGTATTCATAGAAATCAAACAGTTCATCATTCTTTATAGCACAATAGTATTCCATCACCATCATTTATCACAATTTGTTTAACCATTCCCCAACCAAGGGAACACCTCCTCATTTTCCAATTTTTTGATATCACAAAAAACTCAGCTATAAATATTTTTGTACAAACAGAACCTCTCCCATTTAAAAAAATCTTTGGAATACAAAGCCAGTATTGTCAACCCTTCATTTTTAATTTGTGCGTATATTTTTATTTCAAATACATCTCTTTAAAACAACTTTTTTTCATCATTTTTTTTCTGATTTACTCTGCTGGACTTCCTGTTTTATGTCTGAGTTTTACCCATTTAGGTTCACTATTATTATTATTAATTATATATTTTCCTCCACCATATACTTATGCTTTTCTTTCTCTTTTTGCCTCTACCTCCCCTTTTTATAAAGGATATGATGGGAAGAAAGGAACATGATTAAGTCCAGAAATATTTCATTAAAATTGTCCTCTTGTATCTAAAATAAAATTGAGAACCCAATCTCTGCTTCTGAGTCCTTTTAGAACTTTTTAATGACTGTTTTAGGCATGTGTAATAACAAATAGTACAGAATCCCTAGAAAGATCCATAAATAGTAAATCCACAAACCCATGTATAGATCCTTCACTCTTTTGTGTCTAATTGTGATGTTTCAAGTCATACAATTTAAAAAGAAAACAATTCTAACATTTTTTGAATTGCATTAGTTTGTAACCCATTTGCTGATACAGAAAGGAAAGGAAATGTCTTTATTAATGGTTCAACAGAAAAAGGAGGCAGCATGTTCATTAAATTCTCTGTTGATAACAAATTAGAAGGATCCACATATATTGGAAAGAAGGGCAGCAAAATCATATAAACAAAGCCGGAGAGTTTAAGAATGTGGGCATGGATAAAACAACAGGGATTCCACCTTGACAATTACAAACTAATGCATCTGGCAAAAGATAATATACAACACTTATTAAGTAGCAAAGGAAAATATTGTGAAAGATGTCTGTAAATTATAGGTGGAAATTATGGAGAGAGATTTGTTTTCAATAGCAGAACAAGAGTTCACTGTGAACAGTAAATCACATCACAGGCATTGTTAAGCTAGCACAAGTGTATTAAAATTGAATAGAAGGTCTTTTATGTCAGAAAGAAAAATATTTTCTAATTTTTTTCTTCCAAAGCAGGATTGTACAACTTAATCCAGACAATCATGAGGATTTGCAAAGTCCTTGTAACAAAGGAAATTCAAGCCTTCTCTTCTCTCTTCAAACCTTGGTGCCATTCCCCTCCTCCATATGTGTATATCTCTGAGCAGATGACCTTGCCTCCCATTTTACAGAAAAGATTTTAGCCATCTGTCATAGGTAGCCTCAGATCCCCTCCACACTTCAAAACCACTCTCTGTCTTCATCCATTCTTTCTTTTCCCCTGGTCTTTGGTATATAATGTAAGTCTTCTCTTTGCAATGCTAGTCTGTCTGCAATTGTTTAATAATGACTTTTTCTCCCAAAATCAATCTGGTTGATGGTCATAGAGAATAGTTGAGATGAAATTTGTTTGGGAATAAAATGAAAGGAAGACTAAGCTATATGTGGATATATAAATATATAATATATATATATCTGAAAATTAGAAAACAAATAGACCAAAATGTACTAATGTACAGAAGCAGAACCTCTCTTAATGTCCATCTTCCTTTCTACTTTCCACCTCTTCTTCAAGTCTGGATGATAAATTAACATAATTTTTGCTATTGTGAAGGTTGTGAGAGGTGACAAAATATTATGATTTTATTCAGAATCTCTGTGATTTTAACTAAGTGGTTTCCAAGACTGAAGCAGCTTTCTTTGGCCACCATTTCTCATTCTCTCATTCCTATGTATTCATGTCAACCTCATTTCTTCATTTCTGAAGAGGTGATATCATATGTAATCATCTACACCTGTGTTACCCCATTTCCGCAAAGAACCAGAGAAGGTATTTTCTCATGATTCTCCTTTGGGGCTTAGCTTGGTCATTAAAATTTTAGTGTATTAACTTTCAATGGTTTGGTTATTGTTTTTGTTCTTTCCATTAATGGTGTCAGTCCTTATTTGTTTTATTTCTGGGCTCTGTGTACTTCCCTTTGCATTAATTCATGTATTATACATTTCCCTATGCTTGTTTATACTCTCTATATAGTCATTGTTTCTTACAGTACAGTAATATTCCATAACAACTGTTGTATGCCACATTTTTTTGCTTCAATTCGTGAGAATATACTTTATTTCTAGTTTTCTTTGTCTCTATAAAAGGGTAGTTATAAATATTATAGTACATATGGAGTCTTTATTTTTGTCATTGATCTTCTTGGGATATGTGCCTAGTAGCTACATCTCTGGGTCAAAGGATGTGGATATTTTTGTCACTTTCTTCATATGATTCCAAATTGCTTTTCAGGATGATTGGACTAATCTACAGCTCCAACAACAATGCATTAATATCTTTCCATAACCCTTTTTATTATTTTCCATATGTTCTCCCTCCCTCCCATTCTTCTCTCCCCAAGAAGACATGTAATACAACATAGGTTATACATATATTGTCATATACTACAAATTTCCATGTTCATCATGTGGAAAAAGATACATTGCTTTCACTAGGGAAAATTTCGTGGAGGAAATAAAATAAATAATGTTATATTTCAATTTGCATTTGGACTCCATCTGTTCATTCTATGGAAGTGGATAGCCTTTTTTTGTCATGAGTCTCTTGGAGTTGTTCTGGATCCTTGCCTTGATGATAACAGATAACGCACTCACAATTGATCATCATACATTATTGTTGTTACTATGTACAACATTCTCCTGGTTCTGCTCTCTTCACCTTAAACCACTTCATATAAGTCTTTTCAGTTTTGTTTTTCTTTATGATCATCTTGTTTGTCATTTCTTATGGTACAATAGTATTCTATAACAACCATATACCAGGACTTATTCACACATTCCCCAACTGATCTATAACCCTCCTAATAGTGACTATTCCCAACCATTTTGATGAATGTAAAATAAAACCTTTGGCTTGTTTTGATTTTAATTTTTCTTATCATTGTGATTTGGAGCATTTTTTCATATGGTCATTGATGGTTTGGATTTCTTTCCATGAGAACTGACTTTACGTCCTTTGACAATTCCCTTTCATCTGACTATTTACATCTTTTGACAATTCTCTTTCATTTTCAGTCTCTTTCCCTCTCCTGGCTCCTTCCCATAAGCCTTGAATATACTTATATCTCTACTATCTTAAAAGGAAAATAACATTTTCTGAATCTTATGTCTTCAACTTCACATAGATCCTCTTTCTTTCTCCTTTATTGATAAAATTCCAAAAGAAACAGTCTTTACTTGCTGCCTCTGTTTTCTGTAATCCTTATAATCTGTACCCTTCACTACTGAGATCCTAGATAACCTCTCAGTCAGCAAATCTAATGGATTGTCTCTGCTTGTGCTCTTTGGGAAGCATCTGATGACTGGCCACTCCAGAATTCTCGACACTTCTCTTTTCCTTTGGCTTCTGTGATACTTCTCTTTCCTGGTTCTCCTTCTGATCACTACTTCATGGTTTGCTGGTTCCTCATTATTCTCCCACTCCTTACTTCTACATAGCCCATTTCCAGATCTCTTTATTCAGCTCCAATATCTCCTCTCAACTCTAGTCTTCAATTCTGATGACTTGTTGAATGTTTCCATCAATACTCCAAACCCAACAAATCCAAAGCTGAACTCACTTTCCCTCTTTAACTTATCTCTCCTTATGCTACCATTCTCTGAGTCATCTACATTCAAAACCCTACTCATTTAAAAAATCTCTGACTCCCTCTCCCCACAGCATTTAATCTGCTGCTGACTCATATTTATTTTGTCTAAGGATTACATAGCCAGGCAAATTCAAGTTCAAAACCATGGAATTAAATATAATTCCAGGGAAATGAAGGGGAGGACTCCAGAGCAGCTGAAGAAAGAAATCCAGGAATCATAGGCAGAGAGGGGAAGGAGTTTCTAAGGTCATATAAATGTGAGGATTTAGCATGACTGTTATCAAATCCAACACTTATTGAAAACATGAATTCTATCTACAATATCCCCTCAAAGGGTCATACAGCCTCTGTTTGACTAAACTCCAGAGACATTATACTCAATAGGCTTTGGGGCACCTTATTCCACCTTTAAAAATATGTTTGAAGTGATATCACTATCATACATGTATCTTATAATGTAATATCTAATTGTTGAGAGCTAAGATCTTTTTTTCCTACAAATTCAACCCAACTGGCCTCTTTATTTCCTCTAGAACCAACTCAAAATAAATAAGTTTTTATATCCTCACCAGGGAACTTGAATTGGGTTCAAAAGATATAGAGGAAGCATACCTTGGAATAGGAATGAAGGCATTTGAACCGGAATGTGGCAATTACAAGTTCACTAAACATACATGAGCTCTTCTGTACTCTTTGGGAAATTGTAAGTTTGCCTCTTAAACTTGCCTCACTTCTGTACTTTCATACAAAGCAGTGGTGGCCTCTGGGTTAGATAGATATCTGGCAAATTCCCTAAACCATTAAACAACTTCTAACTTCATAGAGATCAATCATATATAGTACAAATTTCTTACTTGGAATAAGTCAGATCAGTTTGACCCAACCTGAGTGGGAATTTGTTTTTATAGCTTCATTTAAAAAATTCTTTGTTTATTTGTTACATTAAAGTTCCCAGTATCTGTCTCCTTCCTTCCTTTCTCTGCACTAAAGTAGGTATCATTTATATTTATATCATTTATATATATATTTTTTTTTCTATACATATATATAGAAATATACATTATTTCTGTTTCTATTTATCAGTTCTTTCTCTGGGGGTAGACATGCTTAAGTTATTCTTCAAACAATATTTCTGTGGCTTTTAGAATTCCCTTGGCTCTGCTTGGATTGCTCTTCATAATAGCATGTAGGATTTTCCATGATTTCTTAAAAAGTCCTTACCTTCTGTCTTAGAATTGATACTAAGTATTGGTTCCAAGGTAGAAGAGTAGTAAGGGATTGGAGTTTAGTAGCTTGTCCAGGGTTACCCAGCCCGGAATTGTGTGAGACCAGATTTGAACCCAGGCCCTCCTGTCTCCAGGCCTGGCTCTCCATTGATCCATTTAGCTGCCCATTTCTATGTTTTTTAAATTAGCCTCTTCATAATTTCTTATATCATAGTAATATTTCATCACAATCATTTGCCACAACTTGTCTAGTCATTCCTCAATCGATGGGCATCCCTCCAGTTTCTAGTTCTTTGCTACCACAAAGAGAACTTCTATAAATATTTTAGAGCATATAGTCTCTTTTCCTTTGTTTCTTGATCACCTTAAGAAATCAACCTAAGGGTGGTATTGCTGGGCCAAAGGGTATACCCAGTTCTGTAGCCCGTTGGGCAAGGGAGTAGGACTTGTAAGGCTAAAGGCTACAAAACAACCTATTTCAAGCTGAATTATTAAAATTGAATTTGCAGCCATTTGTTTTCTGGCAGTCTATGGTGCTTGCTAGCAGGTTTTGTGTGAACATTTCTGTCATCAGTCTTAAAACGTTTTTTACCTCTGTTTTTGCTTATGTGGTGTTCTTAAAAATCAGCACCAACATTTATAAAGCCAAGAATATAGCATCCTCTCTCATGCTACCATGCCATATTTATTTGCTAGCTCAATAGCATGGGAATAATGCTGAGTTTGGCTAAACAAGCCTTTTTTGCCATGATACAGACTCATTTCCAATAGGCTGGATTGCATGTATTCCCATCATTTCCCTGTGAACTTCCAACAGATTTCAAGCTTATCCTTACAGATTCTGTGACTTGAGCTATGTTGGGCATTGGCAATATGGAACAGAAACTATGCCAGTGTTACTTATAGGCTTCCCAGTTAATCTTTCTGTTCAAGTGAGGAAGGCAAGCCAGGAATATTGGACCCCATTTTGCCTCCATGATAGGGATCCTGGGTTGTCCATTTTGTTTTGGCCAAGTGATGGTACCCAAGCCCTAGAGTAGTCTCTGTTGGGCTGCATGAAACCTCAGAAAGTTGTAAAAGTCATCAACACCAAGACTAAGGCTGCCAAGAGTGTTAAATGTAGCGCCATTAGTTCTCTTAATCTGCCAAGCCTTGGGAAATGTTTATAGAATGTTTTCCTCAGCTAGTGGGTAAATCTTAAATTGAACTTAGTTCCTTCCCTTGTAAACCTTCCCAGGGATTCCAGTTAAGCAAAGTGAGATTTTAGAGGAAAGCTGAAGCTGGCCAATGTTCCTTCATATTGTTAAATTGCTCCATTTATTGGCTTGGATATCCATACTGGTTCATTCATTTATTTATATATTAAGGGGAAAAAGAGTCTATCAAGAGACTGCTGTCTATAGGATTCTGCGCTATGCCTTGGGAATATAAAGCTATATAAATTCCAGAGTCCTTGCTCTTAATGCACTTATGAATTAATCAAGGGCAATAAGACATGAATAAAATGTCCTATAAAAAGATAGGGAAGCAAGTACAATGAGAACTCCAAAGTGCCACAACATATTTGCAGAGGGACGAGCCACTTTCATGTGGTACAGGATGGAGATTGGAGGGTCGAAGAAGTTTTTGTGAAAGAAATGGTACTTTGGTTGGTTGGACCTTGAGGGGAGAGAGAACATCAAAACATCAAAGCACAAAGGAAGGGATTAGGGAAACTCATTATAGGTAAGAAAAGAAAAATAAAGGAGTGAATAAACACAGCACAGTGCTTGGCATAGATTCAATTATCAATAAATACTTATTAATGACTGACTGGCAGGAAGAGATAAATAAGGGATGGAAGGTGGTCCAATAGAGCTAGACTAAGCCAAGAATGTTGAAAAGCTGATTTCTGGAGTCAGACTGCGGGAGGGGACATGAATGCCTAAAACAGGAGTTAATATTTTATTCACTGACTTGTTTTCTTTAGCTTTGAGATAAATTTGTATTGTTGTTGAAAATAGCATCTTTTTGGAAATGAACTCCATTCTCCTTTATGCCCTTAACCTATCCCCTACCACTCCCCCAAACCCCTAATGCAATCACTCAAATTCAGCTGTAATCCTAAACATTTAGTGAAAGGGAAAGGACACTGAAACTATCTTACTAGCTCCAATCTCTTAGATTCCTATTTGATGCCACAATTAGTACAGGCTGAAAAGGGCATCATCTTTTTTTGGTATTAAAACTTTATATTCCATCTTAGAATCGATATTGTGTATTGGTTCTAAGACAGAAGAGTGACAAGGGCTAAGGAATAGGGACTAAGTGACTTGCTCAGGGTCACACAGCTAGGAAGTGTGGGAGATCAAATTTGAACCCAGGACCCCTTGTCTCTGGGCCTGGCTCACCTAGCTGCTCCCCAAAGTGTATCATTTTGATGAGTACTGTGCTGGGTTTATAAGATGGACAGTGATGGACACCTTTATCAACAGAATCTGTAGCTCTGAGTTCAAGCTGAGCAAATATTATGCATGTACAGGTTGTTGAATGGGGCTGACACAGGAAATCAGACAGCCTACCTGAAGAGGGAAGCTCCAACCTCATCAGCAATCTTACTTGACCAGGTCATTTAGAAGGAAGTGTTTTATCTTCTTTCCTTAGTTTTCTTCACACTTTAAAACGATTTCCACTGATGTGCAGGGTGCTCTTCTTGTCCGTAGCTAATTTCCTTCACATACACCTCTCCCTTTCTCGGTCTTGACCTCTCTTTTGTACTCAGAACTTATTACTTTACATCACGTCTGTATTTGTGTCTTATTTTTCCTATTATGTCCTTGGCTCTTTGATGGCACAGACTTTCTTAGTTCATTTTTTATCTTCGGTTTCTGGTGTGTTGTAACTAGTAGGCACTCAAAAAATTCTGTTAAATGGAACTGGATTAATTTTGTAAATAATTTCAGGTTAAAAATGAAAATGAAGTTCTAATGAGTTAATCACAAAAGTCCAGCTTGAAAACTATCACATTTTCTAAATTTCCTGCCCTCCCTAAATTTGACTATAAGGGACAAGACTGACCTTAAACATAGGGTAAAAAAGTCGCATCTCGTTAGTCAATAAATAGTATTTTTTAAAATCTTTACCTTCCATCTTAAGATTAATACTAAGTATTGGTTCCAAGGCAGAAGAGCAGTAAGGGCTAAGCAATTGTGATTAAGTGACTTGTCCTGGGTCACATAGCTAGGAAATATCTAAGGTCTGTTTTGAACCCAGGACCTCACATCTCTAGATCTGGTGCTCTCCTGAGCCACCTAGCTGTCTCTCAGTAGATACTTATTAAGCACCTACTATGTGCCAGACACTGAGGTAAGTCGTAGGGATAAAAAGAAAGGCAAAAGTCAGTTTCTGCTCTCCAAGAACTCACAGTCTAATTGGGGCAACAGCATGCAAACACCACTATGTACAACCCACATATATGAAGCCTAAAATTGGAGACCACCTTAGAAGGAAAACATTAGCATTAAGTGGGACCAGGAAAGGCTCCTTGTATAATGCAAGATTTTAGATGTGTTAAAAAATAAAGTCAGGAAGCCAAAAGGTAGAGATGAGGAAGAAGAAGCATTCCCCTCAGGGGAGTCAGCCAGGGGAAATGCCCAATGTGGAGATAGAGTATTTTGGACAAGGAATAGTGGAGCCAGTGTCAGTGGTATGCAGAGTCTATTGAGGTAGGGGAGGGGAGTGGTAGAAGGGACATACGGCTATACAGATCAAGGAGAGATTTGAATGCCAAATAGAGGATTTTATATTTGACTCTGGAGGCTATGGGAAGCCCTGGTGTTTACTGAGAAGGGGGGTGATGTGGTCAGATCTATGATTTAGAATTATTTTGACAGTTGACTGGAGGACAGATTGGAGAGGGGAAAGATTTGTGTAAGGGACATCAACCAGCAGGCTATTTCAAAAGTCCAGGAGCATGGGGCAGCTAGGTGACTTAGTAGATAGAAAGTCAGACCTAGAGATGGGAAATCATGAGTTCAAATATGACCTCCGACATCTCCTTGCTATGTAATCCTGGACAAGTCACTTAACTCTCATTGTCTAGCCCTTACTGCTCTTCTGCCTTGGAACTAATGGACAGTATTGCTTCTAAGAGGGAAGGTAAGGGTTTAAAAATATGTCCAAAAATAAAATAATGAGGACCTATACCAGGATGGTGGCAGAAGAAAGAAAGGGACTATGGGAGAGATGTTATAAAGGTAAAATCAACAAGCCTTTGCAACAGATTGGATAGAGAGTGTATTAACAAATAGTAAAGAATCAAAGATGATACTTAGCTTTAGAACTTGGATTACTGAGAGGTTGAGAGTACTCTTTACATTAAAAGAAATTAGGAAGAAGAGAATAACAATAGGAGTGGTTTCCCAAAATGCCCTCTATCCTCCAAATCTCTTTCTCTTCCCTCTCCCTGGTATGTCCAAGGATCAAAAATTCCCATCACTACTCAATTTTAGGTTAAGTACTAAAATATCACTGATAAACTATAGAAACTGAAAACATACCTTATTAAGCCTTCATTATGTATTAATGTCTTAACAAAGATTAATTTGTAGGATTACAAGTAGAGAAACAAGGCTCTGAAGGAATGAAACACCACAGACCAGGAAAATCTTGGGATGGGGGAACTAAGGAGGAATCCTAAGGGAAGTCAGGGACACTGACAATCAAGCTGGTCTTCACAGCTTTGGTTGGGGCTTGCCTTGTTAGCAAATACATATTTGTTAAAAATAAAATAATCATGGTCTAATTACTCTAATTTGTAAAGAGCTAAACCAGTTAGTTGTATGAAAAATCAAGCCATTCTCCAATTGATAAATGGGCAAGGGACATGAATAGGCAGTTTTCAGATAAAGAAATCAAAACTATTAATAAGCACATGAAAAGTGTTCTAAATCTCTGATAATCAGAGAGATGCAAATCAAAACAACTCTGAGGTATCACCTCACACCTAGCAGATTGACTAACATGACAGTTATGGAAAGTAATGAATGCTGGAGGGGATGTGGCAAAGTTGGGACATTAATGCATTGCTGGTGGAGTTGTGAATTGATCCAACCATTCTGGAGGGCAATTTGGAACTATGCCCAAAGGGTGCTAAAAGACTGTCTGCCCTTTGATCCAGCTATAGCACTGCTGGGTTTGTACCCCAAAGAGATAATAAGGGAAAAGACTTGTACAAGAATATTCATAGCTGCGCTCTTTGTGGTGGCAAAGAATTGGAAAATGAGGGGATGCCCTTCAGGTGGGGAATGGCTGAACAAATTGTTGGTATATGTTGGTGATGGAATGCTCTTGTGCTCAAAGGAATAATAAACTGGAGGAATTCCACGGAGACTGGAACAACCTCCAGGAAGTGATGCAGAGTGAGAGGAGCAGAACCAGGAAAACATTGTACACAGAGACTGATACATTATGGCACAATTGAATGTAATATATTTTTCTACCAGCAGCAATGCAATGACCCAGGACAATCCAGAGGAATTTATGAAAAAGAACACTATCCACATCCAAAGAAAGAACTGTGGGAGCAGAACCAGAGAAGAAAAACATATGATAAATCATGTAGTTTGATAGGGATCTGATTAGGGTTTTGATGTTGATAGACCATTCTACTGAAAATATGAATAACATGGAAATGTGTTTTGAACAATTTGATAAATGTATAACTCAGTCAAACTACTTGTCAACTCCAGGAGGTGGGAGAGAAGAGGGGTAGAATCACGAATCACGTAACCATGGAAAAATATTCTAAATTTAAAAAAATTGTCTCTAAAAAACTTGTTTCAGTATCTTGTGATCCTGGCAATAGCATATCATGGCAGAACACAGCCAACAACTCACATATATATGCAGATATCTTTTAAAAAACAAAGGTGTATGTTTGTCAAACGTATTTTTTTTAGGATCAGTGTTGATTTTTGTATTACTCAGAGTTCAATTTATTTTTGTTTTTTTTTTTTTGAAAAAATTTCATTTAATTAGTTAATTTAAAGTATTTCCCCATGGTTACAAGATTCCTGTTCTTTCCCTCCCCTCCCCGGAACCACCTCCTAAGCCTGACATGCATTTCCATTGTGTTTTATATGTGTCATTGATGGAGATATTTTTCCATAGTGTTGATATTTGCACCAGGGTGATCATTTAGAGCCTATATCCCCAATCATATCCCCATTGACCCTTGTGATCAAGCAGTTGTTTTTCTTCTGTGATTCTACTCCCACACTTCTTCCTCTGAATGTGGATAGTGTTCTTTCTCATAAGTCCCTCCAAACTTTTCTGGATCATTGCATTGCTACTGGTAGAGAAGTCCATTGCAATTGATTGTACCACAGTGTATCAGTCTCTGTGTACAATGTTTTCCTGGTTCTGCTCCTTTCATTCTGCATCAACTGCTGGAAGTCATTCCAGTTCATATGAAATTTGTTCCAGTTCATTATTCCTTTTAGCATAGTAGTCACCAACATTTACCACAATTTGATCAGCCATTCCCCAGTTGGAGGGCATCCCCTCATTTGCCAATTTTTTTTTGCTACCACAAAGTGCACAGCTATAAATATTCTTGTACATGTCTTTTTCCTTATTATCTCTTTGGGGTACAAACCCAGCAGTGCTATAGCTGGATCAAAGGGCAGACAGTCTTTTAGCGCCCTTTGGGCATAGTTCCAAATTGCCCTCCAGAATGGTTGGATCAATTCACAACTCCACCAGCAATGCATTAATGTCCCAATTTTGCCACATCCCCTCCAACATTTATTACTTTCCTTTGCTGTCATGTTAGCCAATTTGCTAGGTGTGAGATGATACCTCAGAGTTGTTTTGATTTGCATTTCTCTGATTATAAGAGATTTAGAACTCTTCTTCATGTGCTTATTAATAGTTTTGATTTCTTTGTCTTAAAATTGCTTATTCATGTCCTAAGCCCATTTATCAGTTGGGGAATGGTTTGATTTTTGTACAATTGATTTAGCTCCTTATAAATTTGAGTAATTAGATCTTTGCCAGAGGTTTTTGTTATAAAGATTTTTTCTCAGTGTGTTACTTCCCTTCTAATTTTGCTTGCATTCGTTTTGTTTATATAAAACCTTTTTAGTTTAATGTAATCAAAATTATTTATTTTACATATTATAATTTTTTCTAACTCTTGCTTGATCTTAAAATCTTTCCTTTCCCAAAGATCTGACAAGTATACTATTCTGTGTTCACCTAATTTACTTATAATTTCCTTCTTTATGTTGAAGTCATTCACCCATTCTGAGTTTATCTTGGTGTAGGGTGTGAGATGTTGATCTAAACCTAATCTCTCCCATACTGTCAAACATGTATTATTAAAATATACATTGACTGGGAGAAATTTTAGCTCAGTGATGAATTCCCACATATAAGAAAAATGTTAGTACATCCTTTAACCTCATAATTTAATAATCACACAGTAAAGACATATATATATATATATATATATATATATATATATATATATATAAGATGGATGAAATTCCCATGGGAATTGTTTTAGTGATAGTGGAATTACTTTTCAGAACTTTCCTTAAATGTAGAGAAAGAGAACAAACATGTCTTGAAGATAACGGGAATATAAAGCCCCAAGACTCACTGGAACAAGTCCACCAAAATAAATACATAAAGAGGCATCCCAGGAACTTAAAATCACAGGACTTAAAGGAGTTCTCAGAGGAAAAGAGGGAATAAAGGTCCTCTCTACTTCTGATTTTTCACGGGGTTAAAAAAGGAAGCTCTTTCTTCACCAATTAGCTTTATATTCTTCATTGCTCCAACCAAAACACTGGATTGGGACTGGGACTAGGTGGGTCCACTAAATGTACAAAGCATTTTTCTAAAGGAAACACATGCAGAAATACAATGGTCCAGGAAAATTCTGAGGGACTTAGGACAAAGGATGCTTGACACCTCCAGAGAAAGCACTGTTCGAGTCAGAATGCAGATGGGAGCAGATGATTTTCTGATTGTTTATTTGGGTTTATGTTTTGGAGATTTGGTTTAAAATTAGTCACTTATAAAAATGAACAATATGGAAATATGTTTTGCATGGTAATATGCCTAACCCGGATCAAATTGCCTGCCAGTACCAGAAGGATGAAGGGAAAGGAGGTAGGTAGTTAAGTTCAATCATATTGTTTAGGAAAACTTACGTGGAAATTTGTTATTACCCATAACTGGTGGAAAAAGTAAGAACAAATACTAAACATGAAATGCATCAGATAAGTAGTCTGTGTTAATTGCCTGAGAATTGAAAGCACATGAGGAAGTCTCATCACAAGGCATCAAAGAACTGAAACTGGATGAGTGTTCACTGGGTCAGAGTGAACAAGATAAAGGAGGAAAGGGGGAAGCTACGTGGCTCAGTGAACATAGAGCCAGATCTAGTGGTGAGAGGCCCCGGGTTAAAATCTGTCTTAGGACACTTCCCAGCTGTGTGACCCTGGCAAGTCAATTAACCCCAATTGCTTAGCCCTTACCACTTTTCTGCCTAGGAACTAATACTTAGTACTGATTCTAAGATAGAAAGTAAGTGTTTAAAAAAAGATAAAGAAGAAGAGAAGTATTCCACAAAGGGATTAGGGAGAAGTTGAAGAATTGTCACTATGGGAGAGTATATATATATATATATATAAAATTACCTATTGTTATATATATAACAATAGGTAATTATATAGTCACAGAGGGGAAAGCAGTTATATTCAACAGAAGGAAGATAATAAGCAGAGGAGAGGGGAAGGTGGGAATTGGGTGTACTTACATAAGGTATTTAAAGTTAGATAGGTCTCATCAAGGATCAACAGAACTGAATTAGCTAGCAGAGACTGAAACAAGGCTCTGAGGGAAAGGGACACCATAGAAAAGTCTCAGGGCACTAAGAAGTTTCAAAATCATTCCTTTAGTATTCTTTACCTAGAGTTTTGAAATAAATTTTGCCTGAATATCTGTCTCCTAGAGTTTGTTACCCTGGTTCATCCATCTGGAGGTTAGGAGGAGTGGGAAGGGGAGAGTGTTACATTCACCCCCAGAAGTTAGAAGATTAGGGTTGATTAGTTCTCCCCTTCAGTGTCATGATGTTTCCTTAGGAAACAATTGGGAGATAGGAGGGTAAAAGAAACGAAGAGGAATTCTTTTTGGAAGAAATATGAGTTAGATATTCTAGAATGTAGGTACAGAATGTCAAATCAAATATTGAATTTCTAGAGCAGTGATGGTGAACCTATTAGAGACCAAGTCCTGTGCATGCTCCCCTCCCCCAAGACTTCATGATGTGCCCCTCCCCCAAGACTTCATGATGTGCCCCTCCCCCCCATTACATGCTGGGTGTGCCCTGCCAATCCCTCTTACCCCACACAGAGGAGGGAGGAAACCCTCCCATTGGGCTGGTGGACAGAGGACTGGGTGAAGTGAGGGATGTCCTCAGCAAATGTAGAGAGGGGGAAGGGAATGGCCTGAGCACTCCATTTCCCTTCAACTCTACCACCTGTGATCTGCCCACCTTATCCCCTGTGAATTCCCATTGTACTCTTTTGCAGAGGGGTGGATGATGTAAAAAATGTCATCAGGCACAGTGGAGAGGAGAAGGGAGAATAGCTTTGCTTGAGTCCCTCTGCCTTTCTAGTAATGAACTCTGGGGGTGGGGTAGGGGATGGGGATGGAGGGTGGTTGAGTGCCCACAGAAAACACCCTCTATGCCATCTTTGGCACTTATGTCATAGGTTCACCATCACTATTCTAGAGAGTACCTATTCTTGTACTTTCAACATTCTGTGCCTTAATGATTTCAAACCCATTTCTGAGAAATGAGGGTTCAAGTTCAGAGTATATAATCCACAACCCCCTTCTATTTCATATTCCCATCCTTTATGCCCAGTATTAACCCATGTCACATAACCATTAAGTGAGAGGCTCAATAGAGCCTTAGAGAACTATTGTGAATCCATTGCTTAGGCTACTTCTATCTGACACTGTACCTCCTCAATGCCTACCTTCAACTTTACTCTAATTTCAGTCAGCACTTACCAATAGTAACCTCATGAAAAAATGAAACATGTTCAGAAAACAACTTAATCTCATGACACCGTGTCCTCATGATTTTGGTAATGAAAGTATATGTGTGTGACCAGGCAGCAGTGAAGTTGAGGAAAATGAGCCCAGATCAGCATGATAATTAAAGACAAGGATCCCAGCTGTCCCAGAGCTGAGTTATGTTACCTCTCACCAATGAGGACCACTCAGACTTAGGATGCAACCAGAGTTTCAAAAGAGTACTGATTCATTGTGAAAATTCACAGGAACCTTCTTTAACTTGGCATTTCTGTAACTTTTTTTGTCTAATGACCTATGGAAAAGCAGTGAAGGGAGCTGTATGTTATTCTTGTCTTCCACTGCCCTGAACATCTCATGCTTCATCAAAGAAGAAAATTTGATCTTCAATAAAAAGAACATTCAAGGAATTCCTGAAAGAAAATCTTGAAATAGACAGCATATTTGACTTGACAACACTGAAAACAAAAGATACACAGAAGTTTGATAAGTACAAATAACAAATAGACTAATAAATCAAATCAGTGCTATTGATTTAAAAATTAAGAGGTTTGAAAATTGAAATTAATTGAAAGGACAAAAAGGACATTGACCTAGTTGTATTAAATTCCAGAGAAACCTTATGTTTGAATCATTAAAGTAGGGATCATTTATTCTCCTCTAAACCTCTACTTATTCATATATGATGGGGTTTATAAAGAGAAAAATATTTAAAAAAATTTAAATTATTGATTAATTGTTATTGATATCATTGATAGTTTTTTATTGGGGTGGTTATTTTAATATTTTATTTTTTCTAATTACATGTACATTTTTTAACATTTGCTTTTTAAAAAATTTGTGTTACAAATTCTTTCCTTCCCATGACATGTACAGTCATGCAAAAAATATTTCCATATTGGTCATATTGTTAAAGAAAACACAGACCCTACCCAGTCCCTGAAAAACAAAGCAAAAAAGAAGAAATATGCTTCAAAATGCATATAGACTTCATGAGTTCTTTCTCTGAGGGTGGATAGCATTCTTTATCATGAGTACTTTGGAATTGTCTTAGATCATTGACTTTTATAAAACCTTACCCTCTATCTTAGAGTCAATACTAATCATCAATTGCAAGACAGAAGAGCCTTAAGGACTAGGCAAGTGACTTGCCCAGGGTCATATCTTAAAATACAAAAGTATTCCATCACAATCACATACAACAATTTGTTTAACCATTGCTCAATTGAAAGGTATCCTCCTCCATTTTGATTTCTTTGCCACCACAGAAAGAGCTGCTGCAAATGTTTCTGTACATAGAGGTCCTTTTGCTTTTAAAAATTTTCTATTTCTTTGAGTTATAACCCTAGTGGTAGATTAATGAGTTAAAGTATATGCATAATTTTTAGTGAGTTGGGCATAATTTGAAATTATTCTTCAGAATGGCTGGACTAGTCACAAGTCCACCAACAGTACATTCATATCCCATTTTTCACAGTTCCCTCCACCCTTTGTCATTTCCTCTTTTGCCAATTTGATAAGTGGGAGGTAATATTTTGGAGTTGTTTTAAGTTGCATTTCTCTAATGAGTGGTGATTTGGAACATCTTTTCATATGACTAGAGATAGCTTTGATTTCTTCATCTGTAAACAGTGTATCCATATCTATTTGACCATCTATTAATTGGAGAATGACTCATATTCTTTATAAGTTTGACTGATTTTTCTATATATTTTTGAAACTATGCCTTTTTCAGAGAAACTATTGTTATGTATACCCCATCATCCACCACAGCACAAGATTCTCTTACTAACTACTCTTCCATTCCTTACTCCAGAGCAGCCACAAACCTTTGAATTACCTGGGAAATTATAATGAATTTTTTAATCTGGTGAGAAGTAAACTCTATTCTCTATGGGGCTGGGGAAGAGGGGTGGAAGGAGTACCCTACCTTTCCCCTAAGCTTTCCATGCCTCATAACTCTGTTTAAATATGATGTTATAACCCAGTATAATCATCTCATGTAACAGGATTCCATCTCCTCTCCTATGTAGTTAATGAATTATTTAAAGATGAAGCCATAACCATATGATTCTCTGATTATCACAGCTTATAGTCCCCAAAGCCAGGGAGAAACACTAGTTTTTTTTTAACCAAGGTGCTCTTAGTATTGAAGTAGTGCACTTTACAAGTGAGTTCAAACACCTAGAATTTCAATTATTGGAACAGTGACTTATTAATAAAAGAACAAAAAAAGAATCTACCAGCTGGACAAGCTTCCCTAGTGGAAGCTGGGTGGGGTTAACATTAGGAACATTGGGTTTATATAGGGTTACAAGATACAGAGTTATTTCCTTTTACATATAGGTTCTTATCTGACAATAAAACAAACCATAACACAGAAATATGAGGTCAGTGATAGGGGGGACAATCCTCAGATTTATTGGGGGTTGTTATTTAGGGCTGTTTTACTTTCACATCCACTAGCCCTATTTAGCCATATGTTATCTTGCCTCCATCCTGACCTCTTTGATAGTCTTGAAATTCCTTTGTCTTCCTGCCCTTTCTAATTCTCACCCCCAAGCTAAGTAGAGACTGGTCTGCTGTCTGCATAAACAGCTTGACTTCCTGGGGGGGGGGAAGTCAGGTCTGTTTCCTAAAAAATGCTGTCAGGGTTTTTTTTTTTAATATCTATTTCAATTTTTCTATCTCGCCCTTTTTGGCTACTTCTGTGTATTCAAACCTTATGTTGACTTCCTCCATTGCAAGCAAGCTGTACATTTTTTAATAACAGATACAAATCACACACACACAAACACACACATTCTGTGCCCAGTCAGTTTTATATGAAACAATTTTAGGAATCAGAAACAGGTTAAAGAAACAGAGAAATCATATAGATCTATCTACTGGCAAAAGGCAAGACGAAGACGAGCTGAGCTTCCACTCTCCTTTGACAAAAACCAACTGCTTCAGATCATTCTTTCAAATACCTCATTCTAAGGAGTCTAGATAAGAGGAGCATTAAGTAATGAAGAGTTCTAGCAACATCAATTCTCTCCTCTACCCAATTTTAGTCAACATTAGTTCAATCAACAACATTCATTAAGTGCCTATTACATGCCAGCCATTGTGCTAAGTTGTGGGGATAAAAAAGAGACAAAAGACAGTTTCTGCCCTGAAGGAGTTTGCAGTCTAACATACCGGAGGGTCTCTAGAGTCAATCTGTTGCCTGTTATCACACAGCTACTGCTTTATTAGCTCCTCTCCAAACCCCAAAGAGACCTCTTCTTTAGCTGCTTTGGGGTCGTTTTCCCAAAAGGCTCCTACCAACACTGTCGGTCAGAACTGCAATTCCCAGAAATCCATCCCATCAGGTCTCCAGGCCTCTCTGCCTTTAGAGAAAGTCAGTATGAACACCGGTTACATATACAAACCACATACAAAACAGGAATAGACAGTCCACATGCAGATTGAAACATAGCATTCTTTACTTGATTTCCTCCTTGAATTTTCTCAAGGTTAATCAATATGTGTCTCTTTTCACATGATGAACAGGAAAATACCTATTATCTGCCTTCTTGGGGAGGTTGAGAAAAAAAGAGACATACATTTTTGGACATAGCTAATGTGAGAATTTGTTTCTCTTGATAAGTGTATTTATAATAACTTATTCCATATCCATAACAAATATTTGTATCATTATGGTTACATATTATATCATATTCTATAAAAATAAAAGGTAACAAAAAACCCTCATACAAAGGAAGTCCAAAGTAACCTTGATGGCGGTGGGGTAAGTGAGGATAGAGGGGAGGAGATGCTAACACTTAGAGAATAAGGAAATTCCTTGTACAGAAAGTGGATCTTAAGCTGAATCTTGAAGGAAGCCCAATATTTCAAGAGACAAAGTTAAAGAAGGAGAGCCTTCCAAGCATGAGGCCCAGCTAATGTAAAGACTGGGAGAGCAGAGATGAACTATTTTATGTGAGCAAAGTCAATTGGGAATAAGTTTTGAGGAATTTAAAATGATAGAGGGCAAAAAAATATAAAAAAAATAAAATGATAGAGGGTCCAAAAGATAATAGAGAGGCATTGGAGTTGGAGAGAGTCTGCTAGGTAGTGCAATGGATAAAGCATTAGGTTGGGAAGCAGAAAGACTCATCTTCCTGAGTTCAAATCTGGTCTCTGATGTTTACTACCTATGTGACCCTAAGCAAGTCTAACCATGTTTGGAGAAGGAAGTAACAAATCACTCCTGTATCTATTTCAAGAAAACCCAAAATGGGATCACAAAGAGACAAAAACAATTGAACATCATCAGGTTTGATAGACAGATAGACTAACATCTAGATGGATAGACAGACAGACAGACAGACAGACAGATAGATAGATAGATAGATAGATAGATAGATAGATAGATAGATGGATGGATAGATAAAACATCCTTTATTAACACTTACCCTGTGCTAGGCAGATGGGCTAAGCTATAAGTTAAACTCTATGAATAAAATAAATAAAAAAAATGAAAAAAATAAAAACAATTAAACAAGGTGGTCCCTACTCTCAAGGAGCATACAATAAGGAAAGACAAAGTACAATAAAATGCTGGAAAGCATGGTATGTTCCTGTGTGTGTGTGTGTGTGTGTGTGTGTGTGTGTGTGTGTGTGTGTAGGCAAAGTTGCTGGTAAAGAGATGAAACATCCTGGAAAAAAATATGCTGGGAATGAAGTAAGCATGGTGGAAGCTTCTTATGAAATGTCTATCTTGACCAGGGACTCATCAATTAGGAGATCAGTCCTCACGCAGGTCTTAGCACCTATAGATGGGAAAGGTTGCTGGCCAGAAGGTAGAGTACCCCTGAGAGTGAGGAGAGTTGGGAGTCATAAGGGTTAAGCTTGCATTTTAAGAAAATCCCTTTGTCAATAATATGAAAGATAGTTTGGAGTGGTGAGAATTGAGACACAGAGACAAGTTAGGAGGGCTTTGCTATAAGTCCAGGTGAGAGATGAACTAGGGCCTGAACTAGAGTGGTGACTATGTAAACAGAGAGTGAGACATGCTGTGCAGTTAGCAATGACAAGATTTGGGAACTGGTTGGATAGGTATGGTAAAAGAAAGTGAGCAGTTTTTAAATTGAAAACCTGGGTGCATGGAAGGATGATGGCACCCATTATCCATAGAGGGAAGCTTAGGAAAGGTGTGGGTCTGGGGAGGAAGGAAGGCAAGAAGAAAAAGAAAGAAAGTACAAAGAAAGTCCTGTGTATGGAGCTTGAGACGCCTACTCCATCCAATTTGAAATGCCCAGTAGATAATTGGTGGGGTGGAACTGCAGCTCAGAGGCTAGGGATGGAAATAAAATTGGGAATTCATCTGCATAGAGATGATTTATAAAACCCAAGTGAGAGCATGGATAGTGAAATAGAAATGGACCCAGATCATAGCCTTGAGGTACACCTAGGGCTGACTGAAATTACATGGAAGAAGATCCAGGACTGAGAAGGGTCAGACAGGGAGCAAGAGAACCAAGAGAGAGAAGCAGTAGGAAAACCCATAAAAGAGAAACTGGCCAAGAATGTCCATTTATACCGAAAGGTCACAAAGGATGATTAAATTTAAAAAAAAGCCATCTACTTTGGCAATTAAAACATGACTAATAACTAGAGAGATCAGTTTCGTTTGAGTGATGAGATTGGAAAACATTGCAAAGGATTCAGATGAGAATGAGAGAAGAAATAGAGGCAATGCAAAAAGAGATAGTTTCCTAAGGATTTTGATTGATTTTCACTGGCTATCCCTTGTGACTAGAATTCTCATCCTCCTCATCTCTACTTCCTGACATCTCTGACTTCCTTCATGTCCCAGCTAATCCTCCTTAATGCCTCTATGATTAGCTCTCATTTATCCTGTATGTATCTTGTTTGTACATAGTTATTTTTATGGTGTCTCTCCAATTAGACTGTGAGCTCGAGACAATTGTTTTTTAAAAACTTTTCTTTATATTGTCAGTACTTAACACAGTGACTGACACATAGTAGGCATTTAATGCTTCTTGATTTGACTTGAAATAAATAGCCAGAAGTTATGATACATCCTAGTAGAGTTTTTACCTATGAATATCCTGATTTATAAGACTAGATGGAGACATTGGCAGGTATGTAGGCAGAAGGGAAGGAATGATGGCATAAGAAGAGACTGTAGATTAGTGAGAAAAAAGAATAATAGTCAGGGAAAATCTTAATGAGACTGAAGCGAATGGAATCAAGGGTACCTGTAGAAAGCAGACAATGGCCACCTCTTTATCAGAGGCAACAGTAAAGAGTGGAGAATATTGAGAAAGAAAAGAAAGAGGAGATAGAAAGAGGAGATGAGGGATTTCCTGTCTGTTTCAATTTTCGTAGAAAAATATGTGATGAGGGTCTCAGATAGAAGGCTAAAGGGAGATCATCCTATGCTGAGGGAAGCTGAAGGAGAGAAATTTGGAATCAGTTACTGTGGTGAGTAGGATAAGAAATCAATCAGAGAAGAGTAAAAGAATTGCCTTGCTGCAGTGAGGGTTCAATCAAGATCAAATAACAAAAATGTGCAGTGCACCTAATCAATCTAAACTAAATCTAATCTAAATTTAGAACTGTTTATCATTGGTCACGAGTAGGGGAAACAAGATGGTTTGAGTAATACAAAGTTGGAATTTGGCATGGTATATGAAGTGCCACAACAGGGGCCAAAGCATTTGGGAGTAAAGGATAATGTGAAGTTGGTCTGATGAATTAAACAGCAAAGACTAGAAAGGGCAGAAGGTTTAACCAGGGCAAGGGAGCAGCATTGATGTCCTGGAGATGGGAAGTCCTGGGTTCAAATCTGCCCTCAGATATTTTCTAGCTGTGTGACCTTGGGCAAGTCACTTAAACCCCATTACATAGGCCTGACTGCTCTTCTGCTTTGGAATCCATGCTTAGTATTGATTCTAAGAAGGAAGGTAAGGGTTTAAAAAATGCATTAAAGATGGGAAGCTTGACTTTACTTGTGAAGGGGAAGTTTTTCTCCTTTTATGAGATGTTTTTTCGCTGTTTTTTAGTTTACTTACTTTTGGTTGTCTAAAATTAGAGGAACAGGTGTGAAAATATAAATCCCTAATGTAAGTGACTATTTCAGTGATGACCGTTTTACCAGAGACCTGTGAACAATTCAACTGTTACTATCTTTCAGCTTGTAGCACACCTGGATGGTTTGGCATCTTTGCTTGGCTCATTGCTGATTTACATGCACTAAGTATTTGCCAAGACTACCAGTAGAAATGGAGCTAAGCTAATCAAAATAAATCCTAATTTTGAATGTCTATCATTTTTTAAACATGAGTTTTCTTTAGGATCCCCTCCCCAAATACATATTCTCAATGCATTTATTAGCAGATTCTAAAGATTATTTGCTACAATGAACTTTTAAAAAATCAATTTAGCAAACATTAAAAAGAATGAAATTTCCATGTAAAATGAAGAGAAAAACAGGATTGTAAGTGAAACTGTGTCTCTAGAAAGTATTTAGTGTAACAAGATGCCAAATCCTGTACCATCTTCCTATGGGAACCCTTTCATGATGGTATTTGATAAAGTTCTTTCTTGAGATTGTCATGCATATATATTTTTTCCATATTTTATTTTTTTTGCATCATTAATTGGTTAATTAATTTTGAATATTTTTCCATGGTTACATGATTCATGTTCTTTCTCTCCCCTCCTACCTCCCCCTCTCAGAGCTGATGAGCAATTCCACTGGGTTTTACATGTATCATTGTTCAGAATCTATTTTCATATTATTAATATTTGCAATAGAATGATCATTTAAAGTCAACATCCCAAATCATATCCCCATCGAATTATGTGATTAATCATATGTTTTTCTTCACATTTCTACTCCCACAGTTCTTTCTCTGGATGTGGATAGCATTCTTTCTCATAAATCCCTCAGAATTGTCCTGGAGTATTTTTCATTGTTGCTAAGTAGAAAAGTCTGTTACATTTGATTATGCCAATGTGTCTCTGTGTACAATGTTCTCCTGGTTCTGCTCCTCTCACTCTGCATCAATTCCTGGAAGTCGTTCCAGTCTCCACGGAATTCCTCCAGTTCATTATTCCTTTGAGCACAATATTATTCCATCACAAAAAGATGCCACAATTGGTTCAGCCATTTCCCAATCGATGGACACTTCCTTATTTTCCAGTTTTTTGTCATCACAAAGGGCACGCTATGGATATTTTTGTACACATATTTTCCCTATATTCTCTTTGGAGTGCAAACCCAGCAGTGCTATGGCTGGATCAAAGGACAGAAAGTCTTTTAAAGCCCTTTGGGTGCAGTTCCAAATTGCCTTCCAGAATGGTTGGATCAATTCACAGCTCCACCAGCAATGTCATACATATACTTCTAATCAGTATTTATTGTACTGCCCCTATTAAAATATAAGCTCTTTACGGACAGAGACTACTTTCTATTTTGGCTTTTTCTAGAAGGAAACTTACCAATTCAATCAAACTTTCATTTCATAATGAAGAGAATGAGTCCTGGAGGGCTGAAAGGACTCGACATTTAAACCTAGTGTTTCAAGCCTGAAGCATTCAGATTGATAGAGAGAACGATGGATTTCTGCTGCCTGACTGAGAAGTAGACCTGGCATGAGAGCATTAAGGAGATGCCTTCATTGAGAGAGATAGTGGTAGTTCCAGCCTCTGACTCCAGAGAGACTGACGGACAGACAGACAGATAGTCATCGGAAAGCAGACAACACATAGGGGGAAATCCATTTCCTTAATAAGTTTCTGATGTGTACCTTGCTTCCCTAGAAACTTCAAGGAATTTACTTTTGGTTGAGATTTGGGACTCTCTTGGTTGAGATATCTTACTCTCAGGCAGGACGTAAAGACTTCAGTAGCCTTTCCTTTCCCAATAAATGAAAAAATCCCAGAGGATCCCAAACCCCCTAAGCAAACCAACTGAAGTAAGGCTTGCATTAATTCTCAAAGTTCATTCCTTCTCTCCAGTTTGAATATCAACTAGCCACCAAAAGCCCAGGTATAAATCAGCATAAATCAATAACCTGAAATTCAGGTCAACATACCCCATTCCCTTCTTCAGGGGGTCCTGCTTGACCAAGATAAGTACTCTATTAAAAAAACACCTCACCTAGTTTTAACCATTTCAGCCATTGCTTCTACTGGACTCTCAGTGGATCTACCCCATTTCTTTTTCCCTAATTATTCTGATCATGGTGGCACAGTAGACAGAGTTCTGGGTCTAGAGTCAGGAAGACCTGCATTCAAATTCAGCCTCTGATACTAGTTGGGTAAGTCACTTAACCTGTCTGCCTCATTTTCCTCACCTGTAAAATGAGGAGAATAATAACACCTTCCTTAAACTATTCATTTTCTACAGCTTAGCCACACACTTTAGGTCTTTAATTATGGGGCTAATAAGCTTTTTCTTTCTTAGTCTTGTAATGCAATCAAAAACTGCCCTAAGGGGGGCAACTGGGTATCTCAGTGGATTGAGAGCCAGGCCTAGAGATGGGATGTCCTAGGTTCAAATATGGCCTCAGACACTTTCCAGCTGTGTGACCCTGGGCAAGTCACTTAACCCCCACTCTTACATTGGAGCCAATACAAAGTATTGACTCTAAGATGGAAGGTAAGGGTTTAAAAAAAAAAAAACTGCCCTAGAGAGTGGTGCCTTTTGCACCTTCATGTGAATTTAATCAATTTCTCCTTCTAGTAGTATTGGCATTTCAAGATTTTTGATCAATTGAGAAATAAATATCATTCTCTATCCCAAAGGAATTTAGGCATTAGAGAGAAAGCAAATGAGAGGGTCAATGGATTCCTTCAAAATAATAGGGAAATCTTGATGCCCTTGGTACCCCATTTATCATAAGGTAGAAGGCTGACCGTATGGATGCAAATGTAGTTATAATACTGTGACTTCTTTAATCACTCATTTACTTTGAATTTATAAGATTAGTTCCATAGAAACTGATTATATCCCCTAGGCTTCATGATAACTTTCCCTAATCACTAATCGCTGAATTTTAACATTTAATACATAATTAGTTCATTCTGATTTTCTATCAAAATAATACTATTTATTAAAACAAGGAAAATCCCTAATTTTCATCTCATAATTTAAAAAATATTATATGGTACATTATTTAAAGAAACACTTTAGGGGGCAGGTAGATGACTCAGTGGATAGAGAATCAGTTCTAGAAATGAATAGGTCTTGGGTTCAAATATGGCCTCAAATACTTCCCTGGGTGACCCTGGGTAAGTCATTTAACCCCCATTGCCTTTTTTTTTTACCACTCTTCTGCCTTGTAACCAACATGTGGTATTGACTTTAAGATATAAGATAAGGGTTAAAAAAAAAAAAGGAAACACTAAACTGATGCAGAATTTCAAAAAGCAGAACCAGGCGAACATTATACACAGTAATTGAAAGATTGTAGGATGATCAGATGTGATTGACTCTGCTACTAGTAGCCATGCAATGATCTAGGACAACATGGAGGGACTTAGGAGAAAGAATGTTATCCACATCTAGAGAAAGAACTGTGGGAGTAGAAATCCAAAAGAAAATATATGATTTATCACTTTTTTATAGTATATGATTTGGGATTTGGGTTTTTTAATACTACTCTATTATGAAAACAAATAATATGGAAATAGGATTTGAATGATAATATATGTATACCCCAGTGAAATTCCTTGTCAACTCTGAGAGCGGGAAGGGAAAAGAGGAGAGAGAAAACAAGAATCATGTAATTATGGAAGAAATTTAAAAAAATAGAAATGCTAAAATAAAAAAGAATACATAAAAAAGAAACACAGCTACAAGTGAAATATTTTCGATCTTGATAGTTAACTGCTTATCTCAAAGTCTACTTTCTCTTATAGTCTGAAAAAAGCCTTGGTATTCTAGGACTTCTGCTTATGGAAACTTTGTAAATTGTGAATAAAGCTGTGCATAAAAGTCCCCACCAATCTTTTGATGCCAATATTACTTTTCTTGCTGTTCTTTCATCCTAGGAAAAATAATTTATCTTTAATTGCATTCTAGTAATCCTAGTGTGAAAATTAAAATTAATATAAAATTACTGAAGTATTCTATTTATAACATTTATTAAAATAAAAACTAGAGTTAAAGGGGAGCTAACTAAAGCCGAGGTCTCCATAAAAAAGAGAAAGAGGGAGGAGTCACAGAAAGTTATAAACCCTACTGTAAAGATGCTAGTAAACAAAGGGAAAAGGATGCTGGGAAATACAAAAAGGAATTCTGGGGAACATAGTCCTGGGGTTCAAGATTTCCACTTGAACCACTTGAAGATATACACTAGGGATCTAGAAACCATACATCTTTGTATGCTTGTAGGAGAATTTCCTCTCTTCATATGACTTCTCTTTATTCCCAACATTATCAAATGTTTGTTTGTTTGTTTCCAACTGGAGAGAAGTTTCCCTCAAAACATGGAGGTACACATATGTAGTATATAGGAGACAGATGTTGTTAAATGCAGCTGACAAATGAGCTGTTGACTGCTCTAATCCCGGAAGTACAAATGAATCTGAAGACAATCAAAAACCAGTTAAAAGAAGACAATGGAAAAAGAATAAGCGGGCTGCTCCTGGAGCATGAGGTTCTGATCATGTATTTCAAATCCCTAGTTTCCCTAGTCTCTGGCTATGTTATGAAACAATTTAAATCTCTTGAGTTTCCCTGCTCTTCTCCATGGTATTTTGTTGTCATGCAAAACAATTTATGCAACAGTGTCTCAAAGCTGTGCTTCCTGATAAAATGGGCTAAGACCCTGGCCTCTGCCCCTTGTGGGCACTCCTGCACCCAAGTGCCGAGTAATGGTGCTAGAAAGCAGCATCCTTGCCTCAACTAAAAGACTCTTCTTATTGCTGCTTTAGTAGTTTTCTTTATTGCAAGTTGACAATACCTACTTCCATTTAACATTTCACCCTTTCTTAACACCACCTCTCCACCATAAATTTCCCCTAACCTGGGGAATAGTAGGGATTGATTTGATTACATCTCTTTATGGATTCAAGTTCCTGGGAGGTGAATTGCTGATGGACCTTAGGCTGCAATATACCAGTCGTTGATGATAACTTAGTGACTTCTTTTAAAGGACAGATTTTCTCAGGTTCACCAGCAGACACAGTGTCCTTGTCACCTTCATTTCCCTTATCAGTGACTTTAGCTGTCTTTTCTTCAGAGACACAGTCTGCCTACCATTGTTCTTGCCCATAACCTAATCTAGCCCTTTCTCCTTAATCAATTGCTCAAACACAGCCTTAATCATGCTTTCCAGGTTGTTATCAATAGCCAGTATCTTTTCTGCCTTCAGGGGAATCACAAATCTAAAGACCTACTTTAGTTGGGTTAAAGTCTGTAACACTGCCATGAAGAGCACATACACTTGAACCAGGACCTGCCAGAGTATAGGGTCTGTTTTCAATGGCAATTGCAAAACAGACATTGTTATATTGCCTATATAATCAATAGATTCCATGATCATGTGGGTCATTCTGTTGAACAGTATGTGGTAGACCCAGAAACAAGCAATGATAGCCACAATCACAGTTCCACAAATAACTTGCTTAAACATCTTCACTCTTCTACTCTCCCTTTCAAAGGATTGTGAGGTTCAATCTTAGAGGTGCCAATTGTATTAAATATGAGACTCTGGGAGATATTTCTAGTTATAATAACTGAGATATTCTGGCTTGATTAGAGAGATACTAGGGGAAACCTCAGGGTGCCTAGTTGTAATGGAGAGATAAATACTAGATGAATACTTGAGGGTGTCTATCAATTCCCTAGATGACTAATTGATTGTTATTTTTCCTACCCTCCTCCCTCAAATACCACCCATTTCCACCCTCTCCCACCTGCCTCCCTTTCCCCTCCCCCATCTTAGTCAGCCACCTTCTAAGTAACTCAGGGGAACTATGAGATTTCAGAGAAATATTCTTTACTCTTCTTTTCTCAAGTAAGGGGGTTTATTGGGAAAACAGGACAAGGATGGAAGATGAGGTGAGAGGGATAGGGTTGTCCCTAGTCCATAAGGAGAGTTAGGAGGATTTTGGGAAATGTCAGTCCTCACAGTTGTGACAGAAGTCTGTCAGGGAGTTATGAAGGACAATTGATTTTCTTCTGTCTTCTTCTAATCAGCCCAGTATATAACAATCAGTCACCAACATTAGCCACACCAAAGGCTCAGCCTAGGTCTGAAAAAAGCCAGTCCTCCCCTTGGTCAGAAACCAAGGAAGTCTCCGCCCTTGGTCAGAAGCCAAGGCAGTCTCTCAGTTCATCTCCTGGCCAAGCTCCAACTGACTTTCCAGAGAACATTCTATTTGGAATGTTCACCTTGACTGACAGATGATGTCCCCAGCTTTCTGTCTTGAATGCATGAAATTCTCTCTTCCTTTATGCCTCTTCTACACTTCCTTGCTCAACACACTAAAATCCTGTGAGTTTGTGTGACGTTACAGAGATGGGCACTTGGAAGTGGGGGAGGTACAAGAAGTGATTGGGCAAGAAGTCCTTCAGCAGATTTTGCAAAAGGAATGTGAGGTTGGATTCTATGTCACTGAAATATTTCTTGGAACAGAAAAGAGATAATTCCTCCATTTTCTCCTGCTCAGTTTTCTTTCTCTTCCTCTCTCTCTCCCAAGGCACAGTATGTCCATTTCCTGAAACTTTTCTCTCTCTAAATAGTTTATTTACCTGTCTGCTTACTTAACCTTTTATAGTATGATAAACATGGTTTATCAGTGCATTATTGATTTCTGTGTTATTCATGTTCAAAGGCTGTGGAGAGGAGCCAGGAGGAAACTCGCAGGAAGGGAAGAGAGTAAGAGAGAGATCTACAACTCTGATAATTTTGCCATAAGCTTCTCTCTGACTAGGGGCCTGGAGTTGGAAGAAAGAGAATTATTGATTTATTTTTATAACTTTCCAGGGCAGAGAACAAAAAGATATACCTTGACAGCTCTGTAGGCAATGAATGAATCAGCAGTCTGGTGGCTGTAACTATTTGGGTTGATATTGAAAGTGGGTGCTTCATCATTTACCTTCCTGCCATTTTCCCAATTGTAGCTTGAAAAGAAAACCACTCCTGGGTTGGGATGGGGGGAATGGAGCAGAGGAAGTGGTAGAGGAGTAGCTCCATCTGTTCAAGGGAGGGGGCATTAAGAGGGAGTGATTAACAGCTCTGGTAGCTTAGTTCACTAGCACAGCAAGACATTCAATAACATTACCCTATGACAGCCTTCTTGCAATTAAGAAAGGATTACAGGTGGCAATTCTATTCTAAAAATCTTTTCCTCCATCCACAAGTATAGGCATTAGAATGCAATAGAACTTCCTTGATAGTTATTCTTTCTGCATTGCACGTTAGATTTGAAAAACATCTTGCATACCTAATCTAATTTTAGTTTCTTGGCAACTCTAAGAGGTTGGTAGTACAAGTATTGTGATCAGGATTTTACATAAAAGGAGGTTTGGAGAAGTTAAATGATATGCCCACAGTCCCTCTTAGGATTTGAAGCCAAGTCTTCTTCATTCCACCTAGGACTCTGCTCTATAACAATACATCTTAACTAGTTTCTGGGCCTCTGTCTTTTAAACTGGATTAAGACCAGACTGGTTCTTAAGAGTCTAAATTTTCTCTGCTTCTGTCTCTGTCTCTGTCTCTGTCTCTCTGTCTCTCCGCCTCCTTTCTTTTTCCCTTTCTCTCTGTTCCTCCCTCTCTCTTTTCCTCCTGTCCCTCTAACTCGCTTCCTCTTCCTTCTTCTCCCTCCCTCCTTTCTCTTCCTTTCTCTCCCCTCTGCCTCAGAAAGGATTTTATCTTTAACCCTAGGGCTTACCACATTTCCACTGGTGAAGAATGAACTCTGCTTTACTAGACTTGGGATAAGTCATTTCATTTTTTCCTGAGAATCAGTTTCCTCATCTTTAAAATGAGGAGTTAGTCTAGATGATCTCTGTGGTCCCTTATAACTCTAAATCTGTATTCTTATCATGCTACATCCTCTTCTCAATTATTTTCTAAAAGGAAATGGTCAACAACATTACTTTAGAACTGGAATTCCTTATTTTTCTGTGTTTGGACCCTTTGGCTGTTTGGTGAAGCCTATAAGCCTCTTCTCAAAATGAAGTTAAAGAAATTTTTTCATTTCATCTTTATTTTGTTTTAAATACAAATTTCCACATAAATTTCCCAAAGTTATATGATTCATGTTGTCTTCTTCCCTTCCTCCTTCCCCCCTCCTGGACCTACAAGCAATTCAATCTGGGTTATACAAATATTATCGGGCAAAACTTATTTCCATATTATTCATTTTTATAAGTGAATAATCTTATAAAACCAAAACCCCAAATCATATACCCAAATAAACAAACAAGTCCTATATTTTTATCTGCATTTAAACTCCCACAGTTCTTTCTCTAGAGGTAGAGAAAATGCTTTTTTCACAAGTCCCTCAGAATTGTCCTGGATCATTGTATTCCTATTAGTAGCAAAGTCTATCACATTTGGTAAGTCCACAATATTTGAGTCTGTGTATAATGATCTCCTGGTTCTGTTTACTTCACTCTGCATCACTTTGCGTAGGTCTTTCCAATTCTTTCTGAAATCATTCTGTTTATCATTCCTCATAGCACAAGAGTAATCCATCAGCCATTCCCCAACTAAAGGACATCTCTTTAGTTTCCAATTCTTCACCACCACAAAAAAAGATGCTATAAATATTTTTGTCCAAACCAGATTGAAGTTTTTAAATGCATAAAATAAAATACCTGGGATTATAGCGGGAGCCTCAGAGATAATTGAATCCAAATCTTCCCTGAAGCATAAACTCTCTTTATTTAAACTACACCAAGTGAAGCAAATCCAGGCTGACTGAGAACACTTGCAAATGAAATAAAAAAAAACATAACTAATTGCATCTATTTTTATTTTCCATAAATGTTGCACAAATTATATATGCATAAAATAAGTAATGCAATTTTTAGAAAAGGGAGAGAACATGTTTGATTTCTCTCCCAAGTTCTAGATAGCTAAAACTCTGGGCATTCTATCCATTGTACCACTGTCTGCCCTGAAGGAAGCTCTTATTGGCAGGTCTATTAAAAATTTGGACTTTATACACTACTGATTGTTTCTCTTTGGGAAGAAATCATTTGCCCTTTCCATTTCCTTGTTTTCCTCCCTTGTGGCAAAGCAGAAAGAAAAAGTGTTGTTCAGAAAGATGTCTTGGGAGAAAGTCTAGTTATGATGAGGTTCACCACCAGCAACTTGCTCATATGATCATTTCAAAGGAAACATGTTCTCTCTTGAAGTCAGAAGAAACAGAAGAGTCATCTCCTAAACTCTTGCTGACTTTGTTCCTTGTGTAGGCACTGAGCAATGAATAATAGTTTTCCACCAGAGATGCCATTCTTATTCAAATAATCTTTATTCCTAGGTTTTTATTGTATTACTTAATGCCATAAAATTTCTATTTGCAAAGTTTTCTAATAGTATCTGGTGCAGTGGTTAAAATATTAGGTCTGAAGTCAAGAGAACTCATCTTTCTAATTCCAAATCTGGCCTGACACATTTATTAGCTGTAGGAACCTGGGCAAGCCACTTTACCCTGCGTGCCTCATTTTCCTTATTGTAAAATGGGCTGGAGAAGAAAATTGCAAACCACTCCAGTTTCTGTACCAAGAAAACCTCAAATGGGGTCACAAAGAGTCAAACAATTAATAATATCTACCAGTTTAGTTTGGAGACTAACACAGGAACAAATGACATTTAAGAATTTTAAAAAGATATAAATCTAAGCACAAAGTCTAGATTTTGATCTCTCTTGAACTTAATGGAGAATTGTGAACATTGGTTCTAAACTCATGTAATTTCTTCTTGCCATTGGATGAATATTTGGATGGGCAAATTCCCAGGATGCCACAGTGATAGAAAGAATGGTATAGAATTGCTGCTTCTACAACTTCCTTCTCTTCCTGCAAAGGGGAAAATACTGTTTCATAATTAAAGTTATCAATTCCATTTATAATGTCTTCCCTCAAAATTATACCTAATAGTAAGCATTAAGTAGTATTATGGGAATAGGATTGGACTGGGAATTAGATTTGATTCTAGTCCCAGGTAAGTCAATAATTTACCCTGATCAGATAATTTCATTTTTAGGTCCTCTATCCTTATCTGTAAAATAAGGAAGTTGGATTGGATGAGTTCTAAATTCTATTGCAGTTCAAATGTTCTTTCCCCCTGTCACTGTTTAGATTCACTATCAACCATTTTTTTTTGCTCATACACAAGCCACCAAATCCATTTCTGTAAGATCTAAGTGTAATTCAGTTCATAAGCAAGAAGTCAGACAATCTTCAGAGAAAATTATTGTAAGATGACCCAAGGAGAGTTACAGGGAGAAAAATAATCTTCAAAGTTTATGATCTATTGAGCTTCTAATTAACTCTCCAGATAGAACCTGTTACAAAAGAAAATGAATTCCATTTTTCTCAATATTCCCCTTAGAAGTTTAAAATGGAACTTTTCATAATTGGTTTCATTATTTGAAAATTTTCTTCCAATGGAGCTACATTTTGTACTATACACTCATATTTTACATCAGTGAAGAAATAAAACCTGCCTCCATGACTATAAAATACACTATTAAAAGTGGTTGGAGAAAGAATAAAATTAAGAAAAAAATTATTTGCTATCAAGGAATGACATTTAAATTAGATTACCGAGAAAATGACACTTCCTAATAAAGAGTAAAGAGAGTGAAAATAATTTTGTATTTATTTAATGTATTTGCATATGTTTAAATTATGCAAAAGCACTTGAGAGATATGGGAGAGGAAGATGGTAAAGTGTATTGAATGCCCCATTTGGAGTCAAGAAGACTTGAGTTCAAATCCAGCCTCAGACACTGTGTGATTCTGAGCAAACCATATCACAAACCATTCTTTGCCTCAGTTTCCTCCAATGTAAAATGAGGATAATAGTAGCATCCACCTCACTTTGCTGTAAGGATCAAATGAGATAACAATTGTCAAGTACTTAGAACAGTGCTTGACACCTAGCAGTTATAATATAAACCTTCACTATTATTATTAGATTTAACAACAGATACAACTTGGTTGGAGGACCCTCTGAAAACAAGTTTAAAAATAAAAGAGAGAGAGAGAGAGATATTCTTGCCACAGGTATTTTCTACCATGGAGGATTCCCAGTGTAGAGTCAATCAAAAAACATTTATTAAGAATGTGCCATGTAGCAGACATTGTTAGGTAATAGAGATGGAAATATAAAGTTAAAATAGTCTATATCCTTCAGAAACTTAAATGTTATGAGAATCAATAGTATACATATAAGTGTAATAACTTGGATAGATTTAGATTATATGCCTACTCACACTCTGGGACCTAAGGTTCATTCATTTAAGGGTGTGAATAATTATATTGTAGATTTGAGTTTCTTCATTCATTTCAATGTACTCTCATAGTGGAGGTTCTAGTTTCCCAGAAGTAGTGTGGCCATTTGGATATTCTCAAATTCTCTCAGTCCTAGGGATAATACCTTGAAAGGAAATGCATTCTTTCTACCTAGCACTTTGATTCTTGAGCCCCCACTGATAACATTTTCATTTGACACATAACAGTTACTCATAGTAGCAAGATAATCAGCATAACCATTTACTTACCTACTAGGCAAAGGAAAAAAATCTTTTCCTTTAGTGCATGAGTAATAAAATATCACTATATATATAAACGTGGATTGTACTTTCCAACCAAAGTACTCAGTATAGTAGAAGAAGAGTAGCCTGCAAAATTCATCAAGCTGTTATTCCTGGCTTGATAGACCAGAGAAGCCAGCTCTTTACCCACAGGGATACTATGTTGTCCAATAAGAACATCAAGCATTTCAAGTTGACCAATTTAATCAGCTCTTTTCAGACAATAAAGTTGCTGCAGCACCTGTCTTATCTCTTTCCCAACAAAATGGGATAGAAAAGTGTGGTGTGAGGGACTGGCCAGCAGCCCTCACACTAGAGGAAAGATAGATAGAAGTTTATCTCTGGAGGAACCAGGATCTAAAGCTGGAGGGATGGCAAGAGAGAGACCAGACATCCAATCATATATAAATCGAGCTCCACAGACTTAAGCTCTGGCCTTCCACTCCATAGATACGAGACAGTGAGAAGACCACAGCATAACATCATGGGCATCAGAAATGAGCTTAGAGATCAGGAGAGACAAAGCCCAGTCCTCAAAGCCGAGCTTTGATCACGAATGATAGGGATAAGAGAAACAGAGGTGAAAGATGGAGCATGGCCAGAGACCTGCTCCATGAGAGAGAGAGAGATAGTAGTCAGGAAGAGAGATGAGTGGGTAAAGCTGGGCTGGTCCTGTGGGCTCGTCTATTTATTGATTACCATATGCAAAGATACATAATGCATAGTAATGAATGACATGGGGGATTATCAGTGGTAGAAAGGTAAATTGTCATAAGATCAGGGCGGATCCTTCTTCAGTCTGGGGAGAACAAAGAAACCTACTTTCCTGCCCAAACTAGTTGGGATCAAAGTTTATTGCCTCACTGGCCATGCGCAGGACAGAGAATGCGCTCTTCTCAGGTCTAACTTTATGGCTTAATTATCTGTCTTGAGTAAACATAGCTGTGGGCTGCTACAAAAAGAGCAAAAGTTTTTAAGAGGCTTTGCCTCTCTTATACCTTAAGGGGTGGGGTAACTGAAGAGCAATATCTAGGTCTAAAGTGCTTATTCCATAAAGTTGAGTCTCTTTCCAGCCAACCAACCAACCAAATGCAATCATGCATTTGCAGTCTTATATTAGCTATCTGCTCCTAACTGCTAGTCCCTTCATGCAGTTTGGATTGAACTAGTCTTCTGATTTGTTTCTTTATCCCTTTACTACCTCAGCCTCCTCTTCTGGCTCCTATACCTTCTATAATTTTCAGTGGCTTAAATCAGAGTCTTGTGGCACTCAGGACTCAACTTTTATTTTTTCTAAAAAGGCAACAGTTTACCACATTTCTTCTAACAACTGATGGTCTTTTAAAAATCATATCTGTTGCCAAATAGTTACTTGATTTCTCATTATTTTAGTGTTCCTCTCTTAAGTCTTGAAACAACTCCAATACCATGTGAAGGAACTGAGGGACCATAATACATTGAAGGTCTAAGTTCTCAAAATTGTCTTCATTCCCATTTTGTGTCCTTGAAACTATACTTCTTCAAATACAGAGTTTTCCAGTTTTTAATAATTTGTCTTTATTCCTTTAAATACCAAAAACTACATACAAACAAGACACCATCCTCTACATTCTATAAGGTGATTCAAGTCTTTCTCTTTAAACCACAGTTCATTTTCTGTCCCAAATTACCCAAGTTCCATCTGAAAACTGAATTTTTACATATACATATTTTAACCACATTTGATTTTAATGTTTTAATCCTGTTTCATTTTAATTCAAAAGTCTTTCCCCCACTCCTTTCAGGCATCAAAATCTTCGTCTAGAACAAAGATAATATTTTACCTGTCTTGAAAATTTTACTTTTATTTCACATAAAATTATTTTGTTTTGTTCTTTTCAGTCCTAGATTACTCCATATGAAAAGGACCTTTTAAAAAAAGAAAAGGACACTAAAGGACTAGTAGTTATGTAAGTATCTAAAATACAAATATATGTAAGTTTGTTGGGGGAGGAGATAATAGCTGCTGAGGTATAGGAAGTAATAAGGAAAAAATACTCATGTAAAAGTTAGGACTTGAGTTGAACTTTGAGGAAAACTAACAATTCATTTTTTTAAAGATGAGGTTTTAAAAAATATATAAAAACAATTTTTAAGATTTATTTTCTAAAATTTTGAGTTCCCTCTCCTTAAAAAAATTGACCTCCCAATTTTTTCCCTTCCTTCCTCTCCTCTCCCTTCCCTGAGATGGTAAGTAATTTGACCTATGTTGTATATATATGATAATGCAAAGCATATTTTTATATTGGTCATGTTGTAGAGGAAGTCTTATATAAAACGATGACAAAACATCAAGAAAATAAAATTAAAAAACCCCCATGGGAAGTGGATGAATGGCCCTCTCCATTTTCCTACTGGTACCTATCAGATTGGGGTGTTGGCTCTCTGGGCCTATCTTGACCCTAGATTTTATTTTTTTATATTTAAATTTGTTTTAGGTTAAAAATTTTTTTTTATTTCCATGATTACACGATTCCTGTTGTCTTCCTTCCTTCTTCCCTTCCCCCTTCTGGATTTCACAAGCAATTCACCTGGATTACACATATATTATCACTCAAATCCCATTTCCATATTGTTCATTTTTGTAATAATCTTTAAAAATAAAAATCCCAAATCATATATCCACATAAACAAGTAATAAATCATATATTTTCCTTGGGATTTCTATTCCCACATCACTTTTTCTAGATGTAAATAGCATTCTTTCTCATAAGTGCCACAGTGTTGTCCTGGATCATCACATTGCTTTTAGTAGCAAAGCCAATATATTTGATCATCCCACAATGTTTCAGTTACTATATAATGTTTTCTTGGTTCTGCTTATTTCACTCTGTATCAGTTCATGTAGTTCTTTCCAGTTCTTATAGAAACCCATTAATTCATCATTCCTTTTAGCACAGTAATATTCTATCACCATCATATACCACAATTTTTTGTTCAGCCAATCAAGGGAGATACCCTCATTTTTTCAACTTTTTGCCACTACAAAAAGTATAGCTACAAATATACTTGTACAAACAGATCCTTTCCCATTTCTTTTTATCTCTTCAGGACACAAACCTAGTAGTGGTATTGCTGGATAAAAGGGCATGCATTCTTTTTTTTTCTTTTTTTTTAAACCCTTACCTTCCATCTTGGAGTCAATACTGTTTATTGGTGCCAAGGCAGAAGAGTGGTCAGGGCTAGGCAATGGGAGTCAAATGACTTGCCCAGGGTCACACAGCTGGGAAGTGTCTGAGGGCATGCATTCTTTTAAAGTCCTTTGGGCATAATTCCAAATTGCCTTCCAGAATGGTTTGGATCAATTCACAACTCAATCAGCAATGTATTAATGTTCCAATTTTGCCACATCCCCTCAAACATTTATTATTCTCCTTATTACTTCTAACCCAGAAGTATTTAGGACATTTTATATGATTATTGATAGTTTTGATTTCTTCATCTGAAAACTGTCTATTAATATCCCTTGGCCATTTGTCAATTAGGGTATGATTTTATTTCTTATAAATTTCACTTCATTCTTTGTATATTTGAGAAATTAGACTTTTGTCAGAGAATTTTGTTATAAAAATTTCCCCTAGTTTGTTGCTTCCCTTATAATTTTGGTTGCATTGGTTTTGTTTATATAAAATCGTATAATTTAATATAATTAAAATCATTCATTTTACATCTTGCAATGTCCTCTTTCTCTTGCTTGGTCTTAAATTCTTCCATTCCCCATAGATATGACAGGTATACTATTCCATTGTCACCTAATTTACTTATAATATCACCCTTTATGTTTAAATCATATACTCGTTTTGAACTTATCTTGGTATAGGGTGTGAGATATTGATCTAAACCTAATTCATTTGTCCCTTGATCTTTGACAAGTGGCAGTATTAACAGCCATCCAGCAAAATGAAGTATCAGATCTATTAGGCTGAAATCTAACTTTCTCTCTTTCCTGCTCTCACTATTGCTCTCTTTCACCAATAAATACTTATAAATCTAGTACTGAGCCTCCAGACCAATTTTTATTTGTTACAAGTTCTTTCTCTAGAAATGGAGAGCATTTTTCATCATTAATCTTTTGGAATTGTCTTGGATAACTATTGCTGAGAATAGCTAGGCCATTCATAGTTAATCATCATATAATATTTGTTACTGTATTCAGTTCTCTTCTGGTTCTGCTCACTTTGCTTTGAATCAGTTCATAGAGGGATTTCCAGGTTTTTCTGAAATCATTCTGCTTGTCATTTCGTGAAATGCTATTGTGCTATAATAAGTTTCCCAAAACCTGGAAAGCTCTCACTTTGCTACAACAAAAATAGCTGCTATAAATATTTTTGCATGAATAGGTCCTTCATCCTGGCCATTTAAAAAAATCTATTTGGGATGCTATAATGTTAAGGTGTTACATATGCAGGTGTTTAACTCTTTGTGGATCATAGAAAGTTACAGTTCCTAAGAAATGAAGTTATAAGTCAATTGATAGGCAGTGGTGAGGAGCATGGTAATATGTATAAATTGAAACATGTGCCAATGAAAACTTATGCATGTGAAGTCATATAAGATATCTAGAATGATCATATAAGGAGGTGATGTGGTCATATAGAAAGAAGGAAGAATAGCTATTAATAAATATATACTACTTGTGTCCACCATTAGTATCCATTTAATAGTATCTTTGGTCTCTGCTGGGAGCCATCAGCCCATGATGCCTTGACAAAGTCACACATGGTAACTAAGGAGGCCACAGAATGGCCCTTGGAAAGATGTGATTGCCCACTCAATCCCCTTTGCATAACCTCTCTCATTAATATCCCTTACCTATGGAATTGACATGATTACTATTCCCACTGGTCTCAGAAGGAATACTGTAAAAGCAAAATAGCTGTACCCTAATTCTTTAAAACATCACCAAAAGATCAGACCCTCAAACCCAATCCCAAAAGGCTACCATGGGTTTACTTAGGTACATAATTCCCAGTAAAACAATAGCTACAAGCCAAGCCCAGAATTTCCCCCCTCACAGAACTTATTCTCATGAAGCCAGCGTACAAATCAATCATAAAGGCCCATAGAAAGCGTGCAAGTACACCAAGCTTCATTATGCCTCAGTGATTTGATTCTTCCCCTTGAGAAACTCCCTAGTGAACCCTGAAAAATGATCATCTTAATATTAAATATGAATTGTTCCCAGTACCTCTCAACCTCAATGATATGATTGTTAAATTGTCTTTAAGAATTTTGATTGATTATTTCATTTTATTAAAAGTAATAAGTACATTTCCTTGATTGTTTATAAGCTCAAAACTTCTCACAGGGTAATGAGAAAATTAAGCCACCTGTGACAAAATAATTTATCTTGTGTGAAACCTTTATTCTGTCAAGAATCTGTAATCATAATACAAGAATATAGAATGTTAATCAAGTGATTTGTTAAAAGTTAATGTATTATTTTTCCAAATATTCTATTTGGGCATGTGTGTTAGGTAATGTATCTGTGTGCCAAGAAAATGGGTATAAAAATAAACATCAAGCCTGGGGATGGTGGAGCAGCTATCAGATGCAAAGCATGACCATGGCCTTAAATATACAGCTGTCTTCTATTTGTTATTTTCTTGACTGATTGTTCACCACCTATCAGGAACCCCTGGAGGTGCGAGTGAGGCTGGACCTTGCCCATGGTAGGTCTCCAACTGCCAACCAACTCTCAACAGGGTATCCAAAAAAACTGTAGCATGTACAAGAGTCACACCCTGGAAAAACCATCTCGGTAGACAGGCTAAACCACGTTGAGGGTAACTGATTGCCCTCAAACCTGTCAGTGGATTGGGGAAATATTTACCCCAAGCATAGGGAGATGACCCCTGGTGGAATGAGCAGATGACAACAATTTTTTTCCAATCACTTTGAAAACAGATGAAGTAGGCATTATGGAGTGCTTCAACTTTGATCAGTAATAGTAGACTCCAATGTCATTCACTACATACCAGGTCATCACCATTCTTCCTGGCTTTTTTTCTTCCATTGGATTTTAATGACTCTGGAAGAGAAAAGGAGGCTGACAACTTTGTGCAACTCTCCCTCACTTAAATCCAATTTACATTTGAGTTAAGACATTCCCCTGTGATGTCATTGGTCCTCTTGGAAAAATAAAGAACAAAGAACAACTTCAAGAAGCCTAGAGGAAGACTTCCAGAATTTTAGATTTGCCTACTATGGAATATTTGTGAGACCTCAGTGGCAATCACAACATAGTACGTGATTAATGTCTTTCTTCAACATGTATGGACATTATATTGTCCTTACAGCATCCATATAATTTGAAGAAAAGTAAGTCCTCAATTTATTATGGCTACCTCAAACTCTTAATTATGAGTTCAATTCCCTAGTCCTTCAGCTAGTGCCCTCACATGATACTGAATGGAAAGATCAAAATTATCCACTAAAACTCTATTCCCCAATGCAATTTGTCCCTCCTTCTCTTTCTTTTTTCTTATTTATTTCTGCTTCCTCAGAGGGGTCCATGACCTTCCTCCCCATGAATACTTATATTTCCTGGGTACTCTTATAGAGATTGGCATCCATTAAATGAGACCTTGAACTCATTGTGTCTTTTTTTCAACTTTTGAACAAGTCCAAGGTATGTTCAGTTTTGTAGGTGCAATCACTTAACCTCCTTGAATCTTCCAATTACTTTCTTTTTCTTACATATAAGATTAAAATGGAAGGATCTCCTTCTCTACCATCTCAATTTACTAACAAGTAACTATCTCCTTGATTCTCTTCTCCAAATTTTTATCTACTTTAATACTAAAACTATTCTCATTGAGGTGATAGATGATGGTCTCTTAAAAGATGTTCTCATGCTTCTTTCTGTCTGTCTGCTTTTTGTGTATCTTGGAATCATTAATCCTCTTTCTTGGAAGGAGTGGTTACAGATCACCTAGTTAAAGGGCTCACCCCATGGCAGGATCTCTTTATATCATCCCTGACATCATCAGCTGACCTCTTTTCACAAATCTGACATTTCAAAAATCTTCTTTCCTGTAACTACCAACCATTGGACATCCCTTTGCAATTGAGTCTTGTAGGAATATAAATTATGGATAGAGTAATTTCAGGGATCATCTATAAGAAGAGACAAAAGGAATTTGGATAAAAGCCCTGGGAGAAGATTCTGAGAAGTAGAGAAGGATTGTGGGAGTTTTACTGGCAAACAGTCATTTACACTCTCTGCCCTGATCTCTACCAAGCTGGAAGGAGGTGTTTTGCTCTGACAGAATTTCCCTTGGAAGTCCTAAATCTCATGGAAAGATTAGGGACTTCTTGGTTGAGGATCTGCTTTGGAGTGAACTATTTCCCTGAGTAAAAAGATCATCTGCCAATTATTCATCTCTCAGAAATCCTCTTGGGCTAAGGTAATCCAAAAATTACCTTTTGAGACTTTGGGTTATATAGTATAGCCAACTCCAGACTTTCCTTTTCCCCTCTTTTTGTTAATCTAGAGTAAATAGATTAGTTTAGAGTCCCATAGGTTTTTGTTTGTTTGTTTGTTTGGGTAAAATAAGGGAGCTGTAGGCTGGGTCCAGGGAAGAGAAAGAAGAGCTCTCCTTTTGAAGGAGGTGGAAATTGGGTGGAGCTTAGGTTTAAGAGTGTTAGGTTCTTACCCACCAGTTTTCCTTACTCTTATTATAAAATAAATTTTGTTTTCTTAAGCCAAGGGGTTTGTGCTTCACTGGCTCTGGCGAGGTTTCTAGGTGGGTTGTATCATCTCACATCCCTCTAGGACAATTCCCTATTTCAGTCTTGAGCTCAAATTTTCTTGACCTCAAGAACACTACATCATTCTACTTTATTTTCCTTACTGAATAAATTAAACCCATCTTCTAGATTACAGCCCTTAATATATTTAAAGACAGCCAAAAATTATTAACTTTTAGAGTCTAAAGGAATTATAGAGAACATCTAATCTACATCTCTGCAAAAATCTCTTCTACAATATCCACAAATGGTTAGTCAGCCTCCCCTACAAGATCTCAGGCAAGAAGGAATTCCTTATCTACTGAGGCTACCAATTCCCCTTTTGGATAGGTGAAAATACTGGAGTCCAAATTTGCCATTTTTCCAACTTATACCCATTGCTGCTAGTTTTGCCCTCTGAGGCCAAGTGGAACAAGTGTAATCCTTCCTCTATGTGACTTCTCATTTTGAAGACAACTATTGCACTCCTCTAAGCCTTCTCCTTTTCAAAAATAAACATCTACTTTCTTTCAGCAATCCCTCTTCCCCCAACGATCCAGGTCATCTTGTTCTGGAGGTGCTCCAGCTTAGCAAAATCCTTCTCAGACTATGGCGATGATTGAGTCCTTAGTTTAATACTCCAGGTGTCTTCTGAGGCAGCTAGGTAGTACAGTAGATAGAGCAGTGGACCTGGGACCACAAATATCTGAATTCAAATCCAGTCTCAGACAGTTAATAGTAGGACACTTAACTTCTGTCTACCTTGGTTTCCTCAACTGTTTGATGGGGTAATAATGGTATCTACCTCCCAGAGTTGTTATGAAGACCCAATGAGATAATTTTAAAAATCTATTTATTTGTTACAATAAAATTCTCAGGAACCTCCCACTCTCTCCTTCCCTTATTAAAAAAGGGGTATCATTTAGCCCCCCCCCAATGTATATATAAAACAATGACTTGTTTGTTTCTATTTATCAGTTCTTTCTCTGGAAGTGGACACACAAGTTATTCTTCAAACAATATTTCTATTGTTGTATACAATGTCTTCTTGGTTCTATTCATTTTTCTCTTCACAATTTTATGTAGGTCTTTCTATGTTTTTTTTAAATTAACATGCTTATCATTTCTTACAGCACAGTAGTAAGTATTCCATCACAATCATATGCCACAACTTTTTTGGCCATTCACCAATTGATGGGTATCCCTTCAATTTCCAGTTCTTTGTCACCAGAAAGAAAGCTGCTATCAATATTTTAGAACATAGAGGGTCTCTTCCTTTTTCTCTAATCACCTTATGAAATAAACCTAATAATGGTATATGTAAAAAGTTTAGCATATGACCTGGCATATATTAGATACTTAATAAATACTTCTACCCTTCCTTTCCATTCCTTTCCTCTTCAGATCAAGACTGAATGCAGTGAAAATATTATTATTCTTGTTCTGGACATGATATTTGTATTATTAATACATCCTAAAATTTCATTATATTAATGTTTGGGGCAACCATCAAGGATATTCTAAATGTTCTTTCTCTAAGCTATATAGTCAAAGTTTTTTCAACTGTTCCTTATAGAATCTGATTTTCAAACCTTTTATCATTCTCTTCTGGTTGTTTTTCATCTAGAAAATGTGTTTTAGCTATCATTGTCCCTGCTGCCAAAATTAAACTCAGTATTCTAGGTATGATCTGATCACACCATATCAGGGTACAGAGAATTATTACC